>NW_023602073.1:124743774-125125042 GCF_014898055.3 Talpa occidentalis | reverse complement strand
TTATATTTCCTTTCCTCATGGAGTCAGATATTCCCGAAGTCTTTCTTCATTCTTTTTCCTTGTACTTCTCTTTCCTTTTCTGTTTGGTTCTTTTATTTCTGTGTCTTCAAGATTACTTATTCGTTCTTCCATTTCATCTATTCTGCTTTCATTGCTTTTCCCAGAGTTCTTTAGTTCCTCCATTAATTCTTTGATTCCTGCATTTCCTCTTCTTCCCTTCTTAGGGACTCAATTTCCTTCTTCTGATCTATCACTTTTTTAATCATGGCAATTTTAAATTCTCTTTCTGGAAGCTCAGAAGTTCTTCCAAGTTGCTGTCGTTGCAATCTTGGAGTGGTTTTCTTTTTGTGGTGTGCTTCTTTCCTGAGGAGTTTTTAGGTTGCGTGTGGTTCTTCTACTCCCTACTGTCTGTTTTCTAATTTGTCGTATGCGTTGGGACACTGTGGCTCGGACTGACTGACATCTTGGGTGAACTTCTCCGCTCCCCTCTGGCTCTTCCAGGAGCCATCTCTGTCTTCTGGGGGAGCTTTCTGCTGTTTTAGGCAGTTTTTACTGAAGAAATGTCCCTGTTCTCAAATGGCGAAGCGGGGATGCAGTCCCGCGCCTCCGGGTTTCAGGCACACTCTTCTGCGGCACCCGGTCTGCCCCGGACGTGGGTGGTGCCTGCTCCCTCTGTGGGCTCAGACTGCTGGTCGGAAGGGGCCTGGCGTGGAAAACTTCCCGGCTGGCCACTGGGTCCTCCAGAAACCTTCTGCCCTTTTCAGCGGACCTTAAGAAATGTCCTGTTTTATAGGGTTTGTAGTGACTTTTTTTTTCCTGGTCGCTAGGTGGCGCCAGAGATCTCTCCTATTGTTCCTTGGGGGGCTGTTTTTCGCCTCCCCCCACCCCGTGGGACAGAGAACAGGGGGAATGGTAGGGTACACCTCAACAGCTTTGGGGTGCTGTGTCTGCCTTGTGCCCCCCGTCGTGGAGAAACCACGCCCCGAATTTCGTGCCCCGGGTCTCAGTTCAAAGCCCTCCGTTCCAGGACGCGGGCTGTAGCCCAGTTCAGTGGCGCGGGAATGGCGCCTTTTGCACCCGGCTCCAGTGCCTGGGCGCCTGGTTCCTGCTTACTCAGGGAGGGACCTTCACCTCAGTGAGGACCTCCGTGCGTCTCCCCGCAAGCCTAGGTCGTCTCCCCGCAAGCCTAGGTCGCAGGCGCGGGGACCTGGGCAGCCGCGATCCCGGTCTGCACTTGCTTTTCAAGCGCGCCAGGCGCGCCGCGTTTCCCGCGCAGGCTTACCGGCAGCCCGGGCTGTGTGCGCGTCTCCCGGGGTCTTTGTTCTTCTCTAATGGCGCCCGGAGCCGTTCGCTCACCGCCGCGGCGGATCCTGCAGGGTTCGCCTCAGCTCCTGTTCACGGGGTGTGGTGGCTGCAATAGTTCCTTTCCGCTCACAGTCCCGCTTGCTGCGTCGTTTGTTCTTGTTGGTTGTTTTGGTTTGTTGTTTCCTCCTCTCTGCCGGTCGGAGAGTGCCGCCTCTGTGGGCGGGGGAGGGGAGCAGGGTTCTGTGCTTCCCTCCCTTCTAGTCCTCTTTTATGGCCACTTTCTTCTTCGGGCAGTTCGCTGGCGTCACCCGTTTATCTTCCGTGTCCCAGTTCTCACTGGGACCTGCCGCTTTTCCTCCCTATTCACTTTTTTTAATGGGAGATCTTACTTGCAGCGTCTCCTCGCCGCCATGTTGCTCCGCCCCCTCTCCGTAATCTTGTGTTTTTTTAAACAATTTAGTATGTACAAAAATGTCATACATTTTTATTAGGATTCAATCTTTTCATTAGTGTGTCACTGACATGTTTTTGAGTATTGTACCTTGACCCCATTCTCCCCATAAACTTTGTGAAATTGTAAATTGCATGATTTTGCAGAAGGCACTCATTTTTAGGACTGAATATGTTGATTTGTAGAACTGACTGCATTTTACATCCTCCTTCCTTCGGTTTCTTTTTTCTTATTTTTGCCTTGTGTTATGATTCACTTATTTTAGTATATCTTAATAGGTACATTCTTCTACATTTTTCTACTTTTTATCATGTTAGTTAATATAATGAGTTTTTAATAGTTACATTAATAAGATTCTTCATCAGAAATACATCTCTGTAATCTCTCTACTACTATTAAAAATCAATCAAGAAGCTATAATCCCATCTTACTGTCTGCTTTCACCCTTACTCAGAAACACACACATCAGTAAATTGTGCTTAGTTTTTCCCCTGT
The DNA here is from genome assembly GCF_014898055.3 of Talpa occidentalis. Taxonomy (NCBI): domain Eukaryota; kingdom Metazoa; phylum Chordata; class Mammalia; order Eulipotyphla; family Talpidae; genus Talpa; species Talpa occidentalis. The sequence goes on along the minus strand of NW_023602073.1, from coordinate 125,122,791 downwards.
CACACATGATCCAGCTAAAAATACTTTGCTGCTTTTACTTTCTTTTCCTTTCCCATCCACCAAATGAGTGCCTTTTCTCTTTCCATCCACCACATAAGCTCTTATGTTTTGTTCAAATAATATAGTACATTGGTTACAGACTAATATTCTGTCTCCATATGCCCCTTCAGTCTCAAAACTGCAGAATTAACATTTACATTAATAGTCCAAATAAGTAAGTTATTATTATCCAGACAGCTGAGTACAATTCCTCTTCTCCTTTTCTCCTACAGTGTTATCTTCTATTTTGTTTGTGGGTTGAATACATCATTTTCTGAATATTTTTCTGTCAATGTAGCATATACTCCATGGATTCTGTAGTCATAAATATCTTTCTTAAACACTAAAATTTGAATATGTTTTTATGAGTGGACATAGTATTTCTGGTTTGACATCTTTTTAGCTTCAAGATTATATTTAATTCTGTTTTGCATATGCAAAATCTATTGACAGATACTCTTTTTTGATATGAATTTTTTTCATTTTTCTTTTATTTTGGGGGGGTGGATGATTATAAGGATTTTCTTTAAATATTTCACCACAAAATCCATAGGTATATATACTTTCTATTTGAACATCATTAAGTTATGTTGTTGCTGGTGTTTTTTTTTTCATCCTGGGGAAGTTTACTAGTATTGATTTAATCATTTATCTTTAACTGTTCTTTTTTCCCTTCAGGAACCCCATTTGTTCAGATATTATTTACTTTATAAATGTCTTATAATTCCCTTAAATCTACTTTATAAAATATGCATTGTAATATTTCTTCCCTTTGATCTTCCAGGACACTGATTGTCAGGGAATTATATTCATTAAGGCATACTTAATGCACACCAGGTATACTTGGTTGTTTAACTCAGTTATAATTCTGGATCACATAAAGTGTCAGTAGTCAAACTTTAGGGATACCTGCTCGGCACAGTCAAACTAGTCTAATGAAGACTTGACATCTTCAGCACAGGATTTGCCAGGTCACCTTGAGTATTGCAACAGCCAGCAGAGAGAGTGGACTCTCACCACTGCAAGTTCATATGTTAGTTCAAGAATTGGTGCATAGTGTTTCCTCTTACATTTCATTAGCATGAACTGAATAGCTGGGTATTTGTAAGCACAAAAAGGGCTCAGGAATGTAATCTACCTACATTCCCAGAACAAAGAGGGGTCAGGTTTTATAGAACACAGCAGTTGCTGTCACTCTCACCAAAGACCACACTCCTTCAATTCTGATAAATTCTGTGATGAGGAAATCATGAGGTTTTTTTGTAGCTTGTTTTGCTTTTGGTGGGGAAGGGACAAATTTTATTGTTGTTTTTATTTATATGTTTTAGCTCCAAGAAACCCTTCTTGCAAATTATATGTATCACCTTGAGCTCAAACATTGCAGCTCAAACTATTTTACGACTCCTCCAAGAGCTCAATTTTATTTGACATTTTGCTTGTCCCATTCTTTTTTTTCGTTGACTGCTGGGCCTATTTAGATGTTTTTGGTTTTGTTTCTTTTTTTTTTCTTTCTCTCAGTGAAACTCAGAATGATGGTAGGTATCAAAGTGATGAAAGCAGCACACTTATTGGAGGTGTCCCTGGTGGCCCGGCAGTGCCAAAGTCCCTACTAGGAAACTGCCATTCTCTTCCAGGTGTGGAAACATGGAAAAAGTCTAAGGATGGCACAGTTCTCTTTCCTTTACTTATTTATTTTCACATCAGAAACCAATGAATGCCAGACCCACAAATGTGTTGATTTTTCCACTGGGTGCCTGCTAATCTCTAAGGATCAAGCTCTCTACAGATTTCAGTGTTTGACAAGCTAGTTCTTTTGGTGATCCCTGGTACTTGCCCCAAAAAGGAGAAGAGGGGGGAGAAACAAAGGCTTCCTTTCCACCCAACCATTCCAGAGACCTCGGCAGCCATTTGATACAGAAGAGATAGTTTGGAGGGAGTAATAGAAGGGAAGAAAATTCAACTCAATTAATTATCTTTTTAGAATATATTTTATGGAATCTTTGCATATTAATGTAGGATATTTTTCCCACAATAGCATTTATTCAATGTTAATCTTCTAAAACATGGATGAAATTATATGGTATTTGTCTTTCTCTGTCTAATTTATTTCACTTAGCACAATGTCCTCTGGATCTATCCATTTTGTTGCAAATGGCAAAATTTTACCATTTTTGTAGCTGAGTAGTATTCCTGTGTATGTGTGTATGTGTGTGTGTGTGTGTGTGTGTGTGTGTATGCCAAGACTTCTGTATTCATTCATCCACCTATGGGCAATTAGGTTGTTTCCACATTTTGACTACTGAAAATAATGCTGTAATGAACATTAATGTTTGGTATTCTTCAGGCAAATTCCCAGAAGTGGAATAGCTGGATCATATTATATTTCCACTTAATTTTTTAAGGCATCTCCATACTATTTTCCATAATGACTCTACCAATTTACATTCCCATCAACAGTGTGCAAGTGTTACCTTTTCTCTACACACTTGCCAACTCTTACTGTTTATCTTTTTGATATGCACATTCTCACAAGTGTGAAATAATATATCATTGTGGTTTTGATTTGCATTTCCCTAATAATTGCTAATAAACTTTTTTTTTTAATGTGCCAATTGGCCATCAGTGTGTCTTCTTTGGAGAAGGGAGAAGTGGCTATTTAAGGTCCTCTGTTCATTTTTTTTTAGTTGTTTGTTTTTTCGCTCATGTGTTTACCTATGATTTCACTCATGTGTGGAAGATAAACAAAACAAATGAACAAACAAAACAAAACAAGCTCTTAGATTTTAAGAAAAAAATAGTGATTACCAGAAGGGAAGAGACAAGAGGGGTAGGTAAATTGGATAAAGGACATTAATTGAATGGATGTAAATGGAAATTAGAATTTGGTGATGATCATAATGTAATGTGTATAGCTATCAAATTATAATGCTATATAGTTGAAAAAATAATAAAATTAAATATCTTTAAGTTAAAGAATAAGTAAACTCTGTCTGCTTTGTTTAATGAATATATGAATAAAAATGTAGAAAACTAAGATTCTATGATATCTTAAAAGGAAGGTAGTTATAGCTATCCAAATATATATAGTAACAAAAACTAAATTATTGATGAATCAAGATTACCTACTGTTTACTTTGGTAAAAGCTATGATACCATTGTAATTAGCACTAACTCTATGAAAAGAATTATGTCTTTTTCTTTAAATATTGCAAGTAAAATAAACAAATAGCCTGAGCTCTATTTTTACCATGAGCATTTTAAAACAAACAAAACAAATCTCAGACTAAAACAATTGGCTTTTCATAAATCCTAAATGATTGTCAATTCAAATTAATGATATTTTACTCTGAAGATAAAATATAAAATAAGGATCTATATACAATAGTATTCATATATCCTCATGTTAGAGTTTCTAGGAGCCAGTACCTCCTAGATCTACTTGTACTAATTACTTTCTAGAATAATCCTGTATAACAAAAGGCATTTCTGTTCTCTATGATTTTTACAATCACTCATTATAATTAAAATGGCTTGAAATATATTATTTGTCCTGGAATAAAGATGAAAACTTAGAAAGAACTAAAAGAGCTATTATTTTGACTCCAACAACAATTGCACCTTTGCTCCCTTCAAAACTCACTTCTACTTCTAATCCTGGATTTGATAATTTGGAAAAAAGAAAAGACAGGTAATGAAAAGAATTGTATGAAACGACCTCTTTTTACCACCAATTCAACACTTCACTCTTAAAGGCCAAGTGACTACTGTATTTATTATTCAATAAACTTGTAATTTCTAACAATGACTCCAAATTTTATAACAGTTAGGCCACTTGTTTTTCTCAGGAAACTTGCCATAATGGAATTACCTTTCAAAGAGCATACTGTTATTATTCAATAGTACTAAAACACTCCTACTGTGAGTGTTAATTTGTAGAAACTACCATCGCATTTGTTACTGATGAAAATACAAATACTAAATTATACATTTTAAAACTTCATTTGAATTTGAAAATGTATCCTATATCACTCATTATCCTGAATAGAAAGAATTGCCTGTAGTAACAGGGTAAAATGTGACTGCTTACGTCTTGTATATTTTCTTGCAGGAGAATTTTATAGGTGAAAAACAATCTAGTTACTTATAATTATGAGGACAGCTTTTTATAAATCCTCCTCAAATAATTTTTTGAGAAAAATGTCAGCATAGTGTATTTTGTGTGTACTAGAAAATGTGGGTTTGTGTTTATAAAATAACAGTTATTTTGTGCCAGGTGCAGGAGACAATACTGCCCCTGCCCCTAAATACAGAGAGACTGGTCAGATTTGGGGACATTTTTCAAGCAAGATTAGTAATGTCATTTTGAAAACTGATAAGAATGTGGAGAAAAGAAAGTCATACCTTATTTTTTTGAGGCAGAACATTCCTCCCAAGGATGATATAGATTTGGAACTTACCTATAAATTGCAAAGTTTCTCTCTGAAGTCATGTGGAGAAAACCTCTCAAGGATCAATATGAGAAAAGCAGATGAGAAATGAGAAAAAGAGGTTTCTGATGATACTATTTGACCACACCTGTCCAACATGCCTAAACCTGAGGAATTTCACTTGAGACCATACGTTATTATTTTACTAACCTACTTCGGATTGGAAGCTATCACTTCCAATTGATAGAGGCCTAACAAATATACCTGGGAAAAATAGATACTTTGGACACAGTAAGTTAGGCAAACTACTAATGTAATATTGATATAAATATGATTCAATCAAAGGTTACCAAACATTGTTCATGTCAATGCCTCTGTTGAAATAAGTCTGAGCTGTGTTCCTTATCGTGTTTTGCATAGCAAGAGGTCACTGTCTTCCAGATTATTTTTTTATGTCACTTTTTTTTTATGGAACTTCTTGGATGTTAGGATGAGAAATGGATGTTAGGAGAGAGAAATGACAAGTCCTTGCTGATAACTTGAGAAAAAGTTCATTTCCTCAGCCTGCTTTTTAAAAATAAAAATTTATTGATTTACGATATGAAATAAATTTCAGGGTTACATGTTGACCTCTATGTATCAATAAATCTCACCTCACCCACACCAAAGTTCAAGAGCCCTTTCCAGGATCAGATTCACCCTTTATAGACTTCCCCTCACCCTCTGGTAACCATTCTGTTTTTCAGAGTCTGAGTTATTGTTGCTGCAATTTGTTAGTCTATCTGCTTTGCTTGTTTATATTCCACATGAGACAAACCACTGGCAATTTTCTTGCACTTCTGATTTATTTCCACTTAGCATCATCACCTTAAGTTCCATTGTATTGTCACAAAAGGCAAGATTTCACCTATTTAGAAAGCTCAGTAGTATTCCTTTGAGTATTTATACCACAACTTCTTTCTCCAGTTATCCACCTCAACCAACTCTTTTACTGAACTACCAACCCATTTTAATACACGAGACAAAAAGAACAATTCACATTGGAAAAAATTCTCAAACTCTTTCATAAATGCTAAATAAGGCAAGTGGTCATTTTTCAGCTATGAAATTTGTAAAATGAGGAACAGACTTGTACTGGTCATGATGTACTTTCTAGTTCTCATCCTTTTTTTGGTAGTTTGTACAACCTGGGCAACATGTGACTGGCTATGCTGTTACGAACATAGTGATATTTTTTCACTTCTAGGCCAGAGCATAGCATTTCTAATGCAAAACCCTCCAAAATTCTCCTGGGTAAGAGGACAATACAGAGCAGAATATCATTCAGCCTGCAAAACATTTGCAGTTTGAGTAAGATATAAATCTAAGTTGTTGCATGTCGCTGAGCATTGGAAGTTCCTTGTCACTATAGTTGGCATAGCCTATCCTAACCAAAATAAAATGTAAAAAGTGATAACAACCTATTTTGACAAGATGGAGTAAAATTGCAAACTTGTATTCTATTAGTGGCAGATAAAATCAGGGAAAACTTTTTTAGAGCACACTTTGGCAGTATATCCTAAAAGGTTATTAATTTTTCATTGTTTTCCAGGTAATATATCCTAATGTTTAAAAGAAAAATGGAAGATAAAAAAGCAAGTCTCAACAAGATCCAAGGCGCAGGGAAGCACCCAGCAGACACATGATATTTAAGACAGGAAATTCTGCGCGCATCTAGACCTCACCAAAGCTGTCTTGTGGAACTGAGAAAGGGCTGTCCCCACAGTTAGAGGCGATCTGAAGGCCCCCACAAGCCAGGACCCGCCTGGCAATGAGATGGAGCCCAGAGGGGGATCCAGCAATTTGGAGCCTAGCGGGCAACCCAGCCACTGCCAGAGCAGTCTGTAGGACTTCAAGACCCACCTCTGGAATTAAACAAATACAGGAGGAGATTTTCAGGAACAGTGACCATTAACATATCCATAATACCACTGCCCTACTGGACTTCTGGCATAACAGTATTGGACTTAATTGGACCACCAGTTCCCAATATCCCAGAAAGTGCACACCAAAGAGATGCCGGCCAGTACCAGTAACACAGTGTCCCAATGCAGAGGACAAATTAGAAAATAAGCAGCAGGGAGAAGAAAAATTACAAGCAACTAAGCACATCCCCAGGGAAAAGACACACCATAAAAAGATAATCAAACATCAGACTGTAACCAAGATGAAAATGCACACATTGTACAAAAATGAAAAATGATGTAAAAAATGTATAAAATTTAAAAATATATTAAATATTAAAATAAGGGCAGGAAGAGCACAAGGGACTATGGTGATGGTGCATGGGTGAATTGGTGGTTGAAATTCTATGCGGACTACACCTGAGAAAAGAAAGCAAAACACTGTAAAAAAAAAAAATAATAATGTAAAATATTTATAAATAAATTAAATAAAAAAAGAAAAAAGAAAAGAAAGTGGAAAAAAATGTTAGCACCAATATTAAAAGATTTTTACCGGGCCTCCCTGGTGGCGCAGTGGTTGAGCGCTGGGTTGCGAAGCTGCCCGCGGCCTCTGCGGCGCCGGTTCGATCCCCGCCTGCTCCCCGGCCACCGGAGGAGGGTCCCACATGGCGCGCAGACCTCTCCTGCCGCCCGCTGCTCCCCTCAGCAGCGTACTTCGGTCCTTCTGCCTGCTCTGCTCCCCGCTCTGGCTCTGGTGAATTCTGTCACCCTCCCGCTCTTCTGACTGTACCCAGTGCATGTATAAACAAAACAAACAAACAAATAAATAAATAAAACATGCCTCTATAAAAAAAAAAATATATCATTTAAAAAAAAAAAAAAAAAGATTTTTACCAAGTTTCAGAGGCTAATTTGTTTTACTAATTTTCCAATATATTGTAATTTAAGGAAATCCACTCTGAGATCAGGTCATGCATTGCCCAGAATTTTCCAGCGAAATAGAACAAATAAGCATATCAAGATATTTATTTAGAAATTTATTAAAAGAGATTTATAATAGGAATTGGTCCATGTGGTTATGGAAGCCAAGAAGTTCCACCATCTGCTGTCTACAAACTGGAGAACCAGGAAATCTGCTGGTGCAATTCAGTCCAAATTCACAGGTCTGACAACCTCATAACCAATGATGTAAGTCCATCAGAGTCCAAAAGCTGGAGAGTAAAGAGTGTTGATGTCCAAGGACTGGAGAAAATAAATGTCTCAGCTCAAGCAGAGAGAGCAAAACCACCCTTCCTCAATATTTTTGTTCCATAAAGGTGCTTAACAGATTGCATAATGCCCACCCACATTGGTGAGGGCGAACTTCTTTAGTCTACTGATTCAAAATTATTATCTTCCAGAGTCACATCCAGAAACAATGGTTTACTAATTACCAGGGTGTCCCTTAGCTGTGTCAAGTTAACATGTAAAATAATCCTTTGAGGGCCTCCCTGGTGGCGCAGCTGTTGAGAACTGGGTTGCAAAGCTGCCTGCAGCCTCTGCAGCGCCGGTTCGATCCCCGGCCGCTGGGCTGGTGCGCAGACCTCTCCTGCCGCCTGCTTCTTCCCTCAGCAGTGTATTTCTTCATCAGTCTGCCTGTTCTATTCCCCACTCTGTTTCTGGTGAGTTCTCTCACCCTCCCACGCTTCTGACTGTACCCAGTACTTGTATAAATATATAAATCTTTAAAAAATAATAATAAAATAAAATAATCCTTTGAGATAATTTTTTTTAAAAAATAATGCCCATATTTATTCCTCTAAGCCATTGTTAAGTTCTGAAAGAAGCATCTCACTCAGACAGTAAGATGGGTTTAAATTTTCTTAAGCAGTTGTGGCCTGGGATTTTTAAACACTGGAATGCACATGACCTTTCATTCACATTAAAGAATCCAAAGAACTAGCAGATGATTGCACAAGGTAATCAAGGCATGAACCCTTTAACAGTTTGACCTATTTCTTAAATTTGTCATCTTTCTTCTCTACCCAGTGGAGGATTTTCACCATTTGCAGGCTTTCAGTGACTAATTTCTTTTTTATTTTCTTTATCTGTTAATTCTAATCTCCCTCCCTCTTCTCTCTCTCTCTCTCTCTCTCTCTCTCTCTCTCTCTCACACACACACACACACACACACACACACACACACACACACAACGTTGACCATTTGTTTTTTAAACATACTCTTTAGCTATCTGGGGTAAGTACAATAAGCTAATACTTTCATTATGTTCAAAATTATCTACAGGAAGTCAATGAATTCTTTCTCTTTGGGCTTATCCATAGTTTACCATCACCAACCTAGAATGGATATTCCAACTGATACAATAATAAACCATAGCATAAATTTAATCTTCTTCTGGTTTACCTATAATATGGTTCAATTTGTCTTCCCTTAAAGTCTCATTTTTTGAGCATGTTCCCTCAGGATAGACCAGGAAGAGCTTTGTCACCTCTAAACCATTCAGCAATTATATGACAAGTTTAGGCTGCTCTTCTCCCTCAAATCTATTCAAATATTCAGTGAATATTTAGTGTAACTCCCTACACTTTAAGAGATGGTTTACCACTTATTTCTCCTATATATGTTTGGAGTGCAAGATAAGTAAATGGAATGTAAGACCATTCCTGCCTGGAGACTGGGAATTAAGATAAATTATATTAGTCATGCAGGTAATTCCCAAATCTGCTTAAACTTTCAGTTGCTCTCCTCTTTCACCAGAGGTCTGCTGAAGGGATGTAAATTCTAAAATTACTGATTTAAGTCAACATGAGACTGGGACATTTCACTAGATTACCAGATGTCATGTAACATGAAGGGAAATACATTAGATAACAATGGGCATGGCCATTAAGAGAGTTACCTCCCATGCAATTGTTTTAATTATGTTAGAGGCACTATTTCTTTGTTTGCAAGTCCCAGAGTCTTTATATTTTAAGAGCAGAAGAAACTCTGTGATGTCTAGAGCAATTTAAATTAAATTTTTTTTCCGAGATGAATATAGTAAATTTCCTACAGCTCCTGTATCTGCAACTCTGCCTTGCATGCTGGTTGGTTATTGGACCTTCTCCTTTTTCCTCTCCCCTACAAGTTCTCCCTCTCCCTCTACCCTGTTTGGTAAAATAGTTGGGTTTGTTTATTTGTTTTTGTTTGTTTGTTTTGCTGCCACAAAGGTCCTTTGTTTGCATTTGTGGTGGTGGGTGGCCAGATCCAGAACCAGGAGAGTGGTTCCTACTCTGTGACAATTTTTAGATCCTTTGCTCAGTAATACATCCATTCAGGTACTGTCATGACGGATGGTGGCAGAGGCAGAGCCCTCCCATATAATAGATGATAGACCCAAGTGTGCCCTTTCTGCTTCCAGACAGATCTGAAAATATGGGCACCTTTGCTAAAGTGAGTTAGAAGCAGTGTGAGAACAACCTCGGGTGCTCTTATTTTGATCTGTAGTAAGTATATACATATGTAGACATAAGTATATACATATGTAGAAATCATACATTTAAGATTTGTATATTTCTTCATATCTATCCATTTGCTAGGACTACCATAACAAAATGCCATAGACTGAGCGGCCTAACCAACTGAAATTATTTTCTTGCCCTTCTGGAGGCTGGAAGTCCAAAATCAAGATGTCTACAATATTCTTCAGAGGCTTCTTTCCTTAGCTTGCAAATAGCCATCTTCTCCCTACGTCCTCACCTGGACTTTTCTCTGTGCATGGCCATCCCAGGGGCTCTTTATCTTCTTACAGGACACCAGTCCTACTGGAATAGGGCCCCATTCTTATGATTGCCTTTAATTACCCTTTTTTTTAAAGATTTATTTATGCATACAAGAACTGGGGTACAGGCCAGAGGTGCGGGGGGCTAGGGTAAGAGGATTCACCAGAGACAGAGTGGGGAACAGAACAGGCAGACTGACTGAAATACACTGCTCAGGGGAGCAGTGGGCAAGACAGGAGAGGTCTGCTGTGCCATATGGGTAGCTCCCTGGCTGGCAGGGATCGAACTTGTGCTGCAGAGGCCACGGATAGCTTCACAGTGCACTTCTTAACCCCTTGCACCACCAGGGAGGCCCTAATTACCCTTTTAAAAGATATCCAAATACAATCACATTGGGTATTAAGGCTTCAACATAAGAAATTGTGCGGGGAATCAGGGAAACATTTCATTCACACTGTGTATATACTTCAATAACAAAGTTTAAAAAAGAAGACGCAAAAGTCCATAAAACAGGATTATTTTAACATAAACAAAATGTTTGAATATATTATATGAGTTTAAGACATTCCATCCTTTATGAGAAAAGTTTTGTTAGTGACAAGAATACAGCTGAACTCTATGAGAGAGAGTGTTAAGAGGCAGTGTAGGGTAAGGAAAAATGTCAGGCTTTTCTGCCCTCCCGCCATCAGGATAGATGATGGATCCTTGCGGTCCTGAATGCATGCCTGATGGCGGGCACCTAGAATAGGGTGTGGGCATAGGTAGGTGGGATTCACCTGTGCTAAGACTGTGCTTTTAAGGGCAGCGTCACGGGGACGCCAGTAGAAGCCAAAAGAGAAGCCGAGAGAGAAGCCAGAGAAGCAGTAGCTGAGAGAAGCCCAGAGAGCCCAGAGTGAAGACCTGTTGGGGGCTGGGAGGCCTGCCAGCCCCCCAGCACCCCTGCCTGCCATATGCCTGGTGAACCCCAATAAAAGACCTGCAAAAACCCTGAGGGCTCCAGAACTCCTCCTTTACCCATTCTGCTGGATCCTAGAAAACCTGCACTATGGTCCATTCCTGGCCTTACAGGCAGATTGAAGGGCACCCCCAAGCTCCCCAAATTTGCAAATTCTATATGCCCCATAAAGACAACACATATTCTTAGTGTGTAAGACCTTCAATAGAGAAGAACTTTAATAGAATTAATGTGCATAGAAAAAGAAGAGAAGAAAGTGTAGGGTAAGTAAACGATATCAGGCTTTTCTGCCTTCCCGCCATTAGGATTGATGAGGGATCCGTGCGGTCCCAAATGCATGCCTGATGGCGGGCACCTGGAGTAGGGTGTGGGAATGCATAAGTGGGTATACCTGGGCTGAGAGACGGAACTTACAAGGGCAGCGTTACAGGGATGCCAGCAGAACAAACGGAACAACCACAGGGGAAGCAGAGAATCACGAGAGCAGCAGAGAAGGCCGGAGAACCCAGATAAAGACTTGCTGGGGGCTGGGAGGCCTGCCAGTCTCCCGGCCCCCCAGCACCCCTACCGGCCATGTACCCGGTAAATCGCAATAGAAGCCTGGAAAAGCCACGGAGGGCTCCAGGACTCTCCTTCACCCCGTCTGCATAGAATCATAGAAAACCTGCCCTGTGGCCCATTCCTGCCCTTACAGAAAGGATAATAGTTTTCCAAAGAACCGTCAATGTTATACATCTCCTCCTAGGTAAATTCCCAGCCAAACATGGTGGGCCCAAAATGGGGTTCTGAGACTAGCCACATGTCTAAGTCAGGAAACCATAGGAAAGTAGCAGAAGGGGCCAGACAAGTCTGGAAGGGAAGGGAAAAAAATTAAAGTACAAATCAATATAAAGGCTGCCATTGTCAGCCTCCCCAAAGGTCTCTTACCAATATTTTTCAAGAGTCTCCTTCCATGTCCCCCAAGTCCATGGTGTAAGTCTAAGGCTGAGAAGCAAGCGTGGCTTCTTCACATGTCTCTCTTCTCCATGTTCCTCCTCCAAGTCTTCTCTCCCTAATTGTTTTTAGCTTCTCCTGGCTGATCAGCTTCACTGATCAGCTGATCATTACTAGGTGGAGAAGGAACAGAACAGAATCTCCCCTTTTTAGATTACATTGTTACAATAGGGGATGGCAAGTGTAGGGTAAATGGAGGTTGTTGGATTTTTCCACCCTCTGGCCATTAGCATTAACGATAGACCCCCGCTGTCTTACATGTGTGTCTGATGGACACCTGGAGTAGGGTGTGGGCATGCATAGGTGGGCATGCATAGGTGGGCACACCTGGGGCTGAGAGACTAGGTATATAAGGGTGGCATCACAAGGACACCAGTAGCAACAGCAGCAGCGGTGTTAAAAGCAGCAGCAGAGCAGAGAAAAAGCAGAGAAACAGAGAACAAAGCCTGTGAGAGAACACTAGAGAGCCCAGAAAGAGTGAAGATTCACTGGGGGCTAGGAGGCCTGCCAGCATCCTGGCCCCCCCAGACCCCCTGCCTGCCGTGCTCTTGTTGCCGCACTACAAATGATGCAAGAAGCTCAATAAAAGCCTGAGAAAGCCAATGAGGGCTCCAAGACTCTCCTTTATCCATCTGCCTGGATCATAGAAAACCTGTTCTGTGCCTTGCTGGCACTACAGCAAGAGAGAAGGAGAATTTGTAGCAAGAAGGATATATATAAGAAAAGACTAGTATTTTCTGCCTTGGAGGTAGAAATTAGTTTGGGGAGGCCAAGCTCCCTTCTCCTGGTACCAGATCAAGCTCATTAGCTGTCTCCTTCCAATGATAGAAGAAAGACTAAAAAGCAGGTGGGGGGAATAGTGTAAAGTAGATGAGCAAGCAAAAAGTGGGGAGGAAGGAGAGCAGGAAGGAGTAGAAGAGAGGACAGCAAGGCAATAGAAAGCTGGAAGAGCGGGAAAGTAGGAGAGCATGAGTAAGTACTACTACTCAAGAGACTTACTGTAAGGTCAGGAATGGCCACAGTGCAGGTTTTCTGATATCCAGCAGACTGGGTAAAGGAGGAGTCAGAGTCCTTAGTGCGTTTTTGCAGGTCTTTTATTGGGGTTCACCAGGCATATGGCAGGCAGGGGTGCTGGGGGCCAGGAGGCTGGCATTCCTCCCAGCCCCCAGCAAATCCTCACTCTATCTGGGGTGTCTGGCGTTCTCTGCTTCCGCTGCTTCTTCTCTGCTTCTTCTCTGCTTCTCTCTCGGCTTCTCTTTCAGCTTCTGCTGCTGCTGGTGTCCCCATGACGCCACCCTTAAAAGCCCAGTCTTAGCACAGGTGTACCCACTTCAGGTACCCGCCATCAGGCATGCATTCAGGATCACAGGGTTCCCTCATCTATCCAGATGGCAGGAGGGCAGAAAAGCCTGATACCTTTTACCTTACCCTACACTTACTATTTAAGTACATGAGCCAGGTTGAATGCCTCATTTGATATTCCAACTCAGCCACTTAAGAATTGTGTGCTTGGAGAAATAACTCAATTGCTCCATGCTTCAGTTTCTTACTCTGTCAAATGAAGTAAAGAATGTGACCTACCTGGGCCTTCCTGGTGGCGCAAATGTTGGGATGCAACCTGTGATGCTGGCCACAGCCACTGCAACACGAGTTCCATCTCCTGCTAGGAGCAGCCCACATGGTACAGCAGACCTCTCCTGACTCACCCGCTGCTCCCCTCAGCAGTGTATTTCAGTCAGTCTGCCTGTTCTGTTCCCCACTCTGTCTCTGGTGAATCCTCTCACCCCCCACACCTCTGGCCTGTACCCCAGCTCTTGTATGCATAAATAATTTATAGAATCAAATGAGCTAATATCTGTACAGCTTGGCATAAATTTAAAAAGTGCTTTATATACTTCTATTCTTGTCACTTAAGTTTAAGACTTCCACCTGGGATTCAAAGGATAAAAAAAATGATGACCTACTGGCCTCTGTGAAGACCCAGTGATCATGCATGTCTGGGATATTCTCTGTTTTCTTTTATGCTTCCATACTTGCTTCTACTGTTGGGCTCAGGTCTGTGTAAATGGCCAGCTCTGAACATAGCAAGCCTGCACAGTTTGCCCCATTTGCCTGCGTGGAGGTGGCTGGGATGCATGTCATTGTTCTCATGTGGTTTTATTAAAACCTGATTTCCCAGAATAGACCTAATTTCCCATCTAGAAAATGCTGATATCCTCCCTTCCCATGATAAGGTTAAGTGAGAAGTCTGAAGTCCTCAAATATGATTTTTCTACATGGATAACCTTGCTTGCTTTTTTCCCTTGGGAAAAAAAAAAATCAGCAAAGACCATTTGATTCCCCTCCAGTTATCTGTGATAGAGGCTGATAGACCATGCTAGCCCAGAGGAGGAGTTTTTCTGAAATGTGAGCATGCAAGTATTTGGCTTATTTTCTGCATGGGCCCTTTTTTTCTTGCCAGTGCATATCTACAGAGACCACAACATGCAGTAACTGTGAGCTGAAAAGCCACAGGTAATGTTTACTGTGCACATTTATTAAAAGGTGTTAACAACTAATTGCACAGCATCGCCCACTTAAACACATCTCTAATGGTATTATTACCATGAGTCTGAGGAACGTTTCCTTGGCATAGAATTTTAATAGCTTTTAAAAGAATATGATCCTATAGGAGATGCCAAATTTGTGGCTTCATCCAGTACAATTCAGATGGTAGGCAGGATGTGGTTCAGAGTTATGGGAGTTGCAGTGAGTCGGCTATGGAGACAAATGTTTCCATGGTGACCTTCCCCATGCATTCAATGTGAGGCCTCTGTAGCCCCATGAGAATTAATGACATGGCATTACCACTGATAATCATAATGAAGAGTTCTGTCTAAGGAGGGGCCACCAACCCTGATGTTTGCGAGAGAATAAGATGAAAGAATTTAGCCAATGTGTACAAGAAGGAAATATTGAACTACAGGGAAAGGAAATCCATTTCTTTTTTCTTTTATAGAATACTTTTCCTGCCAGAATAGACCCTGCTGCTGACAGACTTCTATAGTTGCCCCTCTAGGGATTCTCTTGGTATTACAACTAAGTGGGGGTGGAAATAAATAACGCAATGAAGTGATTCACTAAATGTCAAAAGAACTAGGATGAGGGAATATGGAAAGGGGCCCAGGCTTAAACTCCACTTGCTTGTTGGGTTTTGTTTGTTTAAATACTTTAAAATGTTCCTTAGGAAGTCCTTTTAGGAAAAGTCTTTTTACAGAGAGTTACTTTTTTATAGATTCATGCCTCGGCTTTTGTTCTTTCAAAGAAAAAAAAAATACTTTTCACATTGTGCTAATAGCAACACTTTATTTTGGTATGTACAGAGACGTGAGCCATTGTACAAACTGATAAAGTGAAACATTAGGAGCCTACCTCTAACTCAGAAGCCAGACTGAGTAAAATTATACACACAAAGAGATCACACTTTCCCAGAGCAGGAAGCAGACTCCCAGAGGGCTAGTCATTGTGATTTACTTAGTTGTTTGCATGGTTATCACCTTTATTACATTTCAAGATTCCATAGAGCAGAAACTTTATCTTATTCATCTCTGGGATTGCCAGCTCTCTACTCCCAGCACACATACAAACATGCATCAGCAGACATGCACACACAAATATCCCTCCACATGCACTCAAACATCAATCTGGGATCCTTTACTTTTTTAAAAAGATTTTATTATTATTATTATTTTACTTTTTTAAAAGATTTTATTTATATGCATACAAGAAGTGGGGTATAGGTCAGAGGTGCAGGTGGTGAGAGGATTCACCAGAGACACAGTGTAGAGCAGAACAGGTAGATCTACTGAAATACACTGCTGAGGGGAGCAGCGGGCAAGACAGGAGATGTCTGTTGCACCATGTGGGTCAGCTCCCTAGCGGGGTTCAAACTTTTGCTGCAGTGGCTGCAGATAGCTTCATAGTGCTGCGCCTTAACCCCTTGTGCCACCAGGGAGGCCCCAATCTGGGATTCTTTACACAGGACACACATGTTACTACATATCTATTCAATGAGTGGGTTTGCTCAGCAATGTAAAAACCTCAGATGAGGCAATTAAGCACTTGGTATATG
This sequence comes from Talpa occidentalis, assembly GCF_014898055.3. Classification (NCBI taxonomy): domain Eukaryota; kingdom Metazoa; phylum Chordata; class Mammalia; order Eulipotyphla; family Talpidae; genus Talpa; species Talpa occidentalis. The sequence goes on along the minus strand of NW_023602073.1, from coordinate 125,106,561 downwards.
AAGTTTTCAAAGTCCATAGAGTCAAATTATAATGGTTTTTAAAGCTAACGTAACACTGTTTTGCTTTTTTAAATGTTTAGACAAGTGGATCTGACACAAATACAATAAAGCCTGAGAGGCAATAAATGAGAAACATATGTGGAAAAAATCAAGAGGCTCTCAAGACAGCTGAACTATTCAGATTGATTAAATTATGAGTGCAGAATGCTGATAGCTGGGCCTACTGTGGCATTTATTAATCCATCAAATATTTATTGAGCACCTATTTTAATAGCTATTTGCTCTGTACCAAGCAGTATCCTAAGCACTTTATGTATATTAACTTATGTAATCTTCCCTAAGAGGTAAACACTGTATTAAGCTATGTATTTTTCAGGCACATAAACAGAAGTACCAGTAATTTAAGTAACTTATCTAAATACACACAGGTAGAGTTATACATTGCACCAAGAAGTCTGGCTGCAAATCACAAGCGCTTCACCACGACATGTGTATTGCTTCCAATTCCCTAGATTAGAAAGAGTAATAAAGCAATAATCAGAAGGTATATGTATTTTTCTCTTTTTTTCTTGAAGCTTAGAGTTTTGAAGAGGAAAACATACTGAAAGCAACCAATTACAATCACAAATAAAAAGCGCTGTAAGAGCCAAGGACAGACACTAGGACAGGACAATATAAACCACTCTTGTCTAAGCAAAGCGAAGATCATCATAATGAGCAAAAAAGAGTATAAAAGAGAGGAGTGCCATTTTCCTACTTGCTTCCTGTTGATCTTTAGTGATGAGCTATAAATGAAATGGTTCAGCCAGAGGTGTTCAGCCGGAGGTGTTGAGTCACAGTCAGGAGGGAACTTTTCCAAGTGGTTCATAAGGTCAACTGATGAACTTTGTGGGACATACCTCTATGAGGTGTGCCATAGGACACAAAGATGGAATCTGACTAGACAGGAACTTCATACCAGGTAGACTGTGTCAGCAGAGACTGGAATGAAAGTATTTCCAAGAAGCCACAGTGTAGACATGGATGTTCTAAAGAACAGCACAGACAGTAAAGGATACTGATAATTTCTGCTAGGGTTAGAAAGAATGCCATAGATGGGACACTTTGGGGAGCCAGGCACCTACTAAATAAAGTCTCTCTAAAAGTCTAGCCAAATCTTAGTGATTCATTACACATTTTATTCATCACCATCATAGAAATTTTATCTTATTCATCTTTGGGATTGCCACACTTCCCAGTAAGACTAAGGGGAAATATTATTATTGTTGCTATGATACAGATCAAGGTTATCTCATAATACAGCTGAAATCTAAGCCCAATCCTAACATACTCCACAGCTAAAACTTATTGTAACTTATGTCTCATCTCTTAAATTCTTGCTGGTATTTGTAAATGAAGCAAAATTAGTGCTAGTTCCAAAGTAGGAACTAATGACTCATTAGCTAAATCCATGATCATTGTACAACCCCCAGAAGTAATTTGTCACTTAATGCCACCAATGCCCCTGCATAAAGAGTGATAGTTAATTCTACCAGGAAACATTGACCAAAAGCAACATTTTTTTCCTCCCTTTAAAGTTTTTATGAATTCAAGTATTGATTGATTAGTTTCTTTCATACAATATTAATTAAGGCAGGATATCTAGGGGCAGGACAAAGTGTAGTTCAAAAGAAGCACTTAAATTGGGAGAAACACATTATAAAATATTGGGAAAATGGATCAAGAACATGGACAAAAATATTGGAGGTCAGAGCAAGGCTGGCATTTAGAGGCTTCAGTAAACAACTTCTGAATGATCAGCAGAAATAGTAGGGGGAAAAACAAACTGTGACTAAATGTGCAGGTCATCAAAATTGTTAGAAGAGCCAAAGAATGTAGAAAGTGGGAGCAGACTAGGCAAGACTGAATCCTGAGCTTTGGCTACCTGCTGTTCTGCTCCAGCTTCCTGGGTTGCCTCCATTGAGAATGGATGAGCCTGGGCAAGGCACCATCTAAGGGGAAAGCAAGAGGAATGAAGCTGTGACTTAGGGGATGGGAAGTTGGGGTCTACATCTAAATTAGTTTAAATTGCTGGTGGAGGTAAAAATGACTGAAAATTCTTTCTTAAAATCTTCTAGTTTAAAAAGAGCTTTGTTTGGGAGTCCAAAATTTTAAAGATTTCTAGGACTTTCCTTCTGGAACTTTATCATTACCATGAAATGTTCTTTCTGCATCCTGGCCATCACTATCTCTATGCTCTTCAGACAGATCAAAATGTGGCACATTTGCACATTAGGCAAAGTACATATTTCTCCTGACATTCATGTTTAAAGGCTTGTTATGCAACCCGGAATTATACCTTTATGTTTGTTTGCAATGATTTTATGGCATCTGTCATTCTATCTCACATCAAAGCGAGGACTGCTAAATATTGGGAAAAAGAGATTCTAACATTCTTGAAAAAATATGACAATGCTTAGATGAATACTTTTCCAATATTTAGGCATTTCACTTTAATATTCCTTATTTTAATTTAGGTTCAACAGAAGGTTGTTTCACTCAAATTATGTGCTTACCCCTTTGAAAACCTATAGCTAAATATGAGTTTCAAGGAGAACTGGCAAAAGCTGAACAGTTCACTAATAATGTGGACCAGAAAGAAACTTCCTTATTTTAACAATAGGAAGTGTTTTTATTACCTGTAGTACCTGGAGTGGTACTCTGGGAAATGACAAAGCAAGAATTTCCTCCCCTGTTTGCAAACCTCCAAATATACATTATTGCCCTTGGTCTTGGTGCTTCTGGCTGACTGATTAAGGATTTGATGTGTTGTCTTTCGGCTGCTGTCACTGTCTCTACTTCCCTGTCCTTTTTTGTGGTATCTACTTGGTTCTGGAATCTCCTTTTGGTTGCTTTTTCCCTGTTGTACAAAATGTCTTGTCTTTTCAGCATTTCAAAAGGCCTCCCCAGTGACTTGAATTTGAAGAAAGCTGCAGGGTCGTAGCTCAGTGGAAAGCTTAGAATGACAGTGAAATCCCTAAACAGGGACTACTCTTTCTGAATAGGGAAACCTAAAAATAAAAGCTGTCTGCAGCTGGGACTAGGTGCCAAGACAACTATCAGTGAAATGCAGAGGGAAATCGAAAACATAAATAAAAAAAAAAAAACAACTTCGCTAGAAAGGACTAAGGTGTTAAATTGGTGCTGATGTAGAAACCTGGAACCAGTGCACTTCATAGTAGGTGGTTTATCACCCATAGACAGTTTGACATATAATTTTGATTCCTCCAAGTAATGTCATCCCCATGAATGCAAGTATACAGCAAAGAGGCTCTCAACTTCCTGAAAATAACTGGAGAGCTCCACTTTCCCAAGGCACCTCTTTTTGCTTTTCTTTCTTCTGCACAAGGAGCCCTGATTATTTATTGGCAGGCTTTTCCATCAGTACCTTCTCCTGAATGGCGATTCTTTTGTATAATCAGTCCCAATTCTGAGTAGTTATTCCCTCCCCTTCTTCTTCCCCCACCCCCCACTGATTCTTTCTTTGACTACAATTTCACATCATTCCAGTTTGGGGCTCCTTTAATCCTACTCTAATTGCCATTTCAATACATTTTGTCCACCAGTTTTCAACCCCTCCTTCTTGATCTTGTCTGTCATTCTTGCCTAGTTTCACTTTCTTCTCTCTTTGGTTTGGACTACCCCCTGGATTATCAGTGATCGGTACCCATTGGGCAAATGCCAAATTTAAATTTAGTACCTGCACTCAGGTTGTGATAACATTTGAGGAAAAAGAAACCAAAAAAATGTGTGACTGATGATACTGTTGGGGAAAGGATATCCTGAGGGAGCTCCCCTAACACAGGTTTTATGGACGCCACCCCCCACCCCCAGGCCAAAGCAATTCAAGACACCAAGGATTGCTAATGTCATCACCACAGAAGGGAGGATTTCTGGAAACTGAGGGTGGAGTTATGCAGCCAAGCTTGGTATGTAACCAGAGACCTGTGGGCCTTGGGAAGATGGTTAGTTTTCAGTGGCCTTTAGCATGCTGTTGGGGTCCCCGCTCAGCAGAACTGATAGTGTTAGGGGGAAAGGATGTTCTGAGCTAATCCCATACAGGCTTTGTGGACTCCACCCCCACTCCAGACCAAAGCCATCAGGACATTGGGAAAAACAAATCCTGTCACCACCAAAGGGAAAGTGGCTGGGACCTGAGGGTGGAGTTGAGCAGCCAGGGTTGGTATAAAAAACCAAACACGTGGGCCTTGTGGGGGCTCGTTTACTTACCTCTTCAGCTTGGCCATCCATGCCACTTGATTCTTGTCCCTCTGTCCAGCTCCCTCAACTCTGAGCCATAAAATAGTATTTCAGTCTTCACCAAGCTTAGCAATCCTCTTCATTCCACATTTCTATTTTTTCTTAGCATTTTTTCACACTCTGTATAAAGAAAAGTGGGGGCTTTCTGTAGCACACAAGACTGCAGATTATTTCTATCTCCATAAGACATTAAACTGGCAAAGCTGAAAAAGGACTCCTGGTGATATCTGTTTGATCATCCACTCTTTTTTTAATGTAGATTTATTTATTTATACATACAAGAACTGGGGTACAGGCCAGAGGTGTGGGGGGTGAGAGGAGTCACCAGCGACAGAGCGGGGAACAGAACAGGCAGATTGACTGAAATATACTGCTGAGGGGGGCAGCGGGTGAGACAGGAGAGGTCTGCTGTGCCATGTGGGTCAGTTCCCTGGCTGGCGATCAAATTCAGTGCTGAGACTCAATTATTTTAACTTTTTTTTTTTTAATAGAGGCATGCTTTATTTATTTATTTGTTTGTTTGTTTATACATGCACTGGGTACAGTCAGAAGCACGGGAGGGTGAGAGAATTCAGCAGAGCCAGAGCGGGGAGCAGAGCAGGCAGAAGGACCGAAGTACACTGCTGAGGGGAGCAGCGGGCGGCAGGAGAGGTCTGCGCGCCATGTGGGACCCTCCTCCGGTGGCCGGGGAGCAGCCAGGGATCGAACCAGCGCCTCAGGCGCCGGCAGCTTCGCAACCCAGCGCTCAACCGCCGCGCCACCGGGGAGGCCTGAGACTCATTTATTTTAAATAAAACTTCTTGTCACCTTTAGAGTAACATGGATACCTATTTTAAAATGAAGAACAAACATTTTCAGACATCCCATTGACAATCTCCAAATTCAACTGCGCTCAAGCCCCTCTGTTAATTCTTTACTATTTCTCTTCAACAATAGCGTTTTTAATTCCTTAATTTTGATAGATTCTCCAGTGTCTGACAGAGAAGATAAGCTTCCTGAGTTCTTGTGTATCTAAGAATGTTTTATTTTACCCTCATACTTGACTGATAAGTGTTCTGGTTTTGAATTGTATGTTGAACATCAGTTTTCCTCAGAATTTTGAATCTACTGATGGAAGAAAGGAGAAACAAGGTCCTACCTCACAAGGAGGTAGGGATAGAAGGGATCAGCATAATCCATTAACCCAGTTATAGAAACCAAGGCCCTTAAGCAACAACGCCCAGATCAGGAGGCACAACACCCAGAAACAATCTGACTGCTATAGGGAGTGTCAGGAGCACAGACCTGAAGGTCAAGATATGGAGATTAAGGAACAAACTGTTAGCCCACAAAGATGAGCCTCTCCCTACCAAAAGAAGATGATAAAAACTAACACTGCCCTCACAACAGGGCAGCAGTCCTGTTACTATGCAGGTGCTTCCTTTCACCAACTCTCTCACTCTACAGAGCAGCAGCCTTCCTGCCTGCACAGAACCTGTACCTGCAGGGGCTTCTCCTCACTGACCTCCCTCAGCAGAAGCAGCTCTCCTCAGGGCCACCTGCCTGCAACTGTGCAGGCCTCTCTCAGCAAACTGTTCTTTTCAGGCAGCTCTTTCTGCCTGCTTGTGTCTGTGCAAGTGTCCTTTGCTCTTCTGTCCCTTTTCTAATAAGCCCGTTCTTTAAATATAACTAATATCTCTGTCTCGTAGAGAAAACTTGCCTGGGAAACTTGCCCTGTGCTGCTGAAAGGGAGCTCTGGTGAAACTTTTCCCAGAGTGAACCCAAGGCCCCCGCACTCCAAACCCTCTGACTCCAAAAACGACATGACTAACAGTACAGAGTTTTTTTCCTGTCCCATTGATAACTTGAGAAAAAGTTCTCAATTTGAAATCTTAATGTCTTGATTAGTGTCTATTTCTACAAAGACATTTGATGTTCTTTCTACTTTAAAAAAATGCAGTCATCAAAATCAGATCATTAACTTTGACATAATACTGATATCCAAGTCATGTAACTCTTTAGGTGACCTCTTTAGTCCCAATTCAAGTTTGTCCCATTGTCCCAATTCAGCCATGAGTCCCGGTGAGAGATAATTGATATATGCAATGGGGGGGTCTCAATAGACTCTACCATATAATCTGTGTAAAGTGGGCTACACCCATCTAGATTTGTGTAATCATGCTCTGTGATGAAATTGTCTGACAACGCATTTCTCAGAATCTTCCTTAATCAACCCATGACTATATTTATGTTTAAAGAATTCAGTTCAGAATTATCTTTTGCAAGTCACTTTAGTTTGTCTGATATTAATATGACCACTGAATATTTCCTATGTTTATGGACTGCATGGTGTAATTTTCCCCATTGTTTTGTTTAAGTTGATCTGTACTTATTTAATGAAAGGTTTTTCTTTTATAGACAGAATATATTTGAAACTTTCATTTCCCAAAGCATTTTCATACTGTATTAAAAAACCACAAAATAAAAAAATCAACTTATATCTTAGAAGCTTTACATTTTTGTCCAGGCTGTGAATCTCTTTTAATACGGCTTAAACTTAACAAAAATGATAATTATGTTAGCTATAAATGAATTACTTCTTCCTATTAGATGGTATTCTTAGACTAGATTAAAAAAAAAAGCCCATTATAACTTTCTGTTCATTTACTATTTGTCTCATCTGTTTTTAATTTTGTTCCTCGTCTTCCTTTCTTGACTTCCTTTATTTTAACTATTGTTTTTTTTTCTTTGATTTCCTTTTTTTTTTTTTTAAGATTTATTTATTTATACAAGAACTGGAGTACAGGCTAGAAGCGGGGGAGGGTGAGAGGATTCACTAGAGACAGAGTAGGTTGCAGAATAGGCAGACGACCTAAAACACTGCTGAGAGGAGCAGTGAATGGGTGAGACAGGAGAGGTCTGCTGCGCCATGTGGGTATCTCCCTGGCCGGCTGGAATTGAACCTGCTCTACAGAGGCTGCGGACAGCTTCATAGCGCTGAGCTCAATAAGCTGCGCCACCAGGGAGGCCCTCATCTATTTTTTTTTTTAAGCAAATATCTTTGCTTTATTTCTAGTGGATGTTTATGGAATTACAACGTACATCATTACCTTACCATGATCTACTTAGAGTTAATTCTGTGACACGTCAATAAAATGTAAGAACTTTGTAAAATAAGTACTATATTCATCAACTCCTGCCCTTCTTGCTATTGTTGTCATATGTGTTATTTTTTTTTTAATAGAGGCATGCTTTATTTATTTATTTGTTTGTTTGTTTGTTTTGTTTATACATGCACTGGGTACAGTCAGAAGCACGGGAGGGTGAGAGAATTCACCAGAGCCAGAGCGGGGAGCAGAGCAGGCAGAAGGACCGAAGCACACTGCTGAGGGGAGCAGCGGGCGGCAGGAGAGATCTGCGCGCCATGTGGGACCCTCCTCCAGTGGCCGGGAGCAGCCGGGGATCGAACCGGCCCCGCAGAGGCTGCGGGCAGCTTCGCAACCCAGCGCTCAACCGCTGCGCCACCGGGGAGGCCCCATATGTGTTATTTCTACAAAAATATAGATTATAATTTCAATAGTATAGTTTATTTTCTTAATAAAAGGTTTATAGCTTTGGTTTTTGCTAAATAACTTTTAAAGAAACCAACTGAAATTTATTTGATATTTACCTATGTATTTGCCAAGCATTGGCGAAGGACATGGAGTTAAGCCTTTAGGTTCCCATAGTCCTGAAATTCTTTAGTCACTTTGTTATCACTTTATGAAGGAAAGCAACATCTCTCCCTACCTCTATACTTCCCTTTTTATTCCACCTTTGTGGAGACTTTGTTCACAAAAAGCAATAGCTAGATTCTGAAATGTCTTATTTCTCTTTCTTAAAGTGTCTTATATATTCTCCCTCAACAAACAAACAAAAACCCCATATATGTGGTCATTTTATTTTTCTTATTTACTCTTGCTGATTCTTCTTCTTGCTCATATCTGCTATTTGAAATCCACACTGGCTAGGTTTCAGTTAGTTGGAACTTGCCTCACTTTTGTATCTTGTTTCTCACCTGCCTTAGTCAGGCTTAGTACTTATTCCCTGAATCATCCTGCATTTTCTTGGCCTGTTGTTTTCCTTGAAGTGTCTTTCATAGGGAGAACACTTTCATTCATCAGTCATCTGGCAAAAGGGCACTTTTGAACACCCAGGCCAAGAATCATGTGCACTCACTTTGCCCCTGTTTCACCACCCACTCCCAGAGAGTAACAATCTTACCTTCCTTTGAGACCCCACCACAACTTGCACATTCTATCTGACTTTGTTCTCTTAACATTTAAATGCACTTATATGTTTACTCATAGAACTTTTAGATCATAGAACATATCTATTTCCCCTTATTGTTCCATATTTTTAGCACATTGTCAATACTGAAAATTGTTGAATAAGCAAATGATTAATTGAACATATGAAGGAGGGGGAAAAAGTTTGCATGTATTGAGTTGTAGTGGGTAATTTTAAGGTAAATATTTTATTGGGATAAAATTCATAAACTAAAGAAATTAAATTGAGAAGAAATGTAAAGATTATATGACAAAGAAACATTCAAGAATTGATCAAAGTTCCTGACATTTTTAAATATAAGTTGGATTCGTGAAATTATTTTTTAAACTTTTCTTGGGAAATACAGACTGATATGCAATCTATAGCTGAATGGTACAATATGCTCAAAGACATCTGATTAAGCAGAAGAGGTCAGTATGAAAGAATTCTAGAGAGGTAATGTCTCCTCTGGACAGATAAAATGCAAATGTAAACATGCTTGACAATTTCAGGAACTGGTAGAGGAATGGATTTAAAATTCTAAAAAAATTTACGTCCAAGGCAGAAGAAAAATTATCTTTTAAAAATCAGTGTTTTAATGATGAACAATTTTGGCCAATTAAAGTTAAAACTAATTGCTATGGTGATTTTAGGAAAGAATGAAGCTAATGAGTTTCTGGATGTCAACTGAAATTTTTGAGTACTTTTAATTTGCAATCTCTTTATTTAATGGAGAAAGCATTGAAGGCTCAGTGTGAATATAGTCAAACTGTATTTTAGTTTTTACAGCTGTATTTTAGCATAGGAATTATATTTTACTATAATATCCACTCCGTTTTTGGAAGTAAAGTCTTAGAAAGTCTCCTTTAGGAGTGTCAAATCATGCACTCTGTCAGATTCCAAAAATAACTTTGCTTAACTGTTATACAGGATAAGAATCTGGCTGATATACTAATCCTCTGATCTAGAGAAAATAGTTGACAGATTGCTTGACCTAGCAAATCATTCAGATAACTCTGCTAGGAGCAATGGCCCTGCCAATTTTTTTAATATAAATTTTTGATTCATATCAATTTTCACAGAAGGAAACTTTGAGAAAAATGCCTAAGGATTTTTGAATTCACTATGGTTTAAATGTCTATTTCAAGTAGATGGAAAGCAATCCCTCTCTTTCCCACTTTTGCAGAGAGGCAAATGGGGAAAAGAGTAAAAGTGACAATTTGTCTTTTCCTTCCTGTTTTAGATAGTTGTTACAATAAGTATATATATATTTTAAAACAGCACACTTAAATTTACATTAGTGTACACATTTAGCCGAAGATCAAGAGTTAGAAACTAACTCTTTGCACACATAAATAATTGGTGCTTTTCCTTACACTAGAATTTTGCTTTTCATTTGCAAGTATTAATATCTATAGTAAAAAGGAGTGAAATGACACTACAAAATCTAAGGTACCAATCACATGTGCTTAACCATACATACAGAGGGGAGAAATAATGAGCTGATTTCTCTCATTTTTCTGTCTGTGTTTTTTCTCTTGATCCTTTAGCACCAAGGTAATATTTGATATCAGGGGGAAAATTCACCAAAATAAAAACATGAAAAGCCAACGAAAAAAAAAAATAGCATCAAACCAAGGGTGACTTTCTATGTCTGTATTTTAGATTCATGCTGCCAATTATTTCAGGCCCAGGAAACTCAGAGACACAAGGATTACCTATTCCTACAAATGCATTATTTTCTCCTTAGTTGTCAGGATGAGAGATAACATAAAAACAAACACAAAAATGCATATTTGTAATGTTTTTATATTCAGTTAATGGCTTACTAGTCCAACATTCACTAAATTGAACTACTGTATTAAACACTTGCCTCTTCATGTCCTTCCTCTCGCCCTCCTCCCTCTCTCTCTCTCTCTCTCTCTCAATTTAAAAGACTCTAAGGAGAAATGCCTCTAGTTCTGAGGCTTTTACTTGACTTACATCAGACTGATTTAAGAGCTTTGACCTTTTCCTGACTAACTCAGGAGCACTGATCTTTTAAATGCACTTACTCAAGTTAAACATGTACACAAATGAGGGGTTTAGTACAATTACTTGAGCACTAGAGGGCATTAAATTTAACCAGTAATATGCAGGTAATGGTCCATATTATCTACAGATCTATTATGATAAATTATATCTAATTGTCTATTTTTATAATAGATATTCATGTACCTTCTCCTCCATTAGTATTTGAGGCAAATAAACAAATTTTAAGAGAGAAATTGTACCCCCTTTCTAGTAGGGGTTGGTATTCAGAACAAAGCTACATTTAAGTGACAATGCTGAGATTTCTTTAGACACTCTCAACATGGCAACTCAGTACACATGTGCATTTAAAATAGCTCCTTGGGGTCTCCCTGGTGGCACAATGGTTAAAGTCTCAGAGCTATCAAGCTATCACCAGCCACTACAGCATGAGTTCGATCCCTGGCCAGGGACGTAACCTTCCTGTTGCAGCAGATCTCTCCTGTCTCGCCCACTGCTCCCCTCAGCAGTGTATTTCAACAGATCCATCTGTTTTGCTACCCACTCTGTCTCTGGTGAATCCTCTCACCCCCTGTACCTCTGGCCTACACCCCAGTTCTTATATGCATAAATAAATAAAATCTTTAAAAATAAATAAGTTTCCTATGAACATTTAATTTTTAAAAATCATACCATAGTGTCTGAATGATAAAGTTATAATATTTTAGAAACAGAAGATCTTTAAGGATTTTACAGGCAAATCTTTTCCTTTGACATAAAAGAAATAAGACCCTGATAGATGAAATGATCTGCCCAAGCTCAATTCTTGGGCTAGTGAGCAATTCAGAAGTAAAAAGCAACAACTTCAAGTATGAGATATATTCATCAGCGTTAAGTCACATTGAGATGTCAGGATGTTTTCACTATCTTTTAAAATCCTCATTTTCCCCAGCAGTTTATATTTATAAAAGCAGCCTTTTATGGGTTATTTCCTCACTAACTCTCTAAAATATTAGCTTTTGTTTTTTCAAACTTCAGAGTTTCTTAAAGTAAAAAAAAAAGTACTTTCTGTTGAAGAGGTTAGGGTTTTTGTACATTATAAAAGAGAAACTTAGAGAACTCCAGAAATGTTTGTCAGTTTTCAGGTGCCCTGAAAATATTTTTGACATTGAAGATGTTTATTCATCAAAAATTTAGGGGTACTTCATTATACAATGCCAAAAGTTTACATGCATGATCCACATTCATTTCTGGTCTATTCCTTTCCTATTTTAAGCTCAGTTGGTATGTGGTGACAGGTGGAAGACAAAAACTCAGTGGGGAAAAGATATCTTTCAAAAATAAGGTAATGACTATTCATATTTCTTTTTCTTGGCAGTTTTATAACTTTATTTGCTAACCAGTGGTTAGTTCTCATTCACATTGACTATAGATTTTTGAAAGTTGTGACAGCTGCATAGGTAGCCAATGTATACATCCTGTTGATGAATCTTCACCCTCTATGTTTTCTGGGCAACCACACATGGATACAGTTTGGAACATTCTCCTTATTCTTTGGCCCAGACAGTGTCAGTGCACCCATCTGGAGCGCTTGTTTCCTTCATCTCAAACTTTGGGTCTTTTAATGCTCGAGGGGCTTCTTGAAGCCCACTCCATGGATGTTCTCTTGGATGTTAATTGTGTATTTTCTGGTCACTACCTTGCCAATGGCAGACAGTCATTGTTTTCGCCACCCTTCACTGCTGGAGCCATTCTGCTCCATCAAACGGGAAAGGAAGTTATTCGTATTTCTTGAGACCTTCTAATAAACTGCTTAAAGAATGAGTCACAAATTTCTATTTCTGGAAACTAACTCTAGCCCATTGACCTTGTTTGTGCAATATTGTTCAAATTTTTTTTAATGTGATCATCATTTCAAATACTGTTAGTTTAATTGAAAAATAATATTTTGTTGGTTATATAGGACCTTATCTCTAGTGACTTATCAAACATTGAGTAAATATTAGTGAAAGTTAATTGAGATTATTGTCTGGCAATTTTTCACTGCACACAATATAAAGTCTCATATTTTAAAATATATAATAATAAGATGATAAATTTTATAAAATCTATTTATAGATGTAAATCTGTTACCATTTACTATAGGTAACTGGTGAGAATAATAAAGACTGCAGATTTAAGAAACCAAAGAAAATCAACAAAGCCATTAAAAGGTCCCCAGTTAAATTCATTAATCAATCTTTCTTTATAACCCCATTTAATTGCTAGTCTCTTTGTTATAGATTAAGAAGTGAAGTACAGATACACACATACGCATAAAATCTGTTCAGGTGTTCTGTATTGAGAGAGATGCATAAGTGATTGTTTTAAAAGGAGTAATCCTTAGTCCTAGCCCTTACAGAGCCTGTAAGGAGCTATTCTCAGTGACAGAAACTGCTCTCCATGGGATTCAGTTTTGCATGTAGACTTTTAATCTAACAGTTACAATGATGCTTTTTATCATAACCACAAAACATTTAATTGCACAGAACAAGTTAGGAAACAGAGTTTAGGTTAAGACAGATCATAATCTAAGACAGATAGCACAGATGTGGAAGATAAACAGGGGATGCAAACAACAAAATAATAAGCAATGACTAATTACAAAGATAAAACTTAGAAGTTTCCCTGTGTTTCTATTCAGGGTAAATGCTTTTTGGACAACTCACATTTGATTTTTAAATACTTTAAAGGGCCAACACATGCTATTATTTCCTTGATAAGCTTTCATTACTAAAGAAATCATGCTTTCCTAATGTAACAACTCTGGATAAGGGACTGGGGGACTATTTTGAACAATAAATAAATTCAAAGGGTCTTTTCAATACATCACTTAAGTCAATTGTTTTAACAGCATATAATGTATTATGTATCTCAGGGCAGGTCACCCCAAATTATGCCATTTTGGCGTATTGGTTCTTTCCAACTAAAGTTACTTGAAAAACAGCCAGAGTAAGAAAGACACCTGCTCTGACCTGTTCTGTCCACACTAAAAGATAGTTAATAAATCTAAAATGTTAGATTTATTCCCTGAGCCAGGAGATAGAAAGACATCCTTATCACCAGAGATAGGGAATTCAGTGTCCAGAAGGCTTTGTAACAAACACAAACAAAACTAAGGGCTATAGTCTTTACTAATTAGTAACCAAGCCTAATGGTTCATTGTCTTGTCAGTTCTTAAAAATTTGTATTGTTCCTTTGTCAGAAAGATATGAAACAGTCTACTCTGGTCACTGAAGTCCCATATCCATAGGACCTCCATTTATTTGAAATTAATCTAATTCTTTTTCTCCATTAACCTCCCTTGTGCCATTTGAATTATTGGACCAGTCAAAAGAATCTAGAAGGCTAGGAAGAAATTTCTGTTCTACTACACATATAACAACTAATTACCAAAGAATTTCCCTCTTTAGAATAGGAATGGTTGAAATTGACAAGTTTTTTTTTACATTTATGAAAAGATTTATTAAAGATATAAGAATAAAGAATATTTTGAAAAATAATAAATAGGACAATAAAATACATATTTAAGAAAATAATGTATGACAATGACAATAATGATGTTATTAAATCTTTCTAAAGTTATATGAAATTTATAATTTTTTTTAAATCTTTTGGTTCATAGAAACAAATCTTCATTCCAAGAACAGAAAGGAGGGCCTCCCTGATGGCTCAGGGGGTTAAGATGCAACCTATGAAGCTATCCACAGCCTCTGCAGTATGAGTTCAATCCCCAGGCAGGGAGCTACCCACATGGTGCAGCAGACCTCTCCTGACTCTCCCGCTGCTCCCTTCAGCAGTGTATTTCAGTCAATCTGTCTGTTCTGTTCCCCACTCTGTCTTTGGTGTATCCTCTCACCCTATTCCCCCCCACATCTCTGGTGTGCACCCCAGATCTTGTATGCATAATAAAATAAATCTTTAAAAAAAAAAAGAAGAGAATAATATAGCTTGGGCATTTTAAGATATTTGTATATTACAATAATTGGTTATCCAAAAAAAGAGGAAACTAAAGAGAAATGCATTTTTTATAGAATATTTTCTGATATAGACAAATATTTTTAATGTCTAAAGCCTGAAATACTAGATTCAAACAAAAGATATCAATATAAAAACTGGTAAATATTTTTAAGGCTGTCACTCTCAGATGGTGATAACTTTAAATTCCATTCTTTGTGCTTACTAGTGCAGAAAATAGATAATTATAATTACAAAACAATAAGTTTGCCCTAAAATAAGGATTACAACTATTTTAAGTTGCTAAGCTTTGCTCAACTTACTCCAGTTCTATTTTAATGCAATATATGTGTTTCTAAAAATCCCACATGCAAAATAAAACAATAAAAACCATAGAAGGGCCTCCCCTGTGGCGCAGTGGTTGAGCGCTGGGTTGCAAAGCTGCCCACAGCCTCTGCAGCGCCGGTTCGATCCCCGCCACTGGGCGAGGGTCCCACATGATGTGCAGACCTCTCCTGCCGCCAGCTGCTCCCCTCAGCAGTGTACTTCATCACTCTGCCTATTCTCTGCCTGTTCTGTTCTCAGCTCTGGCTCTGGCGAATTGTCTCACCCTCCTGCGCTTCTGACTATATCCAGCACTTGTATAAATAAATAAATAAATCTTTAAAAAAAAAAAAAACATAGAAGTTGGGACACGATACTGAAAGTATTTGTCAGTGGAACATGTAAAGGAAGGAAGGAAGCTTAATAAAAACAGCAGCACAGTTTTATTTTGTGGCTACCTTGTTTAGCTATCTATAATACAAAAAATGTTCCCATTTCAGAGTACACTTGGTGTTTTGGTCAGCTTCATAAAGTCTCAAGTAAAAAGTCTGTTTTTCCAACCTGTTGTCACATACAGATCTGGATTGAATAAACCCCACCTATATAATAAAAGTTTGCGCAAAGTATGAGTAAAACCAGTTAAGCAATGTTATTCCACCCAACTTACAACATTTCACCTTACTCAAACTTCTGGCTAGATATGCTCTACTTTTACCAACAGAAAACAAGCCAACTAGAACTAAGAAGAGTTAAAGACTCGTGGATTCAAGGAAAATTAATTTAACTTACCACTTGGCTTATCACAAGACAAGTTCTTTAACTTTTCATTTAGTCTAAAGACAAATTAAATCCAGTACACCAAATGGCAGGTAGAAAGAGCATTATCTCAGGAGTGACATAAATCTGAGTTTGAAGAAAAACTATTTAATTTTCTCAAGTGTCAGATTTCTCATCTGTAAAATGGGGGTTATATATAATTTACAGAATTTAAATGTGGCAATTAAATAAGATAGCACATGGAAAGCACCTCATGGGGTTTGATACGAATATTCACTGCTTAATATATGATAGTTATATTTAAGGAAGAAAGAAGATAAATTGCAAAAGAGATAAAAAAATTTTTCTTTTCAAAAGCAGCAAAGGGTCCTCCCTGGTGGCACAAGGGGTTAAGACATAGCACTATGAAGCCATCCGCAGCCTCTGCAGCATGAGTTCAATCCCCGGCCAGGATGGTGACCCACATGGCACAGCAGACCTCTCCTGCCTTGCCTGCTGTTCCCCTCAGCAGTGTATTTCAGTACATCTGCCTGTTCTGCTCCACACTGTCTCTGGTGAATCCTCTCAACACCCCCCTCCCCCACCGACACCTCTGGCCTAACCCCCAGTTCTTGTATGCATAAATAAATAAATCTTTTTTTTTAAAGATTTATTTATTTATACAAGCACTGGATACAGTCAGAAGCACGGGAGGGTGAGAGAATTCACCAGAGCCAGAGCGGGGAGCAGAGCAGGCAGAAGGACCGAAGTACACTGCTGAGGGGAGCAGCGGGTGGCAGGAGAGGTCTGCGCGCCATGTGGGACCCTCCTCCGGTGGCCGGGGAGCAGCTGGGGATTGAACCGGCGCCGCAGAGGCTGAGGGCAGCTTCGCAACCCAGCGCTCAACCGCTGCGCCACTGGGGAGGCCCAATAAATAAATCTTTAAAACATAAATAAATAAATAGCAGCAAAGTAACAATCACAAATCAGGTGTCATAAATAGGCAGTTCTTGTATGTATTTTTCCTGCTCTAACACATTTAGCTGATAAATATTTAAAAAAAAAAGTCATGGTTTAGCAGCTTCCATAAAAGAATACAGGAGAAGTTAATTGTGTTAGGTTATTAATCAGTCAGGGGTCTCTCAGGGATTGAGAACAGAAAAAAGGAGTAAGCATTCTGCAGTCAACATTGAGGCCCAGGGAAAACAGTAGGAATTAAATTTGGAGGCCAGGATGAGTAAGATTGTTAGTGGATAACAAGGGTGTACTCACTAACATCCATATCCATATCCATATACATGATTATATACTCATCACAACAGGTTGAAAAGAAGATAATGATTTGCATGCTACTGAGAAATCAACTGACAGTGAGCATGAATAATTCTCTGGAGAGTAGGAAATCATTTGAGAGAAGACTATTTTTATTCCAGGATTTATATTGGGAAAGAATAGCTATATTACAATTCCCCTAAGACCAAGCATGGCATTGGTTTTCTTGCACATATATGAGAAAGAAAACAAAGCAATGTAAACAAACTAGAAGCAAGAATTCAACAATCTAGGGATCTTTTCAAGAAAGAATTTATGTATGTCTTCACGTTGATCCAAATTTGTCTCTACATCCTGTATATCTGTATATACAACTAAAGTTCAATTAAATAATGATTGTTCAAGGGCCTCCCTGGTGGTGCAAGGGGTTAATACACAACCTATGAAGCTATCAGCAGCCACTGCAGCACAAGTTCAATCCCCAGCCAGGGAGCTACCCACATGGCACAGAAGACCTCTCCTGATTCGCACGCTGCTCCCCTCAGCAGTGTATTTCAGTCAGTCTGCCTGTTCTGTTCCTCACTCTGTCTCTGGTGAATCCTCTTACCTGTACCCCAGTTCTTGTATGTATAAATAAATAAATATTTTTTAAAAACAAATAATGATTGTTCATAATAGTGACTATAAATTCTCAAAGATATGATAAGGCATATACAACATTGTCTTTATCATTAGAGAGGTTATGCTGATTTACTCTACTAAAGAAGAATTATTTTAAGTTGTGGTATTTATTAATTTCCACTAAATATTTTAATAAACATGTATTATGTGTCATGAAATATAGATAATTCTGAGAAAGAATGCTATACCCCATTCTGTAATGGAATTTATAATTCTATGAGAGTGATTAAATTTGTTTTTAAATTATTTTTGCTAGTCTGTTTTCCTAGACTACCAAGAATTGAATATCAGATTTATTTCCTATAAAAGTAAAAACAATTAAGTCAGGCTAATAGGTGTCAAGGTTAATATTCTGGATTTTGCTTTCTGAGTATCTTTACTATTTACTACTCGTTTTTTTTGTTTGGTTTTTGTGTATGTTCTTTCTGTGAGTGTATATAATCAGAGCACAATAATAGTATTATATATTATTTTCTAACAGTTTCTAACATATATTTTTACCAAAATATTCATCCACAGTATGTTATTTATTTACTTCTCTGTCTTCCCAACAAATATAGTCTTAAATATGCACAAACAAGTGGCACCCAGAAACCTCAAACTATTAAGGGGAAAAATCCCATTTTGTACATTCACTTGTCCATATGCATAAAGCCAAAGGAAGAGGACTTAGTGTGCTCAAAGATCTTTAATCAGTGAGCGGTTCAAAGAGCATAGAAAGAGAGAGAAAAGAAAAGAATTTCATATATCAGATTCCCACTCAAACTTCAAAAATACTCATCCTTCGTGGGCAAAATGCCCAGTTAAACAGACTTGGCACAGAGTCATGAAGCAGAGGCCAGAAAACATTTCCAAGGCACCACAAGATAGGGGTTATCAGGTCCCAGAGACATGGGACAGGAGACACCCAAAAATCAAAACGTACCATATAATCCACCATGTGGTCTAGATGATGGCTGCCATTTTTTGGCAAAACACTAAAGTTGCAGGAGCAGTCTCTCCATTTGTTCTTCAGCCCCGTACCGTACCCCTTCTCCATGTGTCTCTTCATTTCTCCTTCCTTACACCTCAGTTTATATATCTACTTTGCCCCTTCCCAGTTGTGCCCCATTCAGGAAATCCAACTCATGGTATGCCGGGATTTGTAATCCAAGGCCACTGCATATAGATGGGGTTTGTGGAAACAGTACCACTGTGCTGTGATGCTCATCCCCCTCTTGCACGGATGCAATCTGTAATAATCTGAGTTTATTAGGATTTGGATTATTTGACTTTATTTCTCGAATATGCAGCCTAGTATATGGAATATTATATATGTTAAATAAACATGAAAGGAAAGGGATAAAAATCCATGTGAATACATGTTATAACTTACCAAACATAATCACGTGCTATGAACCTGGAGAATTTTCAGTTGAACTAAATCTATTAATGCCAAATTGTGTAGGATATTTAAGAGTATGCAAGGGCAAAGAAACAAGGCAGTATTGTATAAATTTTGTGCTAGGAATTAAATCATGTCTATCTGCATGCCTAGTTAACTTCATATTTTTTTAATTAAACTTTAATTTTCTTGTATCTTTGTTCAATTTTGTACAATATTTCATTTCTCTTCTCAGGTATAGTACCCATAAATCTCCAACCACCACATCACCCAGGAACCATCACCATCGTCCTTCATGTTCTTCTCTCTCCTGTTTTGACCCTTCTCCCCCCACCTCCCCTGCTTTATGCTTCAGATCTATAGTTTCCCAGCATGTTTTGTCTTTTTTTCTGATCCTTGGTTCAATTTCCCTATATTCCTTCTACAAGTGAAACCATCTGATATTTTTCTTGTTCCTTGTGACTTATTTCACTGTAACTTCATATATTTTTAATGCCACACAAAGGGTAGACATAGCCTACTGAACCAGACAGAATCTACACTCATAAGTCACCTACTGCCACCAGAGGCTCAGATTTTCATAGCCAAACTAAAAAAGAACACTATGGTTGCTATCTCAATGACACAAGCAGAAGGTAGAAGAAGCATTTTATCATTTTCTCTATATTTTACTCTTACTTAAACCACCTAGATTAACTAGGCTTAATCTCCATTTTGTCTAGGAAGTGGAAGCTGGCAATGTGCAAATGGAGATTTGCTGAGTCTTAACCTATGTGCTCTCTTCATTATTACTCACCCCTACATTCAAAATAAAAAATAGAACAAATAGAAATTCCCCAATAAAGGTTCTGCCAAAATCACATGTCTGCTGCTTCCAGACATGAGAAACACAAACTCAAAAGTGATTTTAAGGAATACAAAAGCACAAATAAAAATCCAGCCTGTTGCAGACCTACAGAGCAGGTTTAACTGGTATAGCTGCAATCTCAATGCTACACCAGGTGAGAGCTTTGGGATGACATCCCAAGGGCATGTCCCTAGGGATCTGGGATAGCTTCCCAGCACCATCCTGTCCAGAGTGGGTATTCCTCTTTGGTATCTGTTAAAACAGCTGAAAGATATTATTTTACCAAAAGAAACTTTATTATGAGTTAGGACTACACCTTCAATACAGCCCAGCATGTGGTGTGTCAGCTTTGCTGTACATTGTTTTCCTATTACTATTCCAAGAAAGATTTCTATCAGTGATTGCCTACAGTGTAGGGGAAAAATCCAAATGAAACATTATAACTTATGATCAGATAGGAAAAGACAAGAAAAACAGCAACAACTACCTCAGACCCCATATTCTCCTTACCCCTTAGGACAGGGAAAGATTTACTGGATTTCAGGTAATTCAGTTCCCATATGCAAGAGTATTTTTTAAGCCTATAAGAAAATGCTGCATCCAAGCATACTTAAAATGTGAATGGATATTGCCAAATGACACTCCCCAAGCTGCCTTACCTATATGACCTCTCCAATCTCACCCAAACCACATGCTATTTGTCCTCCATATTGCTTGTGTGTTCCCTTGGGAGGTGTTCCCTTCTGCAGATCTTCCTCCATTTACTGTGGGGTTAAGTCCTGATAAACCCATCAAAATAGAAAATTTCGGGCCTCCCTGGTGGTGCGAGGGATTAAGTCTAAGCACTGTGAAGCTATCTGCAGCCTCTGCAGCTCTAGTTCAATCCCCGGCCAGGGAGGTGACCCACATGGCGCAGCAGACCTCTCCTGACTCACCCGCTGCTCCCCTTACCAGTGTATTTCAGTAGATCTGCCTGTTCTGCTCCCCATTCTGTCTCTGGTGAATCCTCTCCCCATCGCACCTCTGGCCTACACCTAAGTTCTTGTATGCATAAATAAATAAATCTTTAGAAAAACAATTGAAAATTTGATCAAGTCAAAAGTACATTTAACACTGGCCACACAGTACCCTCAGAGTACTGGTTGTTTGCTGTGGTATTGGCATGACTGACAAGGAGCTGCTTCACTGTGCCACTGCCTAGCTTCATGAGAAGATCATGTGATACCTTAGGACAGACATATCACTAACCTGGGAGATCAAAATTCGATGTAATGCTTCTATGAGTGCATATTGCTTTCCCACTATTATAAAGCAAGTCAAACTTTCAGTTTGGGGTGCATGTCTTTGCTCTCTCCCTGTCCCTCCTTTGTCTTCTTAAAGACTTCAGTGGTGTCTCTTCCAAACTCTTTTCCTGAACTTTCTACTTAAAATAATTTTCTTCCCTACTGAATCTTCTTATGTATTTTCTTCATCAAAATTTTTAAACTGTAACCCTTTAATCTATTTCTTTGCTTTTCTCTTTTTCCCTCAGGAGAATATATGTTCCCAAAAGGCTAGGATATTTTGTCTTGTTGATCATTGCATTTTCTTTCTTTTTTTAAAAAAGATTTATTTAAAATCTGAAGAAGAAAAAATCAAAAAACCATCCCTTTTATTATTGAAACAAAAAAAAATCAAATATTTGGGAATAAATCTAACAAAAGAGGTAAAGGACCTATACAAAGAAAACTATAAAACACTGTTAAAAGAAATAGAAGAAGACACAAAGAAATGGAAAGACATCCCCTGCTCATGGATTGGAAGAATAAACATTATTAAAATGGCCATCCTACCAAAAGCAATATACAGATTCAATGCTATTCCAATCAAAATTTCAATGTCATTCTTCAAAGAAATAGAACAATTATTGATGAAATTCATATGGAATCACAAAAAACCCCGAATAGCCAAAGCTCTCCTGAAAAAAAAAAGAAGGGAATGGAGGCATCACACTCCCAGACTTCAAACTCTACTACAAAGCCATAATCATCAAAACTGCATGGTATTGAACAAGAACAGACACACAGACCAATGGAATCGAATAGAAAATCCAGAAATAAACCCACAGATTTATGGTCAACTAATCTTTGACAAAGGAGCAAAGACTATGCATTGGAGCAAAGAAAGTTTGTTCAATAAATGGTGCTGGGAAAACTGGGTCGCTACATGCAAAAGAATGAAGCTTGACCACTACCTCACACCATACACAAAAATCAACTCAAAATGGATTAAAGAACTAGACATAAGACCTGAAACCATAAAATATATAGAAGGAAATATAGGCGAAACACTACGTGATTTGCACATCAAAGACATCTTTACAGACACATCACCCAAAGCAGTGATAGTGAAGGCAAAGATAAACAGATGGGACTACATCAAATTAAAGAGCTTCTGTACAGCAAAAGAGACAATAACAAAAACAAAGAGAAACCCCACCCACTGGGAGAACATTTTTGCACACAACACTAATGATAAAGGACTGATCACAAAAATCTGCAAAGAGCTGATGAGACTCAGCAACAACAAAGAAAATAATCCAGTCAAAAAATGGGCAGAAGAGCTAAAAAGAAACTTCTCTGAAGAGGAAATGCAAATGGCCAACAGACATATGAAAAAATGTTCAACATCACTTGTAATCAGGGAAATGCAAATCAAAACTACCATGAGATACCATCTTACACCAGTGAGAATGGCACATATTAAAAAAACTAGCAACAACAAATGTTGGCGAGGGTGTGGAGAAAAAGGAGCTCTTCTACACTGTTGGTGGGAGTGCAAACTGGTCCAACCACTATGGAGAGCTGTGTGGAGATTTCTGGACCTACTAAACATAGAGCTTCCATATGATCCAGCAATTCCACTCCTAGGTATTTACCCAAAGGACACAGAAACATCCATTCCAAAGAACACCTGCACCCCTATGTTTATAGCAGCACTATTTACAATAGCTAAGCTTTGGAAACAGCCCAAATGCCCAAAAATAGATGACTGGATCAAGAAGATGTGGTACATATATACCATGGAATATTACTCAGCATTCAAAGAAGATAAACACATGCAATTTGCAGCAACATGGATGGCGCTGGAAGGGATCATGCTCAGCGAAATAAGCCAAAAAGAAAAAGAAAAATACCGGATGGTCTCACTCATAGCAGGAATCTAGAAAACTTAAATAAGGGACCAGGAAAATGAATAACTATAAGAAAGTGAAAATCAAAATCAACAAACAACTATGAACCAGAGACACTTTTAGGGGGGTGGGGGGCGGGAGAGGAGGGATTGGGGTCAGAATGGGGGGTTTGCAATTGTATGGGGGAATATAAAAATAAAATTTATTATTTAAATAAAAAAAAACTAGCAACAACAAGTGTTGGCGAGGGTGTGGAGAAAAAGGAACTCTTCTGCACTATTGGTGGGAGTGCAAACTGGTCCAACCACTATGGAGAGCTGTGTGGAGATTTCTGGACCTACTAAACATAGAGCTTCCATATGATCCAGCAATTCCACTCCTAGGTATTTACCCAAAGGACACAGAAACATCCATTCCAAAGAACACCTGCACCCCTATGTTTATAGCAGCACTATTTACAATAGCTAAGCTTTGGAAACAGCCCAAATGCCCCAAAATAGATGACTGGATCAAGAAGATGTGGTACATATATACCATGGAATATTACTCAGCATTCAAAAAAGATAAACACATGCAATTTGCAGCAACATGGATGGCGCTGGAAGGGATCATGCTCAGCGAAATAAGCCAAAAAGAAAAAGAAAAATACCGGATGGTCTCACTCATAGCAGGAATCTAGAAAACTTAAATAAGGGACCAGAAAAATGAATAACTACAAGAAAGCGAAAATCAAAATCAACAAAAAACTATGAACCAGAGACACTTTTTGGGGGGTGAGCGGTGGGAGGGGAGGGATTGGGATCAGAATGGGGGTTGCAATTGTATGGGGAATATAAAAATAAAATTTATTATTTAAAAAAATAAAAATAAAAAATAATATATGGAATAAAAAAATAAAAAATAAAAAAGATTTATTTATACAAGAACTGGGGTACAGGCCAGATGTGCAGAAGGGTGAGAAGAGACAGAGCAGGCAACAGAACAGACAGACTGACTGAAATACACTGCTGAGGGGAGCAGCAGGTGAGGCAGGAGAGGTCTGCTGCACCATGTGGGTTGCTTCCCAGCCGGCTGGGATAGAACCAGTGCTACAGAGGCTGCAGCAGCTTCACAGTGTTACGCTCAACCACCTGCACCACCAGGGAGGCCCAATTGTTGCATTTTCAATGCCTAGTTCTCTGTTTAACAGCTATCAATTATTCTTATTTTGCTGAAAGAACTGGGAAAATTAGTATTAAACAACACAGTTCATTAATTTATCTTTCTATTTATTTACTGCGTAATCTTGAGTTTTTTACTTCCCTAAATGTTATTTGATTTCCTTTCTTTGTAAAATAATTGTTGTAACCATATATAGCTATTATGTCAGTTAAATGAAATGATACCATGTCAACAACAAAAAAATTTCACAACAGTTATCCATTACTATTAATTATTATTATTATTATTATTATTATTATTATTGCCTAAACTGGGAAGCAGGGCAGCAAGATAAAATGAATGAGTGAATTCAATCAGGCACTCATTGGGAACTGATATAAACTCATGGGAAGTGCAAGCAATTTGAGTTGCTGATTGACAGGATTTGGGGAGGCAGATGACCACAGTCTACTAGTTCACAATTTGATTAGAAGCCCAGAGAAGGAGGAAGTCATTAAGGATCCTTTTTCCTGAAGACATTTAAGGCATAGATTAATTACATGTATATTAGGTCACTTGAAATTGCCCCAGACCTGATTCACTCTTCATTTTCTTTTAAAGTCTTTTCTCTACCTGCTTCATTTGGATAATTTCTATTGCTATGCTTATAAATTCAAGAAAATTTTTTTCTGCAGTGTTTAGTACTCTTTCAATACCATTCACTGTATTTTTCGTCTCTGACATTGAAGTTTCCATCCCTAGAAATTCTATTTGATTCGCTGTTCTAGCTTCCAATTTGCTATCATGTTCAATCTTGTCTTCTAGCTATTTCACATATAAAATAGAGTTATAAGTAATTTAATGTCCTTTTCAGAAAATAAAACATTTTTGTCAGTTTTGTTGACTGATTTTTTGATCTGCTGATTATTCTCTATTGATGATCTCTACTTTCTCCACCCTATTTCTGTCTAGGTGTGTTTTATTAGGTATCAAGTATTATGAATTTTACCTTCTAAAGTGGTGGATATTTTGTATTTTAAAAATAGTTTGAGCTTTTTCTGAGATAAAATTAACTTAGAAGCAGGTTAATATGTTGGTGTCCTTTTAAGATTTATTATGCAAAACTGGAGTCATTATGTGAGACTAGTGTAGTCTAGTCAATTACCCTCACCACCAAGATTAAATCCTCCTACCCAAAGTCTTGCAAATTTATAGTTTTCCTTTGTGGTTGGTAGGGATAAGCATTGTTCACCATTCTGTGTGAGTACGTGATCATGTTCCCTTTAATTATTTTGGATGGTTCTTTTCCTTTCGTTTCCTACTGAGATCTTCTGCTCAAATGCATGCACTAGTAAGCACCTTGCTGACAATGGAGGTGATCATCTGTCATTGTCCATAGTTTTAACCTAGATGTGACTATATATAACCTGTATATGTCCTCTCCGGTATTTTAGCTGCATGTTAATTTAGCTGATTCTTCTCCTTGGATTCTTAGCATCAACCCACTGATTACCACTGGGTTTCCCCTCCTTATGCCCTAGAAATTCTCTCAACGCTGGAGCAACCAGAACTTCCTATCTGTCAAGAGTCATCATCCTTTGTTGTTTGAGTCAAATGTCTTAAAAATTGTTCTTGCCTATATGTGTCCAGTTCTTTTTTTCTTTCAGATAGGATAAATTTGATTCTTTTTTTATCCTGGTCACAAGGGAAATCCATATACCTTTTAAATAATATATTTAAATAGAATTTTTAATATCCAACTCTTTAATATTGGACCTTAAATTTGTGTCTAATCTATTTACATTCATCATTTCTCTGATATACTTGGGCATGTTTCCAACTTTACTTTGTTTTGTTTCTTTTTAATATATTTACTCTCTTTTTTAAAAAATTAATTATCCCTATTAAGACAACTTAGCAAATTCTTACATTCCTTAATTTCTCCTCCATGAGGCCCATTTTTCTAAACATTTAATTTTGATTATTACAAATAAATTGCTCCTTTTATATGTTCTTAAATGGTTATAATAATAATACACTTTGGGCCTCCCTGGTGGCACGTTAAGTCTCAGCACTATGAAGCTATCAGCAGCCACTGCAGCATGAGTTTGATCCCCAGCCAGGGAGCTAACTCACATGGCACAGCAGAACTTTCCTGTCTTGCCCTCTGCTCCCCTCAGCAGTGTATTTCAGTAGATCTGCCTGTTCTATTTCCCACTGTGTCTCTGGTGAATCCTCTCACCACCATTCCCACCACGTCCCCCGCACCTCTGGCCTACACCTCAGTTCTTTTATGCATAAATAAATAAAATAAATCTTTAAAAAAAGAATATACTTCACCAAGTTATTCAATCAATCACCTTTAATTTAAATATCTTTTGCAGCGCCTTTTGTTTTTTTCCTCTTACTTTACCCAAAACTGTTCTCTATATGAGTCTTTGCATCACAAACCTCTTGAAAATATACATACCTGAGAATATTTTTTATTATGCAAGCATTTTGAAAGCAGTTCAGATTTAAAATTCTGCATTTTAAATTATTCCCATTTATATTTGTAAAATAGGTCTCTTTTATCTTCTTGCATACTGTTTTTGCTGTTGAAAAATCTGATTTGATTTTAGATTTTGTGTTGGTGTTCTGTACCACAATAGAAATATTTATGTATGAAGGTAGTATAAATTTGACTATCCACTGTCATTTCTTATTCCTTTTTTTCCTGGTTTTCCTTCATCTTTCAAATATTTTCCATAATTTTAAATTCATAATTTGTTTGCCTAGATATTTCTGGTCAAATACATCTGCCTCTATAGCTATCTGTAATCCACAATATTATTTTGGAACAGCTCTATTACTCAGATATCCTGTGATATTGTTTTCTTTTTCACCGGGGCTAATTCCCCAGATTTGCTGTCCATTAGAGTTTCTGTGAAATTTTAAAAATATCCCAAAGCCAGGTCTCTCTCCAAAGAAATAGAATCAATATAGCTAGGAGTGGGGGGCCAGGTTGTCTTTTAAAAAAGGTATATCCAGATGATTCCAATAGGCAACAAAATTTGGGAACCACTCTTCCAGGAGCATCAGCCCCACACAGTCAGGCAATGTACATGTCCAATGTGTCAGCTCAGTGAGTTAAGAAATGCAGGTGGATGGTTGATGACTCCTAAAAGGAAGAGTTCAAAACACCAGACAAATAACACCTTAACCAGAAAAAAAAAATCTCAAGTCAAGTCTGCACCTTTCCACCCATGGCAGAATCAGCATTATGAAGACTTACTTCTTAGACAATAAATCCCTAGTTTAAAATGTATAGAGAAACACTTCAGAATTGCAGAGCAACACCCTAAACCAAAAGCTGTTAGGGCAGGAGCCAGGCATTAGTGTTTCTTAAAGTTTTATAGATAATTCCACTGTGTGCTAAGGTTGAGCACCACTGACCAAGAATTTGGAGAATGAGTGGAGGAGGCACAATTGCCTGAGGTCAGATTGTCTCCACCTGCTTTTCCATAGTGCTGCAAAAGAAAGAGCTGCTTTATTGCACAAAATTCATTCCTGACACTGGCCTAAAAGTTCCGAGTAGGGACTTGAGGCAGTCGCTTTTTGTCCCAAGAAAATGGAAGTAGAGGAGCAAGAACAGAATTCCTACTCTTTGCTTTCTTTTTAATCCTCCTAAGTACCCTATTGAGCTGCATCTATACCAGGCTATTCCACAAACTGTCAAAAAGTCAGAAGAGAGGAGATGCTGCAGGGTTTTTTAATTTTCCTATTCTAGTTCCTGAAGTTTGAAAATGGAGAGGGTTGTAGCAATTGAGCAAATTTAGTATCTTGGTTGAAATTAGCACCCAAATCAGGGCATATTAGAAGCATTCCAAAAAATTAAAGGTTTGTACATTATGGGTTAAAAAAAATTGGTATTTTTTGTTTGTTTTTGTTTTAAAGACATTTATTTATTTATTTATTTACCTGTTTATTTATATATACAAGAACTCGAGTGCAGGTGGATGACAGGATTCATCAGAGACAGAGTGGGGAACAGAACAGACAAATCTACTGAAATATACTGCTGGGGAGAGCAGCAGGCAAGTCAGGAGAGGTCTGCTGTGCCATGTGGGTTAGCTCCCTGGCTGGGGATCAAACTCATGCTATAGTGGCTGGCAACAGCTTGATTAGCCCTGATACTTTAATCTTTTTAATAATTATATATATTCTGCAAGGAAATATATATATGCCATACAATTCCAAAGAAATATTTTCTATTTCCATAGACTAGAGGAAATTTAAGAGATTTGGATTAAGTCTTATATTCATCACTCTTGTATGCATAAATAAATAAATAAATCTTTTTTAAAAAAAAAAGCAGTGGAAAGAATTTCACATGATGAACAGTTTTCTAGGCAATAGGAAGGAGGAAAAAAGAGAGAGGTGATATAATATAGATTAACGTGTGTGGTGAAATTGTACGTTTTCCAGGTTAACAGCACTTTGGAAACAATGATTTTGAAAGTTAAAGTAACAAAGTGTAAAACATGGAAACTAATTGGAACAAATGAGAAAATAGCAGAAATAGCAGAAAACAGGATGGAATGATCTTGTAATCATAATGTTTATATTTTTTAGATAACTTGCTGGCAGCAGATCTTGATAAATTAAAAAAATGTTTCTCCCACCAACATTCTCTTCTCACATACTTTGGGCCAGTTATCTAATCACAGCAGCAGATGAACTGGTTTTCATCAGATGAGGAATTGAGTATGAACATTATTTGAGCAGAAAAGGCTTTTAAAAAAAAAGATATTGTGTAGGCCTCCTTGGTGGCACAAGGTGTTGAGTGCAGTTACCCACATAGCGCAGTGGACCTCTCCTGTCTCACCGGCTGCTCCCCTCAGCAGTACTTTGGTCTATTTGCCTGTTCTGTTCCCCTCTCTGTCTGTTGGATCCTCTCACCTCCCATACCTCTGGCCCGTACCCCAGTTCTTGTAATCATAAATAAATAAATCCTAAAAAAAAGACCTTTAAAAAAAAGATGTTGTGGGCCTCCCCGGTGGCGCAGCGGTTGAGCGCCTCTGCAGCTCTGGTTCGATCCCTGGCTGCTCCCCGGCCACCAGAGGCGGGTCCCACATGGCGCTCAGACCTCTCCTGCCACCCGCTGCTCCCCTCAGCAGTGTACTTCGGTCCTTCTGCCTGCTCTGCTCCCCGCTCTGGCTCTGGTGAATTCTCTCACCCTCCCGCGCTTCTGACTGTACCCAGTGCTTGTATAAATAAATAAATAAATCTTTGAAAAAAAAATTTATTAAAAAAAAAAGTTGCATTGTTTAGCCGTGGTTACCATCACACACAGAAATATAATGCATGCATAAAATTATAATGTTTTATGATGTTTTGTCTGTAAAAATGGTTTAAGTATTTTATAAATTGAGTAATATCATAAATAGAAGCTCTTATTAATATCTAAAGGGAAAGAAACCATAAACTCACAAGTGCTAAGATTATTCAACAAGCATTTAATGTACTAATTTAAGAATAGTGTTGTGACCTCTTAATAACCATTCATCTATATATTTAGAAAAATCTATTATAAACATTTTCAATCACATATTTGATTTAATATTCAAGTTGTTTTTAATCAAATTATCATTTTGTAGAAATATTTGTGGACTTATAACCCTACATATTATTGTAAAATATTCCTTTCAAATGCAATTAGGTTATTTTTTTCTGCCTCTAATATTGTTTCAATCCTCCCTGTTTTTCCAGGATGCTGTCTGTTTCTTATTCTTCCTTTCTCCTGCTTCCTTTGCAATGTTTATTTCCTTTTCTTGATGTAATGTGCCATCCTTTAATTGTTTTGTGTCCAGTGCATCTGTCAAAGTCCTGTTTCTCTCATTTTCTTCTAGTCTCTCAATCTAATACATTCTCCTCTCTGAATCACACATGTTTTACTTTCTCTGTATTAGGGTATTGCTAGTATCAGCAAATAATATTTCAAGCTTGAAGGGTTGTAACCAGCAGGGCCAAAACACTGAAGAGCAAAGGGCAGGGAAAGGTGTCAATTTGAGTAATAAGTTACAAAGATTGGTGTTAAGATTTCTAGCCCTAAAATTATTTGAAACGTTCATTCATTGGTCTGCTCAATATTTGACAGTTGCTTTATAAGCGATTTTTAAAAAAAAGAATATCAGCTGTGTTAACTAGTTGATAAAGTGATGATATATATAGTATGCTTCTTCCTTATCAGAATTTCTTTATGGGAAGAAAATCACATGTGTCCTGTTACGGTTGCATAATTCATTATTTTTTATTCGTGACACAATTCAACTCCTAACATAATCTTTCCACTTTTTTCTCATTTGAAAGCACAGTAATAAATTATCCAACTTAATGTTATATACACTGTAGATATTTAATTCATATTATTGGATTTTGCTTTCTATATTATAATTTTTTTTATATCAGTTATTTTGATAGTAATGATAATAATAAGAAAACTATGAAGGGAAGAGGATAGAAACAAAAGTTTTAATAATGATGTTTTATTCAATATCTACATGTTACTCTAATATTTTTACTTTTATTTTTTAGTGAGTTCTTTGAAACACAATAATTCAATAGTAATATTGAGCTCTGTCAAAAGATCCTGAAGTATGTTGAGATGCCATCTTCATATGAAATAAAATTAAGAATGCTTTGAATCCAAGTAATGCAGCTCAGGCTTCACTTGAATAGGGAGCAGATGTAAAATGTCAATATTCAATAACTAATGAGCAGAAAGAGTAAACCTCTGTTTTTTTTTTTTGTTTCAGTTAATTATACTAATTAAAATTAGAACTTCCACCATTAAAATTACCTACAGCTGTAGGGTTCTTGCTGCTATTGTTGGTGTACACTGAAAATACTCCAGCAGGGGCCACCAAGAATTATTCATGTTCTCCACACCCACAGTTGTGTCACTTTGGAAAGATTGCAGACAGCATAACTAATAAAGTTATTGTGCTCTTGTGAAAGAATAATAGCATGTTTGAAGAGAGTGTATTAACCCTGTTATAATATATTGACTGCACTCTCTAGTAAAGGAAATGAAAGAACAAAGAAAAAGTGTTCTTAATTCTTACTGTTTGTTCTTTCTTGTTTTATTCTATTTCAATTTACACCTATATTCAAGAACACTAAAAATGTATCACCCCACCTCAAAGGCAGTTTTATTTTTCCTACATACTTTTGTAACAATTTGATGCTTTAAAGAACAGATGTGTAATCTAACTTAGAAAGTGATGAATAAGAAATATGTTCAATCTCAAATAGCTGTGAACTCAATTTGCTATGTTTACCATTGTAAGAAAGAGAAAAATAGGAGGAAGAAGAAGAGAAGGGAAAAGGGGGAGAGATAGGAGTGCTGTTATGTTGTTTATTTTTTTGTTAACTTCAAAGATTTCTATTTACTGTGCCATAACAGTAATGCTATAATTCTGATTATAAACTATAATAGAATATAGCAATACAGTCATTATTTTGAAATTAGAAATTTTTTGATGTTGTGCTGATCCTTATGAAAACTATAAATGCTAATATGTTCCACAGATATGCATATCTATCCAAAGCATTACCCCTATATAAGGAGCAAGTTTTTCTGAAAGTGGATGTGTAAAAAACATACGGCATAATAGAAATTACTTGACTTTGATTTTTTTTCATTGAAAACAGGAAGGAAATTATTGATACTTGTGCTTCAGACTACAGAGTTTATGTTTACAGCTCTAATGTGCTCCTTTGTTATATTATTTACATAAAAACAAAGTACAAATGAAAATAAGTAATATTTACATAGTGATGGCCTCTAGATTCATTATAGTATAACAGGTCTGCAGAGTACAGCTCATGAATATTGATATTTAAAAATAAATTGGGTTACAGGTAAATAAAAATGTTCAAAGTTTAAGATTCAAAAGATTTTCTTAAAAAATCATGACAGATGAAGTTGCACAGTTTTGAGTGGCAAACGATGGACATTTCATGCATGATTTATCTGACATAAATCAATATTTTTAAATCGGTTCAAATTCTCTTTTACTGTTAATGAATATCATTTGAATCATCCTTGTGTGGTGATCAAGTAGGTATAAAATCACTCATCTTTTCTGAACTGGTTTTAAGAGTTCCTATGATTGTGCCCTTATGCTTTCCCTCTCTCTCTCTCTCTCTCTCTCTCTCTCTCTCTCTCTCTCTCTCTCTCTCTCTCTCTGTCTCTCTTTCAGATGTAAAGACATTTGGCATCTCATCAGCAAGAACAGCAGCTGGTGAAAGGTCTTACTACGTGTTCTGTCAAAGGAATTGCAAGTTTAGGTGGGGTTTTAATAAACATCAAGGATTTACTGACATAACATAGATTGGATGCTTTCATTCTATCTATTATTTGTGACTTTCTCTTTTAATGAAAATGAAAACAATTATAGATCAGAAAAGATAATGCTTCTTGTTGAGAATACTGTATTATAGTCCATAAAGAGGTATAAAATGATAAGTGCATGTATAAGGTAGGTATGACATTAGTTAAATTTAATTTATATCATGAAATTTTCAGGAGATATCAGTGAAAATTTACCTTAGTTAACAAATCACTAATATTCTAGGTGAAGGGAGATTTTATTATTAATTTTATTCCAATTAATATATACCTAGAACTGCAAGTGATTATCTGGTTTGTTTACATTTCTAATGCTGTTAATAAATTTTTTCTTTCATAAATTCCTCACAATTCAGACAAGTATTACCTGAATCTAACACAGAAGATTTCCTTCACAGCATGCTGACAGTTCTTGTCTCTAGCCATTCTAGATGCAGTGGTCTGACATCAGGTGTAAACAACTGTCTGATAAATTAAGTATCAAATCTTGATCTAAAAATAAAAAGGGAACAGTAAAACTATACTTGATATTATAGATCTGTTGAATATATGGAATGTGAACATTTTAAAGCAGTAATTTTGCTCTGTGTATGATTCACGCTTAACTAAAGAATCAGAGAAATACAGGAATGGAGGATGCCTCAGATGAAAAATTTAACAGTCATTTTAAATTAATTTTAGAATTTTAAGATTAAATCATATTTTTGGTGGTAATTTTAGGAAACAGGTTTCATTTCAGCACTGTAGATTGAATTTCTGTTTATGTCCACTCCCTCTAGAAGTGAAAACAATGGGAAATAATGCTAATAAAAGAATAAAACTACAGGGACAAAGAAAATTAGAAAGAAAATAACAGTGGGAGAGAGAGGTGAACAAATTTTGGGAAAATGAAAATCAGAGGGGGAGTAATCAAACTGGCAGACAAAACTGGAGATTAAATCTAAGACCTACAAAGAGGATATTAGGGTGCACAGCAGATTCATCCCTCCAAGTCCTAGAAAGCCTTGAGACACAGATGCTCTTAGTACTGATACAGACAGAGATATATCGTGGAAACCCTGGATCCTTAGATAATTTCTCCACTCCAAGAGAAGACTACAGCTATGAATAGGGACACGGAGACATTGAACTGACAAAAGAAACATTGATTGAATGCCTTAATGCTGAATTATTAATTCTTTTTCTTGCTTCATTGTTCTGACTATATAGCACAATATGGCATAAAAGTAGTGATAGTGGCCATATTTGTCTTGTTCCTGATCATAGGTTATTTAATATATTAGCTCTGCACTTACCATATGTGCAGAGCTACTGTCTCTGTATTATGTTTAGCTACTGTCTCTGTATACTCACTTTGCTGAGAGTTTTATAAAAACATGGATGTTAAATTTTATCAAATGCTTTTCTATATCTACTGAGAAAATCACGACTTTCACCATTCCTTTTGTTAATCACATTAATTATCAGATGTTGATCTATTCATGTATCTCTGTAATAAATTCACTTGATCATTATGTATGATCCTTTTAATGTATTGTTGAATGTACTTTACTAATATTTTGAGAATTTTTGTATCTGTATTCATCAGGAATATTTCCATATAGTATCTTCGTCTTAGTATTTTTTTAAGATTTACTTATGTATACAAGAACTGGGGTACAGGTCAGAGGTACAGGAGAGTGAGAGGATTCACCAGAGACAGAGTGGGGAGCAGAACAGGCAGATTGACTGAAAACGCTGCTGACAGGAGCAGCGGGCAAGACAGGAGAGGTCTGCTGTGCCATGTGGGTAGCTCCCTGGCCGGCTGGGGATCAAACTCGTGCTGCACTGGCTGTGGATAGCTTCACAGTGCGGTGCTTAACCCCTTGTGCCACCAGGGAGGCCCTCTTTGTCTTAGTTTGATATCAAGGTAACACAGGGTTTATAAAGTTTGAAAGAGATTTTCTTCTATTTTTTGGAACAAATTTGAGAAGAAATGGTATTAATTCTTCTTTAAATGATCATTGGAATTCACCATTGAAGATAAGTATCCTAAGCTTTTGTTGGAGGATTTTGATTACTAATTTAATCACCTTACTAGAACTTGTGCAGATTTTCTATTTCTTTATGATTCAGTCTTGGTGGGATGTATATTTCTAGGGATTTACCCATTTCTTCTAGGTTGTCAAATTTGTTGCTGTATAATTGTTTGTAGTAGTCTTTTCTTCTGTACATCCTCACCAACTAATTTTTTATTGGATTTTTAATAATAACCATTCTAATTGGAATGAGCTGAAACCTCATTGTGGTTTCGATTTGTATTCCCATAATTATAAGCAATGAAGAACATTTTTTCATATGTCTATGTATCTTCATTTAAATCCTATTTATATCATTTGCCCATTTTTAAAAATTGGCTGTTAAGTTCCTCTGTTGTTGAATTGTACAAATTTTGTATATATCTTGGATATTAATCATTTGTCTCATACAGAGTTTGCAAATATCTGCTCCTTTTCAGTGGGTTGTCTTTTTTAACAAAACAGTGCTTTCTTTCACAATATAGAAGATTTTGGGTTTTATATAGTTCCATTTGTTTATATCCTCTTTGGTTTTCTTTGCAGTTGGAGACAAATCTGTAAAGAGATTTCTAAGGCCAGTGTAAGGTATGTGGGAACTCTGCACTGTCTCCTCAGCTTTTCAGTAAATCTAAAACTATTCTAAAAAATAAAATCTATTTTTAAGGGTATATATAAAATTCAAAAGACACACAATTTAACACTGTTCAACATTAAAATGGAATAAACTATGATTGCAACTAACAGCATAGATTTCAAAATATTTATACTAAGTGAAGCAAGTCAGTCATAAAAGAAGTATACAATATTATGATCCCATTTACATAAAATCATAGAAAATCCAAACTAACCTATACTGGTAGAAAGAAAAACTAGATGGTCCTAGGACAAGTTGGGAAAGGGTGCTAAAAAGGACAAGTTGGGAAAGGGAGCTAAAAAAGAGTGGGAAAATGAGTCACAAAAAACCTTGAAGAAACTTTAAGGGTGATGGATATGTTCATTATCTTAACTGTATTGATATATTCATATGTGTATACACATGTCAAAATCAAATTGTCTACTTTAAATATGTGCAATCTACGGTATGTTACTAATGTGTGATCTATGGTTGCTCACTTGAAACAATCATACTCAAGTAAGTGCTATCTAATAGCATTTTCATGATCAAGATGAAAGTTCATTGCAATTGTTTTTCAAATAGGTAATATTGATCTAAGTTTAACTTTCATATTTGAAAAAGAGCATTAGATATCAAGACAAGAGTTCCACATGTATTTAAGTTCCTTAAAGAGAATATTAATTGAAGGATGTAAGAGCAAATGAGGGTGGGGTGGGGTGAGGAAGAAATAATGAGAAAAGGGGTAAGAAAAAGGAGAGGAAGGGAGGGAGAGAGGAAGGAAGAGGAAAGGAAAAGGGAGAGAAAAAACTGAACGTGGTCAAAAAAATTCTCTCTTTATATGAATAAATTAACTTGACTTCTGAAATTCCATAAATAGAAAACACAAAATGTTTTCTTTTATCACCAAAGAAAGTTAATATTAATACTCTGGATATGTATGAGATATGCTACTGAATGGGAGTTAAATGGACCAGTACAGTAAACAATTACATGACTCACAGAGCAGGGTGGCAGAGCACTAAAGGCCATCTATCAAAAAACTTTAAAAACAGCTGGATTGTGATAGAAAATCACAGGACTCTTAGCGGTCAGTATATAGGGCCAATCATCTGTTTTTGAAGATATGTTGATAAAATGAAGTCCTACATTTAAATAAGGAAGGTTTCCTAGAATTTAGCATTCTGTGAGTCTCAAAGTAATGAATCAGATTTTGTTGTTTGTTTTCAATGAGATATTTCTGCTTGACTTGTAGTGTTCTTCCCTGTTCTCTAATAGTACTAATTTTAATTCTTCTTTTAATAGCTCACAAAAGAGGTCTGAATTATTAACCTCTGATCAATTTCTAAACATAGCTGACATTTAATGTAATATAAGTTTGTTGACTTTTTAAAAATAGGAATAAAAAAGAAAAGTTGAGTCAGTACAATAAAAGCAATCCTGATGGAAATCCAGGGCTACAATCTCTTTCCTGAAATCCATAAAACCTTATGTACAGCAATGTCAAGAAGCATCTTTAAGGGCCTCCCCTGGTAGCGCAGGCGGTTGAACGCAGCACTGTGAAGGTGTCTGCAACCTCTGTGGCGCCAGTTTGATCCCAGCCGGTGAGGGTCCCACATGGTGCCACAGACCTCTCCTGTCGCACCTGCTGCTCCCCTCAGCAGTGTATTTCAGTCAGTCTGCCTGTTCTGTTCCCTGCTCTGTCTCTGGTGAATCCTCTTACCCTCCCGCGAATCTGGCCTGTACCCCTGTTCTTGTATAAATAAATAAATCTTTTAAAAAAAAAAAGAACCATCTAAACCATCTTAAGAGTTTAGAACTATGTTGTGGCACATATACCATATGTTACATGCATCCACAGTGGGGTCTGTAGCTACACGTTTATCAAAGGCATGGTTATGTTTGCAAGGAAATGTGTAAACACCCATACATGTATAAAATAAAGATCTCTTATTCAGCTAGGTTTTGCTATCATTTGAGCTTCAAAACACCTTTTGACATTGAGATTTTTTTGAACTTCAGATTTGCAGATATGGCATCCTACAACTGTCATTTTAATGTGTTGAAAAGGAAAGAAAAACTGTGTCATAAAACTGTGGAAGATAAGCTTTAGTATGAAACAAATGTATATGCACACATTTTAGCATATTCCTATTAGCTTACAAAGTCCTAATAATACAATGTGTGTCTGGTAATTTCAATGTTTGCATTCCAAAATTTCCCCCCCATAATTCTAACACAGTGACCCTGTAGTTTCAGAAAAGTATGGCAATGAACCATGCGATCAATATTTATGCTTTGAAGACTAATGATAATAAATAACAATAGGCCATGTTAGTGATCTGACAGGGATCCAGACCCCACCCAAAAAACTGGATTAATGTCTGCCCATCAGTACTGCTACTTTTATTTTATTTTTTTTTAAATAATAGATTTTATTTTTATATTCCCCCATACAATTGCAAACCCCCCATTCTGACCCCAATCCCTCTCCTCCCGCCCCCTACCCCCCAAAAAGTGTCTCTGGTTCATAGTTTTTTGTTGATTTTGATTTTCACTTTCTTATAGTTATTCATTTTCCTGGTCCCTTATTTAAGTTTTCTAGATTCCTGCTATGAGTGAGACCATCCGGTATTTTTCTTTTTCTTTTTGGCTTATTTCGCTGAGCATGATCCCTTCCAACGCCATCCATGTTGCTGCAAATTGCATGTGTTTATCTTTTTTGAATGCTGAGTAATATTCCATGGTATATATGTACCACATCTTCTTGATCCAGTCATCTATTTTTGGGCATTTGGGCTGTTTCCAAAGCTTAGCTATTGTAAATAGTGCTGCTATAAACATAGGGGTGCAGGTGTTCTTTGGAATGGATGTTTCTGTGTCCTTTGGGTAAATACTTAGGAGTGGAATTGCTGGATCATATGGAAGCTCTATGTTTAGTAGGTCCAGAAATCTCCACACAGCTCTCCATAGTGGTTGGACCAGTTTGCACTCCCACCAACAGTGTAGAAGAGTTCCTTTTTCTCCACACCCTCGCCAATATTTTTTAATATGTGCCATTCTCACTGGTGTAAGATGGTATCTCATGGTAGTTTTGATTTGCATTTCCCTGATTATAAGTGATGTTGAACATTTTTTCATATGCCTGTTGGCCATTTGCATTTCCTCTTCAGAGAAGTTTCTTTTTAGCTCTTCTGCCCATTTTTTGACTGGATTATTTTCTTTGTTGTTGCTGAGTCTCATCAGCTCTTTGCAGATTTTTGTGATCAGTCCTTTATCATTAGTGTTGTGTGCAAAAATGTTCTCCCAGTTGGTGGGGTTTCTCTTTGTTTTTGTTATTGTCTCTTTTGCTGTGCAGAAGCTCTTTAATTTGATGTAGTCCCAGCTGTTTATCTTTGCCTTCACTATCACTGCTTTGGGTGATGTGTCTGTAAAGATGTCTTTGATATGCAAATCACGTAGTGTTTCGCCTATATTTCCTTCTATGTATTTTATGGTTTCAGGTCTTATGTCTAGTTCTTTAATCCATTTTGAGTTGATTTTTGTGTATGGTGTGAGGTAGTGGTCAAGCTTCATTCTTTTGCATGTAGCGACCCAGTTTTCCCAGCACCATTTATTGAACAAACTTTCTTTGCTCCAATGCATAAGTACTGCTACTTTTAGAGGGGAAAAAAAACTCAAAAATTATGAATGTTGGTGTGGTAGGCAGAACCATATTTAATAGATCATATTTATGATATTAAAGATATACTTTGTATATATTTCTCATATTATATTTAAATAGTAAAGTATGCAACCATTGCATTGGAACCTCATAATGATAATAATATTAAGGTCTGTAGAACATCCTTAGAGACAAGACTATCACAGTGAAATCTTTGTATAATACGTAGTACAGAAAGAAGCTGTCATTAAAATGAAAAAACACCCTACTGTTTGGGAGAAGATATGTGAACAACACACATTCAACAAATGGATCATAGTCAAGATCGACAAGGAATTCATACAATTCATCAAAAAGAAACAAATAACTAGAAGATCTAAATAGGCAGTACTCCAAAAGACATATCGATGACCAATAGGCACATGAAAAATATTCATCATGATTTAATGTCAGGGAAATACAAATCAAGACCACAATGAGATGCCATCTCATGTTTTTGAAACTGACCATATCAAAAAGACCAGAAACACTAAATTTTGGTAAAGGTACATAGAAAAAGGAGATATTGAATTCTGTTAGTGGAGATATAGACGGGCACAGCCCCTACTGAAAAGAGTAAGGCAGTTTCTCCAGGCCTCCCCGGTGTGCAGCGGTTGAGCCCTGGGTTGCAAGGCTTCCAGCAGTCTCTGCAGCGCCGGTTAGATCCCTGGCTGCTCCCCGGCCAGCGGAGGAGGGTCCCACATGGTGCGCAGACCTCTCCTGCCACCCGCTGCTCCCCTCAGCAGTGTACTTCGGTCCTTCTGCCTGCTCTGCTCCCCGCACTGGCTCTGGTGAATTCTCTCACCCTCCCGTGCTTCTGACTGTACCCATTGCTTGTATAAATAAATAAATAAAAATAAATCTTTAAAAAAAAAAAAAGAAAGGCAGTTTCTCAAAGTGTTAAAAATATATCTGTCATGTGCCAGCAATCCCACTACTATGTATCTGTTCAAAGAATACAAAAACACTAATTTGAAGGGATAAATGCACTCTTATGTTCATTGCAACACTACTTACAAAAACCAAGTTAGGGAAACAACCTATGTACCCAACAACAGATGAGTAGAATAAGAGGTGGAAAAAAATATATAGACAAACACACACAATAGATATACATATATGTACACAATAAAATATTATACAAATATAAAAAAGATGAGATGATGACATTTGTTACATGAATAGAACTGGAGAGGATTATTTTACCAAATTGAGCCAGAAGGAGAATGACAAATACTGGATGATTTCACCCGTACGCTGAATATGGAGAATCAGAACAAAGGAACAGACAAAACTGAACCTAAACAAATCCTGGAAATCTGACTATAGAATTGAGGCTAACAGAAGGAGGGATGGAAAGTGGTGAGCAAAGGGAGGAAGGGGCCTCATGGACTACAGTGAAGGATTTATGGGTGCTTTGTTGGTGTTTATGGTGTGGTGACATACATCTGACAAGATGAGAACCTATACCCATAAATTACTACAGAGTTGTAAGCCAATATTACATTGATTAAAAAAAAATTAGACATTAAGAAACAAAATAAGATGAAGTACATTGATATTGAGATACAGCTGACTTTTATTTCATCTG
The DNA here is from genome assembly GCF_014898055.3 of Talpa occidentalis. Lineage (NCBI taxonomy): Eukaryota > Metazoa > Chordata > Mammalia > Eulipotyphla > Talpidae > Talpa > Talpa occidentalis. The sequence goes on along the minus strand of NW_023602073.1, from coordinate 125,066,034 downwards.
AAACTTGTTAATGAAGTAAAGACATCAAAGAATACTTTATTCTGCTGAATAATATATTACTTATTTCCATGTGTGTAATAGTAGAAACTGTTAGCTCAAGCTTCCTGCTTATGTTGAAATATGTACTTAGTAAACTTCAGTGTGGTTTTGATATGCAATATTGCTTATTTTTATTCATATTTAGTTGAACTTATTTGATAAATGAAAAAAGAAAGTCTGAGTACAAAAGTAGTTTGAGTATTTATAGGAAGGATATTATCACAAAGTCACATTTCCAATCATACCCCTTAGCAAACATGAATTCTAATGCTGTTCTGTGAACCATCTGAGTCTCTCTCTTTATTTTGTTATCACCTTCTCCCTCAAATTTAAAAAACATTTGGCATATAAAGAAGCAAAATGTTTATGATTACTTTCAAAAAATAGTTAACAACCCTTAACATGATTATCCAAAGTGTAGTTGAGGTTAGATAAAGGAAAAGAACCACCAAACCATTCTGTTAAAGGTGCCATGTGAAGTCATTTCACCCACATTACTAATATTTAATATTCATCCAGTAGCCTTATATGTGTAATATTATAAATTTTAAAGATAAGCCAAAAAATTTTTATCACGTTACAATGAACGATTTTTCTGTCCCTCGATCAGTAGTCTTTTCTTTATGTTAGACTTTCTTTTTTCCAGATTCTGCAAAAGTTTAAGTCTATGGAGCCATGTAGATATTTTCCTTAATGTCAGGGGCTGGATAATGTTCTGAATTAAATTCTCTCACTGAAACATCAAAGTATAAAGTATACAGATTCCCACAGAAGTTTCTGGCAATAAGCCCCTCTGACTAGTTCAGACTACACAAAGTATAGGAAGTTGAATCAGGAGCAAAAGTGCTTAATTTATGCTGTTATTCCCCACTTACCCAGCTTACTAATTGCTTTTAACCTCAAATATTCCCTAATTTGCAATCTAAGGCTCTTAATATCCATCATCTTTGTGTCTCTCTACTAGACTGGGCTTTTTAATGCTGAATGAAATTAGAAATTCTTCAGAAGCAATGTCTCTGAAATATTATTGCGCCCTGCTGTAACCTACACTTCTGTCTCTTTGGCCAGAATGGTCAGGCAACTTCAGGTAGTGCCCAGATGTTTTGAGACATTTGATTAGCAGGAGTTATTCCTCTGAAAGTGTGGGGGATTTATTCTGAGATGTGTGCTGTTACTCTGACTGCTGCTATAAAGCTATGGGTTGTTCTTTCTTTTTTTGACATAAGAGTACTTTATAATTTCAGTAAGATTCTCTCTGCATGAAATAATGTACTTTAATGTAGATTTCCTGCAGCAATCCACAAATACTTCTCTGTGGGACTTTACGTTTCAACCAATTCAATGTACTCATATCACTTTAAAATTCATTTTTACTTACGTTTTTATAATGTTCACCCTGACTAGTAATTTTAGCCTTACCATAGGTATTTTTTTTCACATTCTCTCTAAATCTTAAAGCCTTAGAACCCTGAACTATAAGATAAAAAGTTCTCTCTTTCTTGGACCCCCATTCAAATGGAATGACAGGCTTAGATCAGAAAATAATAAATAAAATGAGAATTTCACTCAATGTTAACCTGACTAGTTTGGCGTTAAAAAAAAAAAAAAAAGAAACAGACTGGCTTTCACTAATGTGCATTACTATCTGGTTGGAGGAAAAGCAACATTCTTATTTGGATTTAGCCGAGATACATATTTTTTTTCAACCTCTGGACTTTTGGTTTAATCTTTTTAATTCCATTTCCAATTTCAATAAACTTTATTGGCATGGCAAGGAATGCAAGCATGGCTAGAATCCATAAATTATGTTTGTGACTTTAGGGCAGCAGGTTTCACAGAGGTAATGGGATTTTTTTTCTTGAATCTTCATTTTTCCATTAAGTAAAGGAAATGGAAGAGAATATTTCAGTCCTGGACAGACAGAGCTAAAGAAAGGAGAAGAATGGGCTTCTCAGTGGGTCTGCTCGCTGAGATGAGCAACGAGCAGGAAGCAAACATTGTCTTTAAAGAAATAGCAAGTCTGTATTTTATATATTTCTTCTATTTTTACTTTTTTTAATTATAAATTTTATTTTTATATTCCCCATACAATTGCGACCCCCTTATTTTGACCCCAATCCCTCCCCTCCCCACCCCCCACCTCCCATAGAGTGTCTCTGGTTCATAGTTGTTTGTTGATTTTGATTTTTACTTTCTTATAGTTATTCTTTTTCCTGGTCCCTTATTTAAGTTTTCTAGGTTCCTGCTATGAGTGAGACCATTTATTTATTTCTTTTAAGATTTATTTATTTATTTACACAAGCACTGGGTACAGTCAGAAGTGCGGGAGGGTGAGAGAATTCACCAGAGCCAGAGCGGGGAACAGAACTGGCAGACTGACGAAATACACTGCTGAGGGGAGCAGTGGGCGGCAGGAGAGGTCTGCCCAACATGTGGGACCCTCACCTGGTGGCGGGGGATCAAACCGGTGCTGCAGAGGCTGCGGGCAGCTTTGCAACCCAGTGCTCAACTGCTGCACCACTGGGGAGGCCCAAGTCTGTATTTTATGCCAAACTAAAATGTGTACAAAACAGAATATCCAGGTTCTGTGAGGCCTGAAGATTGCACAATTTTTTGGACACATTTTAAGAAAATGAAATAAGGATGAAAATTTCAGAATTAGGTTCAAATGTGAGTTTTTAAAATGACAGGCAAAGCACAACAAATCACACATTTTTAATAGCTGACAAAATAAACATCACAAAAATTCAAGAAAAACATTTTATTAATTAACTATCTAAAATACCTACATAATACTTTTCCTCCAGCACCTCTTTATGTGCCAATGTCTATATCATTTTCTATTAAATGAAGGCAAAGAGAATTCAGTCTGTTTTCTAGCAGAATAGATAAATGTGTTTTAAATTAACAACAATGTGTAGAAAGTGTTTTTTTTTTTTAAGATTTATTTATTTATGTATACAAGAACTGGGGTGTAGGCCAGATGTGCAGGGGGTGAGAGGATTCACCAGAGACAGAGTGGGGAGCAGAACAGGCAAAGTGACAGAAATACACTACTGAAAGGAGCAGCAGGCGAGAAAGGAGAGGTCTATGGCTCCATGTGGGTTAGACCCTAGCCAGGGATTGAACTCTGCTGCAATGGCTACAGATAGCTTCTCAGCGCTGTGACTCAACCCTTTGTGCCACCTGGGAGGCCAACATAGAAAGTGTTATTTCAGCCTCACAATTCTCATCATGCCAAGATACCCCTATAATGAGACACAAAATATAAGTGACTTTTAAAACAGACTCACATGTTGTTTAAAGTATTTATTGCTTTGGGAGTGTGCCCTACCACCTGAGAAGCTCTACAAATACCATTTTACTTAATTCTCATCAAAGAGGACAAAAATCCTTGGTACATTTATAATAGTAAATGCATTATTGAGTAAATTCCTTACAAAAGAGGACTACTGCATTTTAAATGTTCAATGTTCAGAAAAATTATTTCAGACGAGCTTCTGGCTACATGAATTTCAAATAGTCTTTCTCCTCTACCACATACACACTTCCAGTGCCAATTACTGTAACGTCAGTTCACACATTATACAATCTCTGATCTTCTAGCCACATTTCATGACCCTCGGGAAGTTAGTACATAAATATTCATGGAAGGTGTTCCTACACTGGGACAACCAGTGTAGAATCAAGAAAGTCCACTGCTATTCCAGCATCACTCAGTGGGACAAGATATTGCACAGGGGAGCAGAGAGGAAAAAAGGAGAGAGGAAAAAAGTCTTAATCAATTGCAAAATTGTAATTGCTTATTGCAAATTTTTGCAAATTTTACAAAAACTATGATTATATAAACACATTATAGGGATCTCCTAGGGTTTTGGAAGGAATTTATGCAAGGGGGTTTGTAGATTGCTTCATTAACTTCATGATAAATCCATTTCTGTTTGTACTTGAGACTCTAAAGAAAATGAGGACTTTTGGTATTTTTATGTTTTATTATTCAAGACTTGACTGAACTTGGATAAAGTGTTTATAGTGGGGCCTCTCCGGTGGCGCAGCGGTTGAGCACTGGGTTGAGAAGCTGCCCGCGGCCTCTGTGGTGCCGGTTCGATCCCCGGCTGCTCCCCGGCCACAGGAGGCGGGTCCATGCGGGACCCGCTCTGTTCCCTGCTCTGGCTCTGGTGAATTCTCTCACCCTCCCGCGCTTCTGACTGTACCCAATGCTTATATAAATAAATAAATAAATAAATAAATAAATAAATAAATAAATAAATAAATAAATAAATCTTTTTAAAAAAAGTGTTTATAGTGGGCAAAGATTTTTATATTGCTCTGAATAGGAAAAATCTAGGTGAGTAAATGCTTCCTGGGTAGATGATTGCTTCCTTTTGCTTCCAGGGTGATGAGGCCAAAGATTTGTCAGTAAAAACATATGTGTGGTACCCAAATAAGATTTAAAAAAAAGCAATTAAGTTAAATGCTTCTTTATAAAGTGTGATGTTTTTCAAACATAGTTGACAATAAAGGCTTCATTCATGTGACATTATCTCACTGGACACTAGTTTGATTTGAAAAAGGTTGGTGTTGTGATAAGTAGCTGGTAATTGGCACCACCCAGATTGTGGTACAAATTTTGACTCAGCCCTTTACTAGTAATGTGTCTGTAATAAAGTCAATTAACCACCTGAAGTCTCTGAAATCTTATCTGTGAGGCTGAGATCAAAGTATCTGCCCTCATTCATTGTTGTGAGATTTAAAGACAGCATATACAAGTTACTTTGTAGAGTGGCTGACACATAGCACATGCACCATAAATTGCACCTCCTATTAATGTTAGAGCATGTTCCTTGAAAATACTTTTAAGGCAACATTAATCTGGAATTATAGGGAAGACACTTGAGTTGCAATTTATTAACTTTTACTTAATGTATGTTGACGGACTTTCTAGAGAGAAAAAAAATCTGCCTGGATTTGTTAAACCCCATGAAATGCTCAATAGTTACTTTATGTAGAAACTTTTCTGTTCTCAGAGAAAAAAACAACCAGTTTTTACTATTAATTTAATATCATCTTATTTGAAATAATAGTATTTTCATAAGTTTATGTACCAAGTATTAACCATGGTTGTGTTGGAGTGGATGGGAGTTGTGATGTTTTGCAATTTTCTTCTTGCTAATTTTTCTGTAACAAACATGTATAATTTTGTAATGAGGGAAAAGTTATTTATAAAATTTAAAACAATAAAACCCTGAGTTCTTTGATGCTAATGTTCTGGTAATAGTTATGCTCTTAGAAGGAGGAGATTGTGTATATTTAGATTGTGCTATACACAGTGCAGTTCTGCCAAGACCTAAAAATAATCATAGCCTTTAGAACTAAAAGATCCATCTTAAGGATCATCTTTCTCCCTGCTTTCTGTAACGTATGAAGAAATGGATCCTTGGGAACTTAGGGTACTTGCAAATAATCAGTTGATAAAATCAGAATTCCTGTGCATTTCAACATGTTTATGTGTAACAAACAGTGCAGATCCTAGGTGACTGGGCAACACTGATAAAAAGAAGGGCAATCCCTGGTGGAACAACGGGTTAAGCACAGCACTACGAAGCTATCCACAGCCACTGCAGCACAGTTCAATCCCCAGCCAGAGAGGTGACCCACATGGTGCAGCAGACCTCTCTTATCTTGCCCGCTGCTCCCCTCAGTAGTGTATTTCAGTTAGTCTGCCTGTTTTGCTCCCCACTCTGTCTCTGGTGGGTCCTTTCACCCCCTGCCTCTCTGGTCTGTACCCCAGGTCTTATATGCATAAGTAAATAAATCTTAAAAAAAAAAAAAGGAATGGCAATGACCATATATTGTCCCTCCCATCTTTTGTAACAGATTTCTTCCAAATTATCCAACGAATGTAATCCCAACTGCCTTGTAACAGTAATCTTTCAATGACAAAATTTTAAAATAGTTAGAGACCATCTTACACTCTTCTCCTATCTCTTTCTCACTTTTGGCATTTTCTTCCAAATTCTGAATTTACCTCTTCTCCTCAACCCACACTGTCCTCTGCTATTCCTGTCTGCTTGAAGTCTTTATCCTGGCCTTCACCCAAACCTTCCCCATTTCTATGTTCATAATTCCATTTTTTCCCTAGCTCCAGCCAACTCTAACTTAAAACTTCGATATTTACCGCAACTCTGTGATACATTCAAAAGCCTGTGCTCAGTTCCCAAGGCAGTACTGGTGGTTTTCCATACAATTATCACTTATGAAAATTATGGTTGTGTTTTTTTCACCAACTTATAAAGTGTTAGATGAGCCTTATTCATTTTTGAGACAAGTTAAAATATGCTAAATAAAAAGTGACTAATGAGTGAATTAGTTTCCTGAAAGTAACCCATCTTTACTAAATGTTTTGAAGAAGATGACAGGAAATAATTCTGATCGATTAGTGATTGATCCTCTGTTCTAGCTTCATAGGAACATTTGAGTGTTTAAAAGGACACACAAAAAATAACAGCATTTTAGGCAAAGTTACTCTGGGGTTTGTCTCTAAATTCATAACACATGGGCATGGAGGTCATCCTGTAGCATTATTTAGACTAGTCTATACTTGAAATGTGCAGTGGCTCGAATAACAGCCCCGTACAGGGAATTAAGGAGGAAACAGCAGCAGTGAAATACTGGGAAATCTTAGAAAGACATTGGGAAGTCAAGAGGAGGAGGGAGAAATGAGAAAATAAGACTGAAACTAATCTAGTGTCAGGTTCTCAAGCAGTAACTGGCACCAGGGATGCAGGATCATTGTTCCTCATAAAGGTTTGGTCACCAACCTGCTCTTTCACTACATTAAGTTAAATACAGCATCGTCTGTGGTTGACATCAGAATAAATTTCATCCTCTCATTTCACATTTCAGTAGCAGAAACTGACAATCTATTTCCCAAATTGTCCCCATTAGAAGTGAGAGAAACAGATGGGAGGGAAATAGCAGAGTGAAGATATTTGTCACCCATCCTTGCTAGAAAATGACAGAAATTAATTGCTTCTTCATCTGTGTTTTCACAGCAGGTTGTTCATACCTCAATTGTGCTTATCATTTTGCATTTATTCTGAATTCTTTTTACTCATCTCATTCTCCCTGACCCTGTGCTCACCCTTAGATGGCAACTTGTGGGCTCTTTGCTCTACTTCTGTGCCCCTTAAAGCTTCGTATGGAGCATTAAACAGAGGAAGGAAAGAAGAAGGGAGGAAAGAAGGAAAAATGCAGAAAGGACTCGCCATATTAGGAAGGTATTGGTTAATGTGAAGTAGGTATATGTCGGGTGGGGACTTGGAGGTAATTTATGGGCTGGAGTAGGGAGAATAGAGGTTGAGGGTTAAGAGGAATAAAAAGGAGATGTTAATTATAGACCAGTTGCAAAACCGAGTTTCAAATTCACTTGCATTTTCTGTGATTATTGCTGAGAGTTTTGCAGAGTCTGGGGTTTCAATTTATATTGAAGTAGTTAGAGCCAACTTTTCAATTTATTCCACTGCTAAATAATTAATCTACCCTTGGGCTCCTTAGTAAACTGATCAGCAGCTGTATTACCACTGGACAAAATAGCTCTGTGATGGGTCTTGTCACTTACCAACTCAGGTGTCGTTTTTCTTCTTTGAGAAATCATACCTTTGGATCTGAATCACATATATATTTTTTTTTTATGCAGAGGTAGGTTGCAATAATTTAAAGTCATTTCTAATGTCTTACAAAATCTGCTCAAACATGTGCATTTCCTAAGATTTATAGATTCTATACTAAGATTTATTTTTCTTGACAGTTTTGTTAAGAATTTGGAGGACCTGGCAGACCATTCTAATCTCTCTTACCAAAATACAAGGATAACTGGCAGAGTGTCACACAGAAGAGATAGAAACTTAAAAGCTAGTAGAGTTCTGCGATTTAGAGATGAATAACCTTAGGTTACATTTTAACCAAAAGCCTTTCATAATGGAGAAATCACCCCCTTCCTCATTTACCCTGATAAATGGTAAATCAGTAACATGCTTTAGGATGCACCTTCTTTTGAGTAAGGCACTCTAACTTTCTGTAACTAGGCATGTTTCATCTAAGAAGATTTAGGATGGAGGAAAGTAGAACCTCTTCATTTATTCTATGAATCTCAAACTTTAGTGCCCATTCTCCTGTGGTGGTTTGGGCATTTATTTATTTATTTTTGCTTATATACTTATTTATTTGATCGTCTAGTTCTTGGTTTATAAAACAACGAAACCAATATATTAAAATATACATATTTATGTAAAAATAACAAAGGGAAAGACAAGCCATAGTACAACAGTAAAATAAGACCACTGGGAATTTAGTATATGTAAACAAAGTTACATGTAACTACTAAATATGAATACAAATTCATTCAGTGTCCAAACAGCCAACCTAAAAAAGGATACCCAGATAGTTACATAATTATATATCATATACAAATACACATGATTTCAAAGAAAAAAAATTCTTAGCTATTAATCATATGCATCCTTTTGTTATGCAGAATCAAAATTTTCCTTTTGGCAATATCACTACTTTGAATATAGTCTTGGTTTTAAAAGTAAGATATTGTAAAAGTCTCTCTTTTACCTGATATTTTGAACTATTTCAAGATGAAATATACTGATGTCAATTATTCTTTCTTGGCCATCTCTGTTTTACTTATTTATCACCCTTCTACCTCTGCTAGAATATAAACAAATAGATTTTTACTTATGGTGTGCCCTGTTGGATAAGCAGTACCTAGGACAGAGCTTAGCACTTTGTGATACACAATTATTTGTAAAAAATAAATTAAGGGGAAAAAACAGATTGTGGGGAAGAAGAAATATCTTAGTGAAACCACTCTGAATTAAGGGTATGTAACCAGTAACTGGACCCTAGATCTTCTATATGATTGTAATTTGTTTACCAAGGTATTTTGCAATCAAAAGACAACATTTTGAATAAGAGACCTGAAGTTAGCTTTCCCTTTTTGAAGCTGTCTGTGAAGGGAAAACCTCAAATAGTTAGCTCTAATGTGACTTGAACAGCCCTAAACTGTTTTAGGGTTGTTTCTCATTTTATCTAGGTTGCCTTGTAATAAGACTCATAACTCTTATTGTTGCAACAGGAAGCGAGTTTTTTCTATTGCATAATAAGTGGAGAACTTAAACTTCAATATCTCTGGGTGTAAGTAAGTGATGTTGATGGCTGTTTGTTATGCATAAAAGAAAGTATTTCATCAGCAGGAAAAATAAAAAAGAAGAAGCTAAGAAGTCTGCATTTTGATCAATATTGTAGCTATAAACAAAAAATTAGGAATGAATAAAGGAAAAAGCAGGCTTCAAAAGCATCAGGATGATGCTTTTAAACTTAAAATGACCATATAAATCAGGATTTTCTTATTTTGTTCTATTATTCATCCTGTTCAGGGATTTGTTCTCTCATGATCTCAGAATTTTACACTTTCTCCTTATGCACTATAAAGCCACTTTTGAAAAGTCTTTTCATGCATTTATTTATTTATTTATTCGTTACTTTTATTAATTGAACAACTATGTGACAGTGACTATTTTGGGTGGAAATACAATGATAAACCATACACAATCCTTGACTTCTAGGAAATTAGTGACAGCCTATGCAACAATTAAACAAAAGCTTGATTCCTAAGGAGGCTGTAATAGCCAGAATTGATGACCAACTGATTCATACATAGAAGATTCAAGCAAATGGACAGGATGGCTAGGCTTAGACCTTGTAGAAAATAGAGGAAATATAACCTCAGTCCTCTTAATAGCACACAATCTATGAAGACAATATGACAGTAATTAAACCAAATGTAAGTGATGATTAATCTTCAAGATAACACTGATAAGGGCTATCTCCTCAAGTATGTGTTTCTCTGACTAAAGAATGTAATTATACCAGACTGGAATGTGAATGCAAGCATCAATGGCAAAGGAACTATAACAGAATGCTAAGAACTATTACAGTTCAAATACAGGATAAAATTGCAAATGCAGTCAAACTATTTTTATAAATTTTCCAGCACAATGTACTGTATAGAATAATTCAGTATATAGTATTGCCATTAATATTTTGTGTTTTAAAACAGTTTATTTCTTTTTTTTTTCTTTCTTTTTTTTTATTTTATGGGACCCTGGCCAGTAGCCGGGGAATGAACCAGCGCTGCAGAGGCTGCGGGCAGCCTTGCAGCCCAGGGCTCAACCGCTGCGCCACCAGGGGAGGCCCAACAGTGTATTTCTTAACACTGCATACTCTGGAGTCAGAGTGCCTGAATTTATACTTTCACACCACTACTTACGTAAGCAGATTGCTTATTCTATTTGAGCATCAGTTTTATCAGTTTTCATTTGAGGATATAAAAGGGGCATAATAGCTTTCGAGATCAAAGAAATAACCTATATTAGCTTCTTATTGCTGCTGTAGTAAACAATCATGAACTTAGTGACTTAAATCATTGCTGATTTATTATCTTACTGGTCTGGAGGTCAGAAGTTTGAAATGGGTTGCACTTGAATAAAATCAAGGTGTTAGCAGGACTTTATTTGATATGGCAGTTCTAGGGATCTTCCGTTCACTTGACTTTTTCACTTTCTGGAAGTCACCAGCATTCCTTGTCTCATGGCCCCTTTTTTCTGTCTTCAAACCTAGCAGTGTAGCATTTTCTCTGCTTCCATGCTTTTATCTTTTTTCTTATTCTATGGCTTCTTTCTTATAAGGTGTATATGAATTACATCGCGCCCTCCCAGCTATTCCAGGATAGTATTGTTGTCTCAAGATCCTTAAATTAACCCCATCTCATCTGATCTGCAAAGTCTTTTTCACCATCTAAGGCAAACATTCACAAGTTCCAGAGATATGGATACATGGGGGAGTAGGAGTGTCATTATTCTGCCTACAACCCCAAGTAAAGTGATTTTTTAAAATAAACTAATATTATAGCTTATGTACTGTCCATCAAACTTCTCTAAAGTTTATACAAATTAGTTAAGTGGTTATTTTGCATCTTGCAGAAACTGAAATGAAACTCGGTTTTGACCAACTTAGCCTCTTATTCTTTTCCCAGATTGTTGTAGCTGTTCCCCCTTTAACTTAAGATCACTCATGGGAGCATTAGCTTATATCAATTGTAGTTGCCAAAAAATGAAAAAGCTAATGGACAACTTCATCATGACCCAAAAGAAATTGCATTTGATTTAACATTCCAATGTGCTTGTATGGCTATTTTTTAATGACATCTTTTCTGGGTTTATTTAGTTTAGATGGCTATGAAGTTTTAAAAGCACATAAACTGATGTTACAAGAAATCTGTTCTTTATGAAATCTTCCAACAAGGCATCTTAGGTGATTTCAAAACAATAAAATGAGAACTCAATAAAATGAGAACTCATCTCCAGGACAGACAGATATTACAGTCCGTGAGAGGTACATTTTGGTAAGTTAGCAAGAGCAAGCTTCTTCACAGAAAGCCTGAGTAAGAAGTTCAAGTTTAAAAAAGTAGTTTATGCTTCAACCCTATTTTCTGCCAGTCACAATCAACTGGTCATCAACACCCTCCCTGCCCGCCGCACCCCCCCCCCCCCCCCCCCAGCCAAATTATCATTTCCAACAGCGCTTCATCATGACCTAGTGCTTTGCTTTCTATCCTTGCACATTTAGGAGATATACATACACATCACACATATGGTTTGTTGTCCCTTATTTTTTTTTGTCTGTTAAACTCAAATGTAAACTACTAATTCTCTTGTATCCCCCATAGAGTAACTAGCACTGTGTTGTACACTTAATAATTGCTTGCAAATGACAAAATGAATTCTTTGCTTTGGTTAAAGGGGACTTCAGCACTGAAATGAGCCCTTCTGTTTGTGTGTAGGTTTTAATGGTTCATTTTCTTGTCAGACTTCCCCTGGTTATGAATGCTGTGGCAGCACCAACAGTGTAAAGGGAGGATTTTATTGGAGAACATTTGGAGTATTAGAAAAAGCTCCAGAGCTTTGGAAGCACCACATTTTGTGTTCAAAATTTTATTTCACTGTCTCAAGACCAGAATAAGCAGAGAAGAAATATGACAAGATCTGCAGGATTCCATATGTAAAGCCAGCCCCCTAACCCCCTTCAGAAGTAAGTGGGAGGAAGGAGCATAATCATTAGAGAATTTCTCATTCATCTGTGTTAATTTTCCTCAGGCTGCAACTCTGCATATGAGCTCTTAACCCTGCAAAATGTATTATTGAATACATGATGTATTTAATTAATTCCAAGTTATCATTTTTCCTGGTTTTTACTAAAATAAACAAAAAATTCCCTAGGATAATTTGTCCATTAGACCAAAAGAATTCAAACAGGATCCACTGGGATGCTGTATAGCTGTTGCTCTTTGTAACTTTCTCCTATGGTGAGCCAGGGGGCTCTAACCACTGGTAAGTAGTATAAAGGGTGAATATAGCACCACGTAGTGTCTCAGAAGAGATAATTTATTAAACACATACTAGGGTACTCTTAAAATCAAACATGTTTTCCCTCAGCATACAATCTTTATTTTACACCATTATGGTTGACTTTTGAGAAAAGGGGAGAGACTCTAAAGTCAGAATATACCAGCTCTGGAAGGGACTATCACTGTCCCATCCCTCCACCTCAATCCAATTCACACTTTTATGATTGGCTTCCTTTTTGACCCATGCTTGTTAATTATATCCAGCTGCAGGCAAATTGCTCTTCCAAATTGGCAACACTGAGCTCTCAAGCTGCTCACATTTTTTTTTTTTTTCTTCCCTGGATAAAAACCTTTGGAGCATGCATTTTCTTGACTAGTGTTTCTGAACTAATCCCCAGTTATGGATATTTTAAAGTGTTCAAGGGACTCACAAAATCACTCTGGTTTTGAACACAATGCACTTCTTTCCATCTGATCACAAATTAGCTAAGAATATCATAGAGGGGAGAATTTATTTATAGACTTAGGCAAATGGTCATCACCATTCCATTTGTTCTTGATTGTCAATTTCTAAGTAGTGACTGGCCAATTCCAAGTACTGATGCAGGGAGTGACTGAGATTTGCCCTAAAGTAGAAGACCCATCCAGAGCATTAGTTTTCAGACAAAACAAGGTATTTTTTTCTTTCTTTTCTCAAAGTCCTGATCAAGGGCTGTATTGTCAGAAATTTCCTCCTCCTCCCTTCCTGGAGGATCTGCTGACAACTTATAAACCCTTATAAGATTATTATGATAAAGATTTGCTTTTAGTTTTCGTCTTCTTTTTGTCCTTTCAAAGAGAAAATAGAAACTCATTTCCACCTGCCAGCCCAAGAGGCTCTGTCTGATGAATTTGCACTGAAGATTTTGACACCTAACTGAAATGAAAGTTTTTAAGAGACGAGAATTAAGTATATAAGCATTGGGAGTAGGAGGAAAAATAACATTATGATTTAGAATACACAGGTCAGAGTGACAATTTTGCTATTGACTATCTTTATAACATTAGCCAAGTATTTTAATCCCTCTAGGATTTGGTTTTCCTCAACAGTTAGATGAAACCTACCTTGCCTAATTCTCAATGTGAGGATACATTGAGATCATCTGGATAAATGGGTCTGAAAATCTGAAAAGCAAAATATAACTGATTATACTAGAAGCCAAGAATCTGATCTAATTGCTTATAAATACATGCAGTGGGTACACTCATGACTTGTCACTGGATAAATAAAACTTTGCTTCTGCTGAGGTTAGTTTTTGTATAATCCTTTAGCGGAACAAGAGAAAGAAAATAACATTTACATAGCAAATGTTATCATGTAGTCTCATTCATATCTATGTTTATAACTAAATCTGTATATACATTAAAATATATTTTATGTAATCCTCTGAAAAATCTGATTAGCTTCATTTTCATATGAAGAAAACTGACATACACAGACATTATTAAATATTGCTTAAAGTAGTGTTTCACAAATTGTTTCCCTGGAAGATATCCCAAGAGATACTTCTCTGTTAAAGAAACATCACATACTTTAACCCCTCCAGTAGATTCACAATGGACAATATCATCTTGGTAACCATGGTGTAGGGTAAATGATTGTCAAGCTTTTCTGTCCTCCTGCCATTAGTGTTGATGATGGATCCCTGTGGTCCTGAATGCATGCCTGATGGTGGGCACCTGGAGTAGGGTGTGGGCATATGTAGGTGGGTTCACCTGGGCTGAGAGACTGGGTTCATAAGGGTGGCGTTATGGGAGGCCAGCGAAACAGAAAGACTGAAAGAGAACCAGCTGAGAAGCAGAAGTCATGAGAGAATGCTGGAGAGCCCAGAAAGAGTGAAGATTCACAGTGGGGTGGGGGGCGGCTAGGAGACCGGCCAGCCTCCTGGCCCCTTGGCCCCCCTGCCAGCTGTGTACCCGATAAACTCCATAAAACCCTGAAAAAGCCACTGAGGGCTCCGGGACTCCTCCTTCACCCATCTGCTCGGATAACAGAGATCCTCCCCTGTGCCTTCCTGCTGCTACACATGGAGAAAGTCCTACAGTAAAGAAGTCTGCTGTAGTAAAGGAACCTGTTTAACTTTGCTCAATCCAGAGTTCTCCATGCTTATTTGATCTGGAGACTTTATTTTCCAATTTCACTTACTAAATGTTGATGGAGTTGTAATTCTACAAGAAACATTCTGCTAAATGCAGACCTAAATTCCTAATTGGAGTTACGATGTGGCAAATCTGCAACCAGAATACAAATCTGTCCTTTTAAAAAATATATACAAAAGCCACACACAAAAACAGTATGAGAATGGAGAAGGGAAGTTATCAAATTTTATTGTTCTAAATCTACTGGTAATTGTATCAGTATTATGATTTGTGAAGATTATTTTCATAGTGCATGCTGAATTTTGTCTGATTTTTTACCATAAAATATAACATCAAAATTACTGTTTTAACCATTTTAAGTATACAGTTTGAGTAGGTGTAGGGTAAAGAAAATGTCAGGCTTTTCTGCCCTTCCGCCATCAGGATAGATGATGGATCCTTGTCCTGAATGCATGCCTGATGGCGGGCACCTGGAATAGGGTGTGGGCATAGGTAGATAGGATTCAGCTGAGCTAAGACTGTGCTTTTAAGGGCGGCATCACGGGGACGCCAGCAGTAGCAGCAGCAGCAGCAGCAGCAGTGGTAGAAGCCGAAGCGGAAGCCGAGAAGCAGCAGAACGAACTCCAGAGAGCTCAGATAGAGTGAAGACTTGCTGGGGGCTGGGAGGTCTGCCAGCACCCCTGCCTGCCATATGCCTGGTGAACCCCAATAAAAGACCTGCAAAACCACTGAGGACTCTGACTCCTCCTTTACCCAGTCTGCATGGGATCAGAAAACCTGCACTGTGCCCATGTCCTGCCTCTACAATTGACGTAGTCGGCAGGATCCATGCAGACGGGTATTGAGCCCTCCGAAGACCTGGAGGGACTAAGGAGTAAAAGACTGCCTGTGACGACGCTGGAGGTGCCATGGTGGTACAGAAGATGGATACGTCCACGAGCTACAGGATGAGACCTGGCGTGAAGGAGACGCCCGAAAGGACCAGCCAACGACACCGCAAAGGACCAGCCAATGACACCGGAAAGGACCAGCCAATGACTCCTGAGGCAGCAGGCCGTTGATGAAGCAGGGAGAGGCCAATGGACTTGAACTGATGGACTGATGGACTGACATTCCCGCCAGAAGGCGGAGGACCTTGGCAGGTTATGGGGTTTTTTTGAGAATCTGGGGGTGGCCAGTGGGCCTAGATGGCCAAAAGCAGCCTGTGCATGCCCAGCAACCAGGTGGAGGAGAAAAGCCAACTAAGGAGGCAAAAGCTGGTACTGATGCTAAGTTGAGAAGCCCTAAGCGGCTGTTAAGCAGCCTGGGTATGCTGAAGCCCTGTGAGTCTCGTAAAATCACCTGTGGGTGATGCCCTGCTCATTCTTGAGTGAGGGTGAGGAGCTGAGGAACCTGTCCTTGGGGGACGGGTGGGGAACGTGGCTTGGGGTGGAGCCCAAGCCGAATGCAGAGTTTGGATCCCGACCCATGTGCTTGTGTAGTGGGTTGGCCTGAGTGCAGGGGTCTGTGAGTCGCATGGGTGGCCATGAAGGCCGAGTGTTGGAGCGACTGCAGACAGAAACCCTGAGGGTTGGCAATTACCCCCAACAGAATAAAATTGCCAATCCCAGAGCTAGTGAATCCTGGGGGTGGATGCTGTGTGTGCCTTGTAGCCGAGACTACGGCCAGAGAAGGCCAGGAAGCCTGACGGCTCCTGGTGTGATATAGTAGATGCTGTGAGTGATTCCCCTCCCTTGTATGAGCAGTGCCTTCGGCAGCAGATTTGGTGGCTTATCTGCTGGTACCAATAATTGTCTTTTGCACTAGGTTGGTGCCCTGCCTGGACTTATTTGTGTTCTGTTGTATTTTGTTGTGATGTATTTGCTTTTGTGGGCCATGGCTGCACTGTTTATGTTTGCTTAAAAAATTGTATATATGTGGACTATATGGCAGAAAACCCTGAGGGGGTGGACTGTAGGGTAAAGAAAATGTCAGGCTTTTCTGCCCTTCCGCCATCAGGATAGATGATGGATCCTTGTCCTGAATGATGGCGGGCACCTGGAATAGGGTGTGGGCATAGGTAGATAGGATTCAGCTGAGCTAAGACTGTGCTTTTAAGGGCGGCATCACGGGGACGCCAGCAGTAGCAGCAGCAGCAGCAGCAGCAGCAGCAGCAGCAGCAGCAGCAGCAGCAGCAGCGGTAGAAGCCGAAGCGGAAGCCGAGAAGCAGCAGAACGAACTCCAGAGAGCTCAGATAGAGTGAAGACTTGCTGGGGGCTGGGAGGCCTGCCAGCCTCCCAGCCCCCCAGCCAGCACCCCTGCCTGCCATATGCCTGGTGAACCCCCAATAAAAGACCTGCAAAACCACTGAGGACTCTGACTCCTCCTTTACCCGGTCTGCATGGGATCAGAAAACCTGCACTGTGCCCATGTCCTGCCTCTACAGTAGGTCCACTTTGTTAGCATCATCATCCATCCTCAGAACTTTGGTTTCCCAAACTGAGACTATGGCTGTTTTCTGATATTTTTCAATATTATATCATAAAAATTTTTTCACATTACAACTTACTCTTTAAAAAATGAAGTTTTGTGTCTAGTGTTTGTTAGATAGTCCATCCAGATAATGCTCATGCATTGTTGAATACTTCTGTTTCTGACTTTCCATTTTGTAAATGATAAATCTTTGTGTATATAACACTTGCCATATTTGAGATTTTTTTTTAAGAATAGCTAGTGATTAAAGAATAGGAATAGTTTATTGATGAACATCTTAATGCGTGTTGACAAATTTTTCTTAAAATTACCCAAAATTTATACTCTTATTTTTTGATTGAGATTCACTTTTTTAAATAAACAAAGACCTAGTAAGTTCCTGATATTTGCCTTGTGGAACATATAGTCTACTCAAATTTCAAAGCACTTGGCCCTCATCTGTTACTGTGGCAACATTAGTGACAACTGTGGACAAAAGTATTTATTTACTTGTCCAAAAGTTTGATTTGATTTGAGTTAAAAGGTATCTTGCTACTTTGTTGATTCCTTTTGAGAATTTCCTTGCCCCTCTTTACTCCCCTCCCCCACTTCTCACCCAGGTTATGTGCAGGTGGCCAAATTAATCTCCAAGCTTTCTTCCTAATTTGCCAAATGGGCATAATAATTGTCATTGTCAGATGGTTCTCTCAATTCCACAGGACACTGTATATGTTAATGCCTCAATGAGCCACTGTATATCTGAATTCAATGCCTCCCTCATAATAAGGTCTCTGTAAACATTACTTACTATGGTTGTTACTTCTAGCACAGAGGAGAAGTGAATCTTCTATCAGCTGACCCAGGTAATGCGCAAGGTAAGAACTATGTGACCATTGCCCTGGCATTTTAAGTCAATTTTTAAATAAGCATTTTGTGTATTTAAATAAAGAAATCTACTAGGCCATCAATCTCCATCTTTCTTGTAAGAACAGAACAGATTAATCATTATAAGGATGGTGGGTTTTTGTTTGTTTTTCCTGAGGCATATTTTGCAAAGTTCTGATAAAGTCTTTCAAAAGAAAATATATGACTTTTAGTTTTGGGGGATTTTCTTCAATGTAGTAGGAACTGTTATGTGCTAACAGGTTAATGAGTTAAAAAATAATCTATTTTGTACTTCGAGGAGGAATGACTTTATGCTGAATTAAGTGTCCAGCTATTGAGTGTGCTAATGAGCCAACCACAAGATTACAAATTGTGTTTAATCTTCCTTTAATTTTCATGATATGTTTTAAAAAGTATGTCCTTTATATCTATAGTCAGAAAATGCTTCAATATCTATATTTAGGTGATACATATACCATATATACAGTGTGTATATATACTCTATATATGGTATATATATATATTTTCATTTCCAATTCTTTCATAACCCTGGTCATTAATAGCGTAGATTTAACTTGAATAAAGAAACATGTCTCTTGGTAAATCATTTGAAAACTATATTAATTTGAATTTCACATTGTCTTGATTTGCAAAAGCTAAAGATACTATGTCTGAATAACTGACAGATGCCAATCAATAGATCCTATTGTACTAGGACTGGGTAGAGCACACCAAAATTCTGGAACAAATGTTTATGCACTGTGAACACGTCTATTTTTTGATAGTTCACAAAAATGAATAAAGTATGCACTGTACAATCTTTCACAGATGCAAGTGTGGCATATGGTGAAATCACTTCAAGCTGCTAAAGAAGTAGCAAACTGTAAAATACTTTACTGTCATATTATAGCATTATTTTTCTCCAGATGGATAATTCGTTGCTGTTTTCATTGTCGGTTTCAAGTTCTTTTGTTAAATACTTATGTATTCAACAGCTACTAGCTATTAAAAACAAAGCAAAATAAACCCTCTTCTCCTTCACCAGCCCTAAGTGGCAGGGACCGATAAGCCCTGATGCAGTTGTTGGGCTCTTCCCGAGGGGAGAAGTGGAGAGAGGCAGGAAGGTTTCAGAACAACAATCAAAGTCAGCGAAGCAGAGAGTAAATTCAAATATTTGGCAAAAGACAAATAAACCAGGACGGAGACACACCACAGCTGTTCACACTGGAGACTCACCGAGCATTTATTTTGGTTCAAGTTTTATTTTATATGAAGAAGAAACAATAAGTTTTCCATGGGGGTGGGGTGTCTTAATTCTCATCACACGGCTGAGAGGGTGCTTCCTTCGGGCGCTCCTACACTCCCCTCCTTGCAACCGGCCGCCTCCGGTGGGACCTGTTCTTGGGGACCTACCCCCAGAGCGCCTCGACTCCGCGGTGGAGGTTTCTCCGCCACGGTCCTCTGCGCTCCCGCCTCACTGCTCACCAAACTCTCGGATCTCAAACTCCGATTGCGGGGAGCGTGCAACCAGAGCGCGGGGTCCTCTTTCCCGCCAGCCCCCCGCGAGCTGCCGCGGACGGCGGGACCCGGACGGCGAACAAAGGCGAAGCGGGGCGCGGGGCGCGCGGCCGGGGCCGGCGCGCGTCTCTCCGGCAGGAGGCGGTGGCCTCGGCGCCGCGCCCGAGCCTGCATTCCTCAGTAGCGCCCCGAGCCCGCGGGGCGACGTCACCCCCGGCTCCGCCCCCGTCCCTCCCCGAGCAAAGTAACTCTTGACTAACAGGAGCAGCCTCCGCCGAGCATGGAGAGCTGCCGCCGCGGCCGGCCGGCGACGCGGGCGACGCTTGCGCCCCAGAGGTAGTTTGGCGACCGCGAAGAAGGAAAAAGTGCCGCCGGGCGGCTGTTGACTCACCTCCCTCGCCCGGCCTGGCCCGGTGGGCACCTGGGTCGCGGATTTTGCCGCGATCTCCCCGGCAGCTCTTTGCAAAGCTGCTTGAAACTTCTCCCAAACTCGACATGGATACAGCGGCGGCCGCGCTGCCAGCTTTTGTGGCGCTTTTGCTGCTCTCGCCTTGGCCTCTCCTGGGGTCGGCCCAAGGCCAGTTCTCCGCAGGTGAGTGCTGGGGGGGGGGGGGGCGTGCGGAGCCCCGATGCAGGCCCCCGACTCGGGGCTCGCGAGTGGCGGAGTCTGCTTCTCGCCGAGGCCAGGGGCGAGGATTCGCGGGAAGCTTTCACGGCCGGGGGTGGGGTGGGGGGGCGCGGGGTAGAGGGAGAGGTGGCCCCAGAGTTTGTGCCAGGTGGAGCGCGGGGCACCCTCGGGGCGCCACTTGGCGCAGGTAACTTTCATCTTCGTGACCCATTGTTCCCGTCGGCGCTCGCTCCGGGCGCAGGCGGGCGGTGGTGCCCAGAGTGGAGACGTAGCTTTTCTTGGGGGACTGGTAGCCTGGGCGTCCGCTCTGGGGAGGAAAGAAGGGAAAAGTAGTTAGGACTCCGGGGCGGCTACTCTGTTGCTCACGGTGCGGGCTTGTTGCTCTCTGCAGCTAGAATGTTTTAAAAAATTTCCCCGGGAAGCCATTGTCAGAAATGTGGAGACTCCAGCGACTGACCTCGGCGCACTTTGCCAGGTGCTTTTTGTCCCGGGAATCACCTCCCCTGACCATTGTCTTAACTACTTCCCCGTCCCTCTCCCCGTCCTCGTTTCCCCGGCCTGAGTCCACTCCTGTGTTTGCCCGGTGGGTTAAAGCACGGCATGGAGTAGATCGTGTGTGTATTGGCTGGGGCTGAAAGCTGTTTTTAAATGACTCGATTGATCCACGCCGAGGCCATCCTGGGCAGCGAGCTCGGGGCGCCGGGTCGGGGAAGCCTGTCCTCTGGCCGAGCACCGGGAAGCTGACCCAGCTGCTCCGCTGGCCAGCCTGCTCCTGGGGGCAGCGAGCCACTACCGCCCTCCGGGAGACCCCAGAAGGAGAGGTGTGGAGCGGGCTTTTGTATATAGCCCCTTTGGTGCTAGGTAAAGCCACTCAGAAGTCCAGAGACCCCGTCTCTACGGCCCCCTCCCATTTCCTTCCAGTTTTGTTATCCTTCCTGCTGGTGGCTTCTTTCTCTCTTGTCCTCTGGGGGCTCTGAAGTTTCACCAGGTGGACACTGGGGAGCAGCCTCCCGAGCGCTCGCTCGTCTGCTTCCTGCTAATCCGGACAACTTTTGTGACCAGCCCCCCCCCCCCATCTTAGCTTGGCTGGCGAGCGCTTTTGCTGCCTTGGTTCGCGGTGCAGATGGAGACGCAGGGGTGGCGGTGGTGTGATGGAGAAATCTGGGAAAGCTGCAGCCCCAACCCGCGCTCCTGGCTGAGGGCGCAGGACCAGGAGAAACAACTTACTTTGTACTTGTCAGTTTATCTCTTTGTTGTGGCTGCCCGGTTTCCTGGATATAAACTCAAAGCGTGTTTTCCGGAGGCATGTTTATTTCCCCTGCTTCCCACTCCCTTCTTTAGAACTCCACAGAAGGAGTTAACAGCCGATTCAGAGGGCATCATGTGTTACCCATTCAAGGCAAATTATGAAATGCAGTGTGTATAGGAAAATCTATGTATGTAGGTGATGTCTGCAGGGGACAAGAGCTCTATTCAATGAATGATTCGATAGCTTAATTTAATTCTTTTTGGTGGAGAGATTACTGCGTGAATTTCTGACATATAATGTCTGTTAGTATTGGAACTCTGCTTGATGTAAGTCATTATATGCAGGCAAGTCGGAGTGGGTTATTGATTTCTGCACAGTGCTTGTCACTGCACAGAGAGCCTAACTTGAAAAGGCATGTAGTTTGTTAATTGAAAGTTTGAATTCTACTAGTTGCATGATTAAACTTACAAGCACTCAAGAGTTGCAACTATTAATGTCTCAACAATTGATGGATCTGTTTTCAGCAGTAAACAGACTTTTCTTTTTCTCCTTTCATATGTTATTTAGCCTTTAATGAGCAAGTAAATATTAAATTTCCTCCAGCAGAATGTGCAGATGAGCTTTTCTGATCCCTGGAGTGTTGATAGCTCGAACAATTGTGTTCTTAGACTTCTATGCTAGATATGCCTGGCTTCTCTGTAGTGACAAAGCAATACATTTCATTTTATGTTATACTGAAGTAAAATAATGCAATCCTATTAAGTGCAGTTTTCCCAGGACTTTGTCTCAAAATTTTGACATTCAGCATTTATGTGTCCAGACATAAATGCTTTTTATTTCCACAGCTTTAAGTCAGATTGTGGATCTGCCTTTCTTCATAAGATAAAAGTTTGTTTTGTAAACATTTGCATTTCCTGGCTATCATAAGTAACTTAGTATTCTGTTGTCAACAGATTTTTATTGTAATCACGTTTGTTCTAAAAAGATTCAGAGGTTGGAGATGTATTCTTTCTTGCTGTTTTTTCTCATACCTTCTAGTTTGAATGTGCACTTTTTCTTTTGAGAAATTTAAATAAAATGTTTTAAAGGTCCGAAACAAATACATGTCTAGGTTTTTAAGATTACCTATTAGATAGTCTTTCGAATTACACCACTAAGTCCATTTTACTACTTTTAGATACTGTCATGTGAAACATGTTATCTTTCCTGGTGAAATAAATTTGAAAAGCAAATTCTGAAAGATCATTGGATCTTTGATGTTTTATACTCATAGTTTATTTTGTTTAATTCACAATTTTAAGAATTTTCCCTCCTGTGCCATTTTTCATAGCTTTTGGAGTGAAAGTGTAAAAAAAATCTACATGAGCCAGTCTCCTTAAAAAAATCAAAACTTCTTATAAATCTCAAAGTGTATTTATATTCCTCAGTAAAATCTCTCATTTAAAATGACACCTGTTTCATATTTATGTCAGGGAAACTGAGGCATACCAAGATGGTCTGAAATTTATTCACTGTGTTGTCTAGCTGTCATTTCTTGATATCATAATGTGAATGTTTTTTGTACTTGGAGTTAGATGACTGACAAAACCAGCCCACATGAGATAACTTGGAACTCCGCATTCTCATCTCTAAAACAGGGATAATAATACATTTCCTGCTATAGGTGATTCAAGATTCAAGTTAGTTTAAGTGTGTATGTGTGTGTCTGTGAGAGTGTGAGTGTGAACGAGAGCCAGTCATGCATTTAAATCAAATCATTATTAAATACAAACATTCTAGATTGACCAGATCATAATTTTATCAGCACAGAGAAATTACCTTAATTATGTTTTAATTACCCCGTCTAATTCCTGACTTGAGCTAATCTCATGGAAAAGTCACTTTAAACATTACTATAGAAGAACCATATTCTAGTCATTTTCTTTAGCTTTTCAACTGTTGATGTTTCAGCTTTTTCACCTCAGTATGGAGAATAATATGCAGCTTTTTTAGATGCAGTCTTATCAGTGACCTAGAGAGGGACTATGATCTCTAGTATGGTGTGAGCCTGGAAATGTAGCTTATGATTCTGCCTTGGATCTAGTTTCTGGCTTGACACATTCTAAGTATGCACACACTTGATCCCCTAGGACCTTGGAATGCATCTAAGCAGTGCCGTTTTCCTAGTGTGTGACTCCTTGATAGCTCTGTATGTGGTTAGTTTCTCCTATACTTACTACTTACTAGAAGACATCATCAGAGACAGCTTGTTTTCAGAATTGCCTTTTTATTTAGCTTTCTGGCGTTGATTGGCCAGAATCACTTGGTCCTTCAGTTCATTAAAACTCCACATTTTAATCACTAGTTATGATATGTAAATGCACATTTTCAGGACTGGTTTTTCTCTCACTAGTCTCCTTATTTCTGACTGCTGATTTTCCTAGATTCTGTGTTTGGCCTACCCAGACGGGAAGAAGTAGTTTTGGCTGCTATTTGATAGGCTTTGGCATGTGTGTTGCTGACAGCTCTTCTCTTTGTATTCATAAATGAGAATTTGGACAATAAATCAGCCCCTCTCCCATACTTCTTCCTACTCCTCTCTAGCAACAGCTAAGCCCCTCATGCACTTACAGAAAGTCACTGCCTTTTGTTTTCACCAAGTATCTTTTGGTGCTTAACTAGTTTTTAAAAATTAGAAATATGATTCAGCCATCACCAGAGCAAATGCCAGTCCTTCCACCAAATCTCTTTTATCTAGCAATGATGGTTTACTACATATTTGTATGGTCTTTACAAAACATTTTAAATCATGTGGTATGATCTGTATAGAGAAACTGTTGTTGCCTACTCATGCTTTTGAAGTGCAGTACTCTCGGTCTGCTCAAGGTGGTATTAAAGGCAGTGTAAATCATGCTAAATATGGATCTACTTCTCAGAGGCATGGAGAATGCTGTCCTCATCTGCCCTGTGCTGTTTCCATTTCCCCTACTGCTCTTCATGGAGGGCAGGAAGGGAATGCTGGAAGATTGAGAGCAGGAAACATCTAGAGAGTTTACAGATTGTTCTTAAAGACAAAACAAAGAATTCTGTGAGTGTGTGTTTGATCTTTTATTTAATTTTCTAAAGGAAAAAAAAGCCTCTATTTTGACTTGTTTATCTGAATCAGCCTTTGCCTTTGTCCAAACAACATTCATTTCTTATTCTGTGGATGTGAAAGTTGTCCTTTGTAAATTCCTCTGTCTTTATCCTTTGATCATTATATCTGGTTTGTGTTCCTTTATCAAATGATGTTTCTCTTTGCCTAAAAAGCTTGTAATTGCTTTTGAACATGACTTGGTTTTTCATCAAAATTCATGCTGTTTGTCATAGTTATTGAGTAACAATATTTTATCAGTCCATGATATGCCTTAAACTGGTACTTGAAAACAAAGTGAGTGAATACATCAACCAGGTTAATTTTTATTTGAAATGAAGCCAGAAACAAACTTGCAACTTCATGAAATCATTTTGTAACATCACAGAATTTGTGTGTGTGTGTGTGTGCGCGCGTGCGTGTGTGCATGCGAGGGCACACTTGTGAGCGCACTTATATGTCTCTGAATGGAAAAGAGACTAAGTTTCTTTTTGTAAAAGGGGATAGAAAATTTGAATACCTGATAGTGCCTGTTATTTTGTGATAAGTGAGATCAGATATGTATGGCTATGATTTGGAAAACAAAAACAATTTAAATGTTTGATATTAATACAAACTCTGGAGGTAGTTTACAAATTTCAAAATCCATCTTAATGAAAATGTTTTATGAAAAATGTTCTTAAAGAAACAGTTCCAAATAAAAGATTTTATTAATTCCTTGAAGATTCTGTTTTGAGTGGAATGTTTTTTCTTGTGGGAATTCATTTGATTTGTCGTTTATATTTTAGTAATACAAAGTGAACTTACATAATTAAAAAGCTAGGTTTGTGAGGTTTTTCAGAATGTTGAGCAAGATTCTGGGAAAACATCAGGCCTGGGATGGAGGAACCCATTGATCCTGTTGTGGAACTTTGCCATATCCCCACTTAACTCTGGTTGAATTTTTGGCATTCTCTTCTGTGTGTTGATAATCCATAAAATTTACAAGTGGCTTATTTTGTCACTTACAATTGTTTTTAGGAGCAAATTAAATAGTCCTCAATGAAATAATCCATGTTTCCACTTTATGTGATTGTAGAGCTGTCAATAAAAATGATGAGCAGGGCAGTTCTGGATGAATACTTCTACAGGTGTCATTCTAAGAACTACATTAATAAGAGCAACTCAGAAATAATGCCAGATAAAATACTGTCTAGTTGGATTATTATTTATATTTATTTTGTTGGAAAAGCTGAAAGATGTAAATATGTATGAAAACACACATTTAACAATGGTAGAACTTCATTATCAAAGGTTCAGATTAGAAGGAAGCTAAGGACGGGGCCTTGCTGGTGGCACAGGGGTTAAAGACACAGTGCTATCAGCTGCTGCAACATGAGTTTGATCCCAGGCCCGGGAGCTAACCCACATGGCACAGCAGATCTCTCCTGTCTCGCCCACTGCTCCCCTCAGCAGTTTATTTCAGTAGATCTGCCTGTTCTATTTCCCACTGTGCCTCTGGTGAGTTCTCTCATCCCCTGCACCTCTGGCCTACACCACAGTTCCTTGGATGCATAAATAATAAGTAAATCTTTAAAAAAAATAGAAGGAAGCTAAGGACATCTGGAGATGGGAATCAAATCCCCATATTTATATTCTTGGAAAGAATATTGAAAATAGATATTTATTTTCCTTGTAGCATAGATGAATGAATTGAAATGGAAAGTAATAATAGATATAAGTAAGATAAAGTATAAAGATAAAGTGTAAAGTATATAAAGTATAAAGTAAGATATAAAGTAATAATAGATATACTTATAGTATATACTTTATATATAAACTATGTATTATGTAGGGGGTGTGTGTGTGTGTGTGTATATCTCATATGTACTAGACTCTTAGTGAGGAAATAATAAATCTTCCTCCAGAGTAGTGTCTATTTATATAAACCTTTCCCAGTGCATCCTGCTCCTAAAACAGTTGTTTGCAGGCTGATTCTCCAAACCCTATTGAGGGCAGCAGCTGACCAGTTACAGAAATTCCCCTAATTCTTATTGGGTGGTAGGGTGACCTAGCAGCTGCTTAGTGGCATACTGGCCACAGCTCCTTGATGTGATTTGTTTAAGTCATTCAGCAAATTCAAGGGTTGAGGAAGGCCATCTAGGGTCTCTGTTGCTTCCCTAGGGATTGATGGCTGATTGCTTCATGTCCATTGGATTTGCCAACGCAGGTAGTACCCTAGAATTTTGCTACTTGAATTGTTGTCTATGGACCAGCATTATCAGCATCAACTGGGAACTTGTGATCTCATGAGCATCTCTCAGAAACTACCGCAAACCTTTAACTCAGAATCTGCATTTTAATAAAATCTCCAAGGATTTGCTTGAACATTAAATTTTGAGAAACACTACTATAGGACAAAGAAAGGTCAGTTTGAAAAGGTTTGCCTAATGCACTTCACTGTAGAATTGTAAGAATAGTGTGAGAAGATCATTACAACATGTAACAAATTTCCCTGGAATTATATTTCTGATTGGTATTTACTTAATTATCTATTAACTCCCCAGACATATCAATAACACCATGCAGATTATTTTAAATAATATTCAGACACAAATAGTTTTATAAGAAAATAAAGATAATGGCTACAGAGTTTAAGCTATAATTTATTTATAATACTTAAAGGTAAACATATATGCCAACATGATAAATGCCAATCGTTTTTACTTAGTATATCAATACATTGATACAGGAAGTAGTATTCCCCCAACACATTACTAACAGCAGCAATTTCTTGTTTTATATTTCTCTTTGAGCTCATTCATAGGAGAGTCAAGTTTAATAATGAATAGTATTTAGGTAGAATACATTAAATATCACTCTTTTTTTTTAACTTTCTTTTGTGTTCATATTTAAGAACAGAGCTTCTTGTCAGTTTCTCATGAGAAAAATTATGATGTAATAGACAGTGTACACTATTCATGTCAAAACACAATTTTACTTGCATTTTATAGCTTGCTTTAGCATTCTTTTAGAAAATGAATTTTCCCGGAAGACCTAATTGCCTTTTTATTAATGAGCCTGTAAGTGTGTTTTGTTATCCATTTACTATTCTAAATGTGTCTACTTTTTCTGGCTGTTTCAACAGTGAAGTCACTGATTAAATCACGACTGCTCTATTTGTTTTTGCCATTCACTAGTGATTCAGAAAATACTGGCATAATGACATGGTTATGGCAGAGACTAATGAAGTACAAGAAGTATAAATTAATGTTAACCCATAATAGGTAGTTGTATTGTGGTATTTGAAACTGGAGTTGGGATTAATACACAGAATTCTCTAGATGTTTGTAACTGTGAATGAAAGTCTGCTTAACCTGTATTGTTTGAAAAAATATATTGTCACTGGGTTAATAAACTACAGATCGATGATTTCCATAGTTACATATTTTGGACACTGGTATTCAAAGGGAGAAGCTTCATTGTATAGAGATCAGTGTTAGATGAAAACTCAGTGATGAAGAGAAACTGAAAGGAACATCCATACCTTCAATAGCTTTAGCATTTGAACGTTTTGACTCATTATTTTTTCTAATTTGACTCCAAATTTTAGAGCTTGCCCTTTGTAATAGCTATATTTTTATTTTTGTCAGCAGTAAATAGGTTTATTTATTCTCTCATGCAGTGGAGAGATTTCCCTAAAGCAATTGTAAAAACCACAATAGGAACTGCCATATATTGAGTACCTATGACTTGCCAGGACTTATAATCTATACTTTACATATATTTTAATTTCTATGATAATTTCTTAACATTGAAATCACCTCCATTTTACACACTGAGTCCTAGAGAGATAGAGCAATGTTCATGCTGAATATGTGCACTTGTGTTGTGATTAGAAACATTTTTTGGTTGCATGTGGGCAGAAAATGCAAGCCAGCCTGGTTGCAACAATAAAGGAATCTATTATTGTCTCTGCTAACTGATAATTCAGGTGGAGCTTGAATTATGAGTTTACATAATTCTATTGAGATAGATATCTCTCTGCCTGTTCCACTTGGCTGTGGTGCTCACAGAGAGCTTCCTTCTTAGGCACCATATATAGAGTCAAGGTAGTTCCCTCACTACCCAAATCCCAGATTCAAGTCCACTAGGAAAAGGTTAACATATGTACTGGTTGTGTTACTGATCTGAGGTTCTCTGGCTCCTATCAATTAATCTCATGCAAACTTTGAAATAGCCAGTAACTTTTTTCAAGTCAGGAATGTTTATTGTGGGTCACCCAACAGGGGAGCGAGGGGTACAGCTGCTCTGAGCCACACCCTGCAGTTAAGAGCAGCAGGGTTCCTGGTTTTGTGGGGCTGATCACCCAGGCTGGGTCACAGTGAGCAGTGTATTGATTGGCTTGGCCAGAGTTTTTAAGTAAGGTATTGGCTGGACTTGGAGTTTTTTTTTTTTTTTTTTTTTTTTGCTATGGTTTCAGGATCCACAGGAATTGTAGCTGGTTTTACACTAGTCCCCACCTTCTGCATAGGGGAAGTGCATCCTAATTGATTGCGTTTTCATCAGTAGGAAAGGAATGAACAGGGAGACAGGCCAACCCAATGCCTCAAACAAGGACCAGGTCCCAGGGGCCCTGAACAGCTGGACTGTGTAAGACTCTGAAGTTCACTCTGATTGGGTCTAGTGAATCATTTTTCCAGCCCTTAAATCAAAAATGCAGAGGGGGGAAAGTGTTTAAATTAGTCCTAAATCCCAATGCAAGCCACAGGACTGATTGGACTGTGGGAGTGAGGAGGACAGGCTTGTGGATGAAATCAGTTGTCAAGACAGGAGAATGGATTCTGTAAAGGTGATCAAACTACCAGCATGATTGCTCAGGATGGAAATAAATGAAGCATAAGCAGTAAAGGCAAAGGCCAAGCAAGGTACACGTGTGTGTGTGTGTGTGTGTGTGTGTACACGTGCACACGTGCACATACGTGCATGGGTGAGTTGTATTTATAATCCTAATGGGCAAGAAAGGAGTTGGTGGGGAAAAGATCATTGGGTCAGATGGTTCCCTACTCAGAACCACTAGATGGAAATAAAAAGAAGACTAAGGTCTAAGCATTAGTCTCTTAAGGGGATACTCTAAGGTGGAGGAGTAGGAGGAAAGACGGGATTTGCATCTGCAGTTTGTGTACATTGCAGATCAACTCTTCATAATTTAGGGTGTGTTTCTTTTTAAATTTCTTTTTGAGCCCTTCTCTAATGCATGAGATTTTTATTTTCATTGTTTTCTTTGCCTCTGTGTTGAATAATTCCAACATTAGAAAGCTACGAAAAGGAACTTTAGAAATATGTCCCCTCACTTGATAGCTATTTGCGCAGATCATACAACTTGGAAGACTGTTTTGCAACCATCCCAGGCCAGATAGTTCTTTGTCAGTTCTTGCAGGTGAAAAGATAATTTTGGAACCTTGGGTAGACTTTTACAGGCTTTTAATGCTGAGTCAGGATAGATGAACTTACTCTCTCAGAATATCTGTGGCTGTCTCCTCCCCTCTCAGTCTCAGAGTGATGCACCCCTTTGCACAGGTGACTCCATTTACATATACACATGCCCCGTGTTCTCTGGGCCAGGTGTCTGTAATTACAGGTACATGTAATTACCGGTCATTGATGCTAATTGTGGGAAGGCGGAAAAAGCCTGATTTTTAACTCATTTACCCTACAAAGACCTAGAGCTCAAACTCCAGATTTTGGCCAGTGTTGTTGGAACATATATATTGTTTTGCACACTGGTAATTTATATTTAAATTATTACTTATAGTTTTCTTTAATTACTTTGGTTTGAGTTCTAAAGTTCTAAAACAATGTTTCTCGATGAAAACCCGACTTGATGTTCAGCTTTAATTAGAATAGGAATTCAAATATAAGGTGATAATAATATGTCTGAATGAAGAAATACATCTCAGATAACTTTGACTTTCAGTTATCCTGCAGGATTAATTAAATAATACATGCATGCTTGAATAGGTGTTTGTATGTATGTGTTTGTTTATTTTGTAGATGCCAAAGTGTGAGCTAAGCTGTGATAAATGATGCTAATTGATGCAGAGAAATAAAACCTAGTAACTTCACTTTGGATACTAATATCAAAAAAAAACCTCAAAAGGTGAAGATGAACATTTTTATAACTATAATCTTTTCACTCTGTTGCCTAACTTTGTAATGCATGTCTGATATGGAATATTTCAAAGAGAAGTTGTAAGAAATCTCTCGGGCTACTGAATAATGTATATTATGTAGAGAAGTAGCAGCTGTTTGCCCAGCCTCCCCTCTCACAATGAGAGGTAGCTGGGGCCAGTGTTAAATACATATCTGTGCTAGAGGCTAAAGCTGGGTGTGATGAGGACCGGGGTCTAAATGTGGCTTGTGCCACTTTAGGCCAGAGTATCATCCCGGGACAGTTCTGTGGTTTATAATGAATAACAGGACTCTGCCCAGAGCAGCTGGCCTCGCACATAGGGGTGAAGGCAGTACTTGTGGAGGAAGGTTTATTGACATCTCTGGGGACTTTTGTCATTGACCTTTGTCTGTTTAAGATTTATTGAATTGTTATTTTCTTCCCTGTGTATTGTCTGAATTCTCTGTATCTCTTCCTCCCGCCACACTTATTTATATCCTTATAAGGTGGGATAACTCCTGAATGATGAGGTTTTTTATAATTTGTCTAATAACCTGGTTGATTGAAGCGGGCTGCTAATTTAATTTTGGCCCTTGGTTATCTTTTTAATCTAAATGGACGTTTAAATAATCAGAGAATACGGGCCTCCCCGGTGGCACAGTGTGTTGAGCGCAGCGCTGTGAAGCTGTCCGCAGCCTCTGCAGTGCTGGTTTGATTCCCAGCCGGCCAGGGAGATTCCCACATGGCGAGGCAGACCTCTCCTGTCTCGCCCGCTGTTCCCCTCAGCAGTGGACTTTGGTCCTTCTGCCTGTTCTGCTCCTTGCTCTGTGTCTGGTGAATTCTCTCACCCTCCTGCGCCTCTGGCCTGTACCCCAGTGCTTGTATAAATAAATAAATCTTAAAAAAATTTAAAAAAAATCAGAGAATATATGTGAGTAAGTGGTTGGTGGAGACCTTTCAGAGAGAGCCAAAGGTTTCTTTGGGAGGTCCTTCTTTGGTGGTTTTAGTGCACAGAGCACTGGACCTGCATAAGACTGGTCCAGTCTCAGTGTGTGACTTTCTGGTTCTAGAGTTAATTCCTTTCTGTTTGATCTTTAATTTTCTTTTCACTAAAATGGTAATATTGCAATAGTGATTTTTAATATCTTCTCTAGTTACTAGGACACTTTTTTTTTAATTTTTTTTTTATTTTAATTTTATTTATTTTTATTTTTTTATAGAGGCATGTTTTATTTTATTTATTTGTTTGTTTTGTTTTTGTTTTGTTTATACATGCACTGGGTACAGTCAGAAGCGTGGGAGGGTGAGAGAATTCACCAGAGCAGGGAGCAGAGCAGGCAGAAGGACCGAAGCACACTGCTGAGGGGAGCAGCGGGCGGCAGGAGAGGTCTGCGCGCCATGTGGGACCCTCCTCTGGTGGCCGGGGAGCAGCTGGGGATCGAACCTGCGCCGCGGAGGCCGTGGGCAGCTTGGCAACCCAGCGCTCAACCACTGCGCCACCGGGGAGGCCCACTAGGACACTTTTAAAAGTCAAATGAATATTTGTGAAAGTGTTACAGGTCAGGGAGAGAAGCCCCCAGAACCCCCATACCTGCCTGTTTTAAATAGGTTGTGCCATCTGCCACATCAAGACAAAACATGTAAGACCTTTAATGGAAAGGAACTTTAATACAATTAGGAAACAATACAGAAAAGACAAAGAATATAGTTTCTATATTTTGTGGGTAAAAGTCCACCCAAACGGATTGACCCAGAGCAAGGCCCGAAAGCCTGCCACAAGTCTAAAGCACCTTCCAGCGGGGACCCATAGAAAAGGGTCTTTTCTATGTCAAAAACAACCAGACAAGACTGGGAAGAAACGAGCAACATCAAAATCAAGATCAATGCTGCCATTGTTTACCACCCCACTGGTCTCTCACCCACATCTGTTTCAACCAGTCCAGGACCAAAAGCAAGTGCAGCTTCTTCACATGTCCTTCTGCATCATGTGCCTCCTCCAGGTCTCCTTCTGGCTCTCCATCCTGCTTCCTTCCTTCCCCAGTCTCCTCTGCAGCTTCTTCTCCCTGCTCAGCTCCACCCTCCCTTGTGTGGGGCAGGGAACCTGGAACTTCCCCTTTTCCTGGGCACCACCCTGTTACAGAAGTATCTTTACAATTGTAAACTCAAAAATGTCACTTATTTTAGTTGGGAATATAAATTTGGACAAGCTATTGTTGAAGGTGCAGCATATATGCTCAAGAATGGAGGTGAAAAGAGATACTTTCTATATTTGCATATCTGGTTTTAGGGAAAGTGATGATAATGAAGAGTCAGTGCTGTTCTTGTGGACAAAATTTTATCGTGTATCATAAAATGTAGACCCCCTCCCCTGATTTGTTTCAATATATGTATATTTCTTTTGTATATTGTAAGTAAACTTTATTCTGTAACAGTACCAAATGGTATTTGCATTTTTTCCAGATACATCAAGAAGTTTATGTGATTCCAAGATTTTTTACTGAAGTTTTAAATGTTTTAAGGATTGTGTTCACACATAGAAAGTTGTGTGTATGGTATTTTCTTTTGAATATTTTCAAGAAGAGTTTTAAAAAATGCTCTGACCATTTGAGTTGGTTTTTCTAGTGTATAATTTTGATAAGATTATTTCTTCTTTCATTTCATATATCTTTGGTCACCTACTGTGTATCAATACTGTTAGGTCCTTGTCTGCCGACAAGTAAGCCAGGCATTGTCTGGCCACTTTGAGGCAATCTGTGACTTTCCTGATAAAAAGGAACAGTAACCTTTGCATTGCTCCACCACTTGTGATCCAGGAGTAAAGCCAGAGGCTGTTTTGTGAGGCTCATACTCCTGTGGTTGGCAAGTCTCAAAGTGCAATCTGTCCCTAAATTTGCTTGTCCACTTTAGAATACAGTGCATTAGCAGCCGTTCCCTATCCTTCAGTTTGCTCAAAAGCTACAGGTCTACCAAAAAAGAGATATGCAAACATTTACCTCAATGATAGTAAAATTCCATTAAGTGGAATTTCCTAAAAGTTTAGTAATCAGAAGTGTAAACAAGTCAGGCAGAGGAAGAAGCACATTTGTTTACTGTGAGCTCAGTCACTCTCTCTGAAAGCAGGATCAGGAAGGATGGGGTCATCCTCTTAGAGGACAGTGTTTGTAAATGTGTATTCACAACTTGAGAATTACCATGAAGAGACTCTGGTTGTTTGGCTGTAGATTTCTATTTGGTGCCACTAGCCTCTGCTTATCAAAGTCTCTCATGCCTCTAACCACTTTGCTGCTGCTACTTCAGTGGAGTCTAGTTTTGTGGTGGCAGGCAGAGGTGGTCAACTGTTTCTGTACCTTTACCTTTATCCCTTGCATCCCCAGATCAGAGCAAATTCTGTTGCTGTTACCTATTCGTTTTGAAGGGGATAAAAGCATTGTCATTTATATACACTCATTAGCTTACCAGGAAATGGAGATTTTTAAACCTGTCTTAATTGAAGCCCACTTGACTTGCAATGTATGAATTAGAAGTAATTTTGAAACTTTTTTTCAAATTTTTCCTAAGCAAAATAAAAATTGTCAAATTACATAGACCCTTACTTCAAAAATAGAAATTTAGAAAACTTTTGGTTTAGTTGAGTCACTAGCATTTTGTGTTCATTTTTTATTTAAGCAAAGGAAACCCAAATGCTGATCTCCACTCTTAGAATATGTACCTTTAAGATCTTTGACTTTGTTTGAAATCTCTTTGCCATAGTGTTCATACTGGTTCCCACATTTTCTTGCTCTGTAATCTAACCACTTTCCACTTCTGAAAAATTACCTATTGCAATATTTGTTTTGAAGAATAGCTAGTTAA
The DNA here is from genome assembly GCF_014898055.3 of Talpa occidentalis. Lineage (NCBI taxonomy): Eukaryota > Metazoa > Chordata > Mammalia > Eulipotyphla > Talpidae > Talpa > Talpa occidentalis. The sequence continues at coordinate 125,031,535 of NW_023602073.1, read as the reverse complement.
AAGTGCTTGAAAAAAGTGCCTGATATATCAATAAAATTTCATTCACTTTAGCTATCATCATCATCATTCCTGGACTAAATTAATCAATGGCTGCAGACTATGTTGTTATCTTTCAAAAGTCTCTAAATGTATTTTTTTACTTTAAAATAAAACCAGCAGAAAGTAAATAGTTGAATGCCCACAATAAATCAATTTGTTATGCTGATTAACAAAGATAACCTAAGTGCCATAAAAATATAAATTCATGGTTTGGAAAATTAGGCAAATTTACAGATTTCAAAGAATCAGAATCTTACACAAAGAAACAGTAAATTGATAAATGGGGAGAAATATCTTTGGAAAATGCATTCAAAACATCTTAGGCTAGTAAGAGGTGGAAAACTTTGGCATTCACGAAACTTATTACTGCCTGGTGGTATCTAACCTCAGAAAAGATATAGAAAACTCTAATTTGGCAATAATATTAAAATGGGAAGTTGCCCTAGAGTGTTGATTTCCCTGGCTCTTCAAAAAATACTCACCTGAGTGAGAGACTTAGGTCCTGGTAGGGACAGTACTCAGCTTTAGACATGAAGTCATTAGAATTGAGCAGAAGATGGGAGAGGCCTCCTTAAATCCTAAAGAATGTTGTTTCCTTAAAGGTTACAAGAAGGAAAAAGGAATATCTGTATGTCCATTTACATTTGACCCATGCTAAGTAAGGCATTACTGGCATTTAAAACATCCATTTAACTATGAATTCTAGATAAGGTTTTTGTTTTCATTTTGAAGGTTGCTATTGATATTTAATCTTCCTTAGCTCTGGTAGTTTCAAATCCATTTAAGGAGCAGGACTTTTTAAGCCACTATCAACTGGGAAAAGCCATTTAGTCTTGTCCTGTGAATAAGCTTCTGGTGTTTACCATTGTTAACACATTTGAAGAGTTGTTCTTTGACCAGTTAGTGCAAGAAAAAGCCTCTTTAAATTTCAACAAGGATTTTATGTTCCATGCGAACTTTTTTGTACTATTTCATTTACTTACTGACCTCTTCTAGCTGTAATAGAACTTCTATTACAAATAAACAATAAACAATAAAACAAACTTCTCTTTTCCTTTTGTTATACTTGTGAAAATATTTGCTCTCCAGATATAATTAAAAATTCCTGCTCACTTTTATCAGTGAAGCTCGTATGCGCTGCAGGTTTGACTCTCCCTGTGATAAATGTACCCATAATATTTAATTTTTCATAAAAATGCTATTTTGTATCCTAATTGGACACTTATTTACATAGGTCTTTATTGGGGAGGCAGATGTTTTTCTATGCTCCAGGCAGCCATATAGAAAGTAATTTTCTTACATTGTCACTTTGGTAACCTATTTGACTCTTCGTTGTTAATAAAAAGCAACATTAAAAAATGACCCAAAACCCCAAACTTCTGAGGCATGTGTAAACATAACTATGAAATCATTCCCAAAAAAGGGAGATTCAGAATAATGGCCCCATTATTTGCAAAGCACATTGGCCCATATATATATATATGTCACAGCAACATCTTTAAAAAATACTGAATTAATAAAAATTGAGGATGACCGACCTATGTATGGAATGAAAACACTATATAATAGACATTATACTTAGATATAACAATATATATAGGTGTTATAGGACAGGGAGAGGGGCAGCCCAAACCCCGCAAACCTGCCTATTCTAAATGGGTTCTGCCATCCGCCGCATCAACACAAAACATATGAGACTTTAATGGGAAGGAACTTTAATAAAACTAGGAAACAATACAGGTAAGGCAAAGAGTCTAGTTTCTAAATGAAGCACCCAAAGTTACCCGTCCCCTCGTGGGTAAAAGTCCATCCAAATGGGATTGGCCCAGAGCAAAGCCTCAAAGCCTGCCACAAGTCTAAAGCATCTTCCAGTGGGGACCCACAGCAAAGGGTCAGAAATAACCAGACAAGCCCGGAAGGAAAAGAGCAAATTCAACATCAAGATAAAAACTGCCATTGTCACCTCCCCATGGGTCTCACCCACATCTGTGTCACCCAGTCTACGACCAAAAGACAAGCGCAGTTTCTTCACGTGTCTCTAGGCTCCATGCGCCTCCTCCAGGTCTCCTGGCTCCATCCTGCTTCCTTCCTCAGTCTCCTCTGCAGCTTCTCCTCTTCCTGCTCAGCTCCACCCTCCCTTGGGTGGGGCAGGGAACCTCCCCCTTTCCTAGGGACCACCCTGCTACATAGGAACTATAAATGATAACCATTGAGGCTCAGATGCTGGCTTTAGTCCTTTTGCAGCAGTGAATTGAGGGAACCTGTGACCAAGAAATGATAGAGGAAATATCGCTAGCGAACTCACGTATTCTGACTCCTGGATCTTCAGAAAAGTCTCTTCTATTCTGCTGGATAGATTTCCAAGCCATTAGGAATGCAGATCCCAGGTGAAGCTTTGAAGGCTTTTCACTCCTGTGGCTTAGGTATAAGAATTCACAGGGCAGTGCGTTGAATTTCCCAAGTAATAAGCTGTTCACTTAAGTATCCTTTTAAGACTGTTCCTGGTCTCTCAGCAGTTTGCTCACAGCTTGAAGCACTATCCACCCCATCACTCATTTGTAATTATACCACAAACTTGCCAACACATTTTATGAAAGCATGTAATTTTATTAAGAATGTCTCATGTTGCTTTTAAATATAGTTAAGTAAAGGGGAGGAGAGAAAGCAAAGGTAGGATATCACATCACCATTTACCTTTTAGGTGCCAATTCCTTGAAGGCAGTGAGAAATTTCCTTTTATCATTGTTGACACTCCCATCTCTTGTTGGGATCACAGCTACATCAAGCATTGTCTTCTTTGTGAAGAGCAACAAAAAGGATATATCTATTCTGTACATTATGGCAATAGACTTGCACTTTAACGACAGCATGTCAAATATAATATCCCTTTGAGCTTGTTAAAATAGGTGATACTAGTCTAAATTATTAGCACTTCTTAGCGATACCTTGTTGGGTCAGACAACATTGATTTGTGTATTCATATGATTGATTAGGATCCCTGTGAGGCTGGCGAGCCAGTGACCTCTTCATTCAATAAAATGTGCATGGCAGAGCTTGTCTCCCTTCCTGAGAATTCGATTATGTTCACCAGATATTTAATGCACACTGTTTTGTGCCAGACAATGTGTTTAGTGCTGAGGGCAGGGCAGAGGAAGAAAAAGTTAGCTGTCTCCTGTCTCCTATACTCCAGGACCTCCAACACTTGTTGGGGCAACTAGAAAAGAGTAAGTTGCAAGTGAGAGTGGGAGGTACAGTGAGAGTGTCCTTAGGACACTGATGGGAAAGGACTCACAGTCCTGGAGCGATTGGTTATGTCTTTTACGATCAGAAGGCCAATGGTAGGAAAATGCTCAGGTGTGGGTCCACAACATTTAAGGAAAAAAGAGGAAGTGTTGGTAATAACCATGGACACAGAACTGGGGAGAGATGCGTAATAGCACACCATTGTGTAATATTTCTACCATACAGATAAAAGAAAACAATCTCAAGAATGGATGTAATCTAGTTAATAGCAAAATGTAGTAAGAATGCTGACTTCTAATTATTTTGAGTTAATACCTCAGTTTTAAATATAATATATTCAACTGTAAGTTAATATAATTTAATTTTAAAAATGGCTGTGACTGACAACTGGCTCACAAAAGTAATGAAAATATAACAATTGACAAGTTGTTATATTATAAAATATAACAAGTGAGGAGCTGGTAGAGGCTGACTTCAACACACCACTCAGTGAGTTCTAGTCTGTCTTGAATATAGGTATGAGGGATCCAGTGAGTAAATCCTACTTTTTTTATAGATTTATTTTTTTGTTGACACATGCAAAATGCTCATATTGGAAGGCTTTTGGAGGCTGTATAGCACATAATCATAAGAAAAGTTCTAAGAAGACTGTCTAAGGTTACCTCACTGCACAGTTAGTCATTGGTAGATTTCTTTAGGACAGGAATATTCCATGTTGTAAAAAAATGTTCCTGTAGGATTAATGCTGTGCTAAATGAAAATTTCAGTGCCCCATATACCTTTTAGACACTGCCCAAAAAGAACTGTATGTCTAAATGTAAGGCATTTATACTTTATTTATTTACTAATTTTTTGCATTTATACTTTAGAGTATATTACAAAGCATTTTTGAAAGTGTCAGATAGTGAATGTATTGTGTGTGTGGGTGGCTTTTTCCCCTTTTGGTAGAAGACTCTGTGTGTGTATGTGTGTTGTGTGTGCGTGCTAATTGAGTTTACTACTCTGTGATAAAGTGCTGACAAACCCCAACTGACTTATTTTGTCATAATGGGGTTTTCTCTATATGTATCTGATGTAAACTCTCTCATCTTATAACTGCCTAAAAAAATGTATATCTTCTCTTTATATAAGAGCAATTCCTTTATATAGGAAGCATTCCAGACTCTACATATTAAAGCTGTATTCTGTAACAAAAAAATATTTCAGTTCATTCAAAAAACAAAATATTGTTGTTTTCTTCTCATTGTTTTTTTCTCATTAGTGGTCTCTCTTGCTTAAAGAAAACAGTGAGAGAAGAGATGTAGAGGAAACTATTACTCAATACTAGTGAAGGTATAGTATTAAATTGCCTGGAAATTTTGTTTTCTGCTTTCACATGGTCACAGGAAAAAGGCATATGTATATATAAACTCTCAGAGATTTACTTATAAAATCAATTTCTAGAGTTGCATCAGTGGACTTTAAACTCATTTCTTACTTTTATACCTATAATACTAGAACAGTTAATTGATATGAGAATGATGGTTGAATTAGCTAAGCATAATCAAAGATTTAATTATGCTAGGTATATTGTAATTCATAAAGTGACAAAACATATCAAGAGTAACCACAGTGACTGAGATGAATCATTCCTGTGGCTTCCCCCTTCTGAGTCAACTGATTATATTACTCAGGACAACCCATTTTAGAGTATGTTGCTGACAGACAGCCTCTACTGTCTGTCCAATACATTACATTGTATCTCAACACTTTTTTTTCAGTAGAGTGATAAAAAAATCTGCAATATATTTTTCACTGTATTTAGCCACTCCTTCACTGAGATCTGATGACATGTCACAGTTTCTGGACATCAGAAATATTTACGTGGTTCTACATCAGAAACCGAAGCCATTGGTATATATTTATCTGGGCTGTTTACTTGTCTAGAATGCCATTTAAAAGAGCAAAAATTATATCCTTTTAAAATATTCTAGGCTCATTAGCATAATGACATTAACTTTTAAATATATTATTTTCTGTAGTTAACGTTTTAGTATTTCTGAATCTGATATTGAGCGAAGCAATTTTGTAAGCATTAGCTCAGTATTTTCAAAATGCATATAACTTCATTTTGTGGATATTGAATTCACTTCAGTTGGTAGCAGCATGAAAGAGTATAATAAAAAATAATAAAATAAGCACTCACTTATAGAGGAGCATTTCATGAGCATTCATGAGTATTTCATGAGCATTTAGTTTTAATTAGAATTATGTATCTTTATGTCTGTGTACTGAGTCACAGTGTGAGCTGTGGTTCTAACCAAAAGTGGAAAAGTCACTGCACTTTTTTATATAATGCTCTTGACAGTGCTGTTGTATATAACTCATTGTCTATGATGTGCCCACACTTATAGTTTATGAATTCCAAGTTAGTTCTCTTTACACATTCATTAATGTTGTGGCACTTCTGGTGGACTATAAAGAGTACAAGTTTTGCCTTATTTGATACATGGGTCTGTTTCTTTATACTCAATTTAAGGCTAGTGTCTCCACAGCCCTAACTATTTACAAGGCTGTGGTGATCAAGTGAAGTAATTTCTATGAATATGCTTTTACAAATATAAAGTATTATAAAAGGACTTGCCATTGACTTCTCCAAAACTCACTGCTTACTGGGTTTTAAGTGTCTTTTAAAGTATTTTTTATTTTTATTTTTATTTATTTATTTATTTATTTATTTATTTATTTTTTTAATAGAGGCATGTTTTATTTATTTATTTATTTTATTTGTTTGTTTGTTTTGTTTATACAAGCACTGGGTACAGTCAGAAGCGCGGGAGGGTGAGAGAATTCACCAGAGCCAGAGCGGGGAGCAGAGCAGGCAGAAGGACCAAAGTACACTGCTGAAGGGAGCAGCGGGCGGCAGGAGAGGTCTGCGTGCCATGGGGGACCCTCCTCCAGTGGCGGAGGAGCAGACGGGGATCGAACTGGCGCCGCAGAGGCCGCGGGCAGCTTGGCAACCCAGGCTTAACCGCTGCGCCACCGGGGAGGCCCTAAAGTATTTTTTAAACTAAAAAATTTGTAATTCATTGTTTCATGAGTAGAGAGCACTACTGTGGAAGTACTTTTTATAGTCCTAGTTCTTGTTTATGACAGGATGTTGTGGTAAAGAAACTATGATTTTATTTATATTTACAGCCTTTCCAATTTTGTTGTTACTCTTGACAAAACAACAGAAGGCAAATGTACTTTGGATATACCTGTACAAACTCATTATTTACGTTTGTTATAAATAAGCCTGCATCTTGATTCTAAAACAAAATTATGTAAATAAAACTTGATTAAAAAAATGCAAAAAACCCATGGTGATAATCAGTGGAACATCTAAACATTTCTGAATAAAGAGATTATCCAAAACTTGAAAACAATAACAGAGGGACAAAAAAAAGACCAAAAAAAACCCCATAAAATCTCTAATTGACTGCAAAACTTGTGAGTATAAGTATTTCAATAAATGGCAGAGCAGTTGTGTCTGCTGCCTGTCTTTTATCTTTATGCCATTCCATTGATATCTATCTTCTGTTTCCCCATCTGCCTCCCTCCCTGCTTCCATCTCTCAGTCCTTCTCCTCAATTTATATAATTTCTATCTGTCATCTCTCTATTTGTGGCCATTCAGACAAGATTCATGTTAGGATAGATGTTTTATTCCATATATTTTTTTTACATTTATTTATTTTTATACAAGAATTGGGGTACAGGCCAGAGATATGGGGGTGGTGGTGGTGGTGAGAGGATTCACCAGAGACAGAGCCAGGAACAGAACAGGCAGATGGACTGAAGTACACTGCTGATGGGAGCAGCGGGCGAGACAGGAGAGATCTGTCCCGTCATGTGGGTTTCTCCCTGGCCGGCTGGGAATCGAACTCGTGCTGCAGTGGCTGCGGATTGCTTCATAGGTTGCGTCTTAACTCCTGCGCCACCAGGGAGGCCCTGTTTTATTCCATATTTATTCTTTGGTCTAATTCCAAGATACTAAGATAAGAATATAGGTATTTTGTGTGCCAGTATGGAATACCATCATAATTCAGTATACATCCTAAGTATTTAGAGTTATGAACATTATCATAATTATACATATTTCTCAACATTTAGAGGAACCGGCAGTTATCTGGACAGAGGAGCATTGATGCCTCTGTTTTCCAGTATCTCCTTAGTCTAGTATTAGTAAAAGCAGAGGAGGATACTGGGATGCAAATTAGGCAGAGGAGGGCTCTTTGCCAAGTGTTGTTTATTGAACTGAGGAGATGCCTCCCAGTGGGTTGGAGTGAGTTGGTTAGTTTAAGTGGGCAGAAAAAAGACAACATACTTCCAAGTGCTGAGGTTTCACAAATCAATATTCTAAAGGTAGATTCCCTGGGCCCCTCCAGGGTGGGGCAGATCTGATGGTCCCTCCCTGTTCTGGAGGGGAGGTTTGTCTTAAAACTGGGAAGTGCCCTTCCTTGGAGAATTAGGATCCTTGAAATGAAAACAAGGCTATGATTTATCTTTTTTTTTTTTTTTTTAAAACAAATTGACCGAAAGAAAGTGTTAAGGAAATAGGATGGCTACAGTTTCAGGGGATTTGTGTATGGTTCCTAAAAGAATGAATTGTTTTGACTTTTTCAGACGTTGCACATCAACAGATGCCAATAGCAGGGCATCCATACCTATTCATGAGAAAAAAAATCTCTAAAGAACTTGTATTAGTCAACATGTTGCAAAATAACTTATTAGAAAAAAATACATCAAAGTATAAAAAGCATATTCTTTTAAAGTGTTCTGCAGTTCAAATTTTAAAATGATTTAACAGAATCACCTCACTCTAACTCCAGTTAATGAGATTTTACTGTTTGTGTGTGTGTGTGAGTGTGTGTTGACTATGTCTAAAGGAAAGGGGAAAAAAGTACCCCTTCTGACAAGTGATAATCATCCCAACTTTGGATTCAAACTGAGAGAACAGGGCTCATCAAAACATGGATGAATTAATACTGTGAGAGAATATGTAAGAGTGATGGGGTAAGAAAATAAAAGGAGGGGAAAAGGTTTAGGTCAGAACAAGAAAATCTCAGTGTTTAAATGTATGCCTCTCATTTTGAAGTTTGTTTGATAAAGTGTGAAATTTTACATTGACTCATTTCAAAGCAAGATAAAGATCACAAGGATTTAGAGCAATTTTATTTCATACTAGTTTATATAAAATTTATTATTTTTCAGTATATAGCCAAATATACAGTTTAAAATATTTTAAAAAGAAACTTTAAGGGCCTCCCCTGGTGGCGCAGGCGATTAAACACATTGCTGTGAAGCTGTCTGCAGCCTTTGCAGCGCCAGTTCGATCCCCGCTGGCTGGGGAGGGTCCCACATGGCAGGGCAGACTGCTCCTGTCTCGCCTGCTGCTCCCCTCAGCAGCGTATTTCGTCAGTCTGCCTGTTCTGTTCGCCATTCTGTCTCTGCTGAATCCTCTCACCCTCCTGCACATCTGGCCCGTTCCCCGGTTCTTGTATAAATAAATAAATCTTAAAAAAAAACTTTAATATTTATTCCTCTAGCCCTGTTATAGGGCAGCCCCGATACAAAACGGGGTGCCTGACTGTGGGTCCTCACTCGCGCGCTTAAAAGGACTTATCAATGCTCTACTACAGGCACACAGGAAAGGTTAATAAAAGGTTTATTTACAAGGGAAGGGCAAATGAGGAAATGTACAACTCAGGGAGAAAAGTGGGAGACAAAGTTTTAAATGCGTCCTACCCAATCCTCCCATCTGGAATCCCAAATGGCACACTGAGAGCTGGCCGCAAGCCAGGAGCCGTGAAGCCAGGAGGTGAGCGAGAGAGCGAGCCCCCCAAGGCCCACGTGTCTGGTTTTTATACCAAACCTGGCTGCTTAACTTCACCCTCAGGTCCTAGCCACCTTCCCTTTGGTGGTGATGGGATTTGTCTTTCCCGATGTCTTGATGGCTTTGGTCTGGAGTGGGGGTGGGGTCCACAAAGCCTGCATGGAATTAGCTCAGGACATCCTTTCCCCCTAACAGCCCCACCATTTTTTTAATCACCAAACTAGTAACATTAACTTTAGTGTTCTGCTACTGACCTACTGGCTCTTATGTTTACTTTGTACTGCTGAAGTGAAAACTTGATAAAACTACTGGTAGTATGGAATAGTCATTCCAGTTTGGACAATCGATATAAGGTAATTTTATAAGTGACTAATCTGTATTCACTTTTGAAACATACCATAGTGATTAATCACATGCTATTGTATATGTGGGAAGGTTATGGCATAGTTACTTGTTATGTTTGTTACCTATGTTTTACTAATTCCAGGGCCATCTTGTCCTTTAGTTTATTGTGATGCTAAGCAATATGCCATATTTTGAGTAAAATTTTCTTAGAGAAGCATAGTTCCTGTTTATGAAGAATTTTGTTATAAAGTGAGAACAATTCCAAAAGCCACATCTAGAAATTCTATATTACATCATGATCTGTTCATTATTACACCTTGTGCATCATTTATGCTCTCTATAAATCTAGAATTATTCATAGTTGGTTTAGGTAATAATTTTTAAGAAAATTTCACAGGATGGTAATAATTAAAAGGTGGTATATTTTATTAGTAATGATCAAGTGGAAGGAAGTTACATCATTTCAAAGACATGTTCTTCTGATCCTCCACAGGGCCATGTAAGGATTAAATCTGGACCTGGAATGAAATACTAAGATCCTAAGTTAAATTTGTTTCATACTGTCTTAGTGTTTTATATTAATAATAGTCATTTATTATATATTCATTAAATACTAACTGTAGGTATAGAATTTAGCTAGACATTTATTGGGATATCATATGAATAACAAATTCCTTAATCAATGAAGTATATAATGATCATAGGTATAATTTTACAATTAATATTTTCTGTTTCAAACTTTACTGCTGGGCAGGGCTTTAGGACTAGCCCCCTATCTGCCTTACTTGCCTGCTTCAAGGTTTAGGAAAATGTTTTTTTCTAGCTATGACATTGCTGGATTCTGAGACTTCTTCATCAGGCCTCTTCTCACAAGATTTTGGACAACACTCTCAGTGAATCCTTAAATGCACATTGAGCACCTTCACTGTGACATACTTTAGGGAATGAGGACATGAAGTCCTTTTCATCATGATCTTTATAGTCTTTGGTAGACAGATATTAAATATACTTATAAATCATAATTATAAGTTTGTAAAAGCACTGTAATGATATATAGGGGTTAGGTGACTGTCTCTTAGGAAGAGTGCTCTTGAAGTTATTGAGAATCAAAGAGTTGAATTAGAGTTCTTGGTGTGAAGAAAGCTGGCAGAAGATTGTCAGTGAAAAGTACAACCTGTGTGAAGCCTGGAGACTGGAGAGAGTGTGGTTTAAGCACTCACAGAGAATCCTGAAGAGGAGCTGTTCCAAAAGTGACTCAGGCTTTAGGAAGAAACCATTCCATGCAGGGATCTGTAAGTAATTGTGAGGAATTTAGTTTATTTTATCTTATTTTAAGGAAAAAGTAGAACCAAAGCAAGAGAAGGACAGGATTAGATTTTCATTTTGTGAAGATCACTGTGTGTAGTGTGAAAAATGCTTTGAAAGAGGCTGTGTAGATTTTGTTGAGACCAGTTAGGATGCCACTGTGATCTAAGTGCACAGTATCTGCAGGAGGATGGATACTCCCACTCTGTCCAAATTTGGAAAGCTTGGAAAGTATCTTGAAGGTGGGAATGATCGGGCTTGCTAATAGATTTGTGGGAATCAGTATGAGGACAGGATGACTGCTGCTGCTTGAAAAGCTGATTTGAGCTGTGACATCTACCAAGAAAATGACATTAAAGTTGGGTTGTTTGAACTTTTAATCTCCATGAAAATTTAAGAACAAACTTACTTATTAATTTTCCCCTGTACTTCACAGTTCTTTTGCGGCATTATAACGGATTACTCTAGGTTTTAAAAATTGTTTCCCTTTCTACTGCGGTGTAAGGTATGTATGTAAGTGTATGTATACATGTGTCTGTTGAAAGCATAGTCCTTTGAAATTACCCATTTCAGTTCCAGACAGCTGGACCCTTACTCCCTTACCTTTCTATATTGATTCTCTTTTGTGCTTCAGCTTCCTTGAGTCATAAACTTTATTGTTTTTGAATTTCTTGCTCTGTTAACTTGCTCTTTAGAATATATGAGTGCATGAGTGTCTCTACCTACACTACCATATAACAAATAGTTCCTTTAGATTGCATTGAATTGGCGTGTAATAAAATTGAGAAAGGTAGAAAAATTTTAAAAAGGTTTTCTTTAATGGGTTGTCTTATAGGATGGGCATCTGCATGGAAGTGGAGAGCTGAGAATCTTTCTGTGAGAATAGCAAAAATTTGCCATTTGCTTGCCAAAGTCAGAAAAATAGGGATTCAGCTCTTATTTTCCCACCCATACTTTGGGCAGTATGACAGTTTTAATGTGAATTGTAAAATGTAGGCGGTATACTCTAATTCCCTTTCATGCACATAAATCAAGTTTCAGGCTCTTTCGGAAATGTTTACTAGAAAACATCATGGGCAGATTTTAAAATGCTTTTGGATTGCATGACGGCATGGTGCCACTTCAATTGAAGGCTTGTAATATTTTATTTTCTCTCCCAAAGAGTCAAGATAAATCCTGTAAACATTTTTTCTTATTTTGTTGTTTCTGTTGTACCATTGTGTTTAGCTCTGACCTTTTACCCCCTGGGAAACAAAAGTGTTTTCTTACTCTAGCTTTCCTGCTGAGCACTCTAGCTTTTGGGCAGCAGTTTCAAAGTTGTTCCTTATTTACACATTGTAATTCTGGCTGGTCAGAAAACCTCCTAGGTTTTGCCTAAAGTGTAATCTATTAATTTTAGGAAGTATATTTTGAAGGGAAATCTTAAATTGAATGAGAATGTAGCTTATATATTTTTAAAATATAAAATCAAATTAAATCATATCCTTTCAGAAAAATGATTATGGCAAGATTCAACATAAAGCTTAGTCTATCACACCTCTCCCAAATTCATCAATAGTAGGTTCTAGTAACTACTTTTTTGTTAATTCAATAATAAAAGTAATAACTGATGTGTTAAACCATTAGTATATGCCAGGCACTATGTAGACTGTCCTCTAGGAGGTCCGTTGAGAGAAATGGACATGTTGATAAATGTTATAACTCACTTAGAAGGAAGTGTAGAGTGAAAGAGACAGATGGGGAAGGGACTGGTCCTACCTGGAAAAGTTGGGGAAAGAGTCATCAAGAGGGGACAGTTGTGTTATCTTTGTAGATTCCAGATAGGAGCAGGGGAGTGGCTTAGATGTTCACAGTGTAACAACCTGATAAATTCGATAAAAGAGTTAGGTTTTGGCATCGTGGGAACACGTAGAAGAGGCAAATTGTTCAGTTGGGGATGGATGGAGGGCAGTTACCTAGAAAATGGTAACAGTACTGAGGCCTAAAGATATGTAGGAATGAGAACAGTAAGAGTAAACTAAGGAGGGTTTTCTAGGCAGAAAAAAAAAACTGTGAAGGTTCCCAAAATAAGGCAGTAAGAAGTGCTACTTCTGTCTTTGAATACCAGAGATGAATATGGCTTTTTGTGGAAGTGCTAGATGGGTCCTGTGCCTTGACTTTATTTTGAAGACAACCTGGTCATGTTGAAGGACTCAAGGCAGAGGAGTGATAGAATAAGATAAACACAATTAGAAGATAATTTTAAATTCATTTAATAAAATTGGGAACATTGGTGAATCAATTCCCAGGGGAAGAGTCAGCACCTAGAACTCTCTCTGCCTTACTGTTTGGGTTATTAGTTACCTAGCAGCCATAGCTTTTAGTGTCCTGTGCTTGTGGTAATTTTTGCTATCCTCGTCGTTGCTGCTATCCACCATTCTTTTCTGCATCCATCATGTTTGTGATTCACGCAGTCTGTTTTATAAGCCAGGCTGCATCAGGAAAGGTGACTGAAAAAGTAAGAAGAGAAAAGTTTATGCACTCACGTTTATTTTGTTGGTAGATATTGGTGTTCATATGATTACTTGAGATTGTCTAATTGAATCTCATGGTCTCATTACAGTTTTCCTGTTTGGGGATTTACCTCAGGTAAAATAATTGGAAATTACTGGTAAAACCCCAAACTGCATTACAGCTGCCACATGTGGATACAGGGGAGCCAGGCTGTTTTTGTCTGCTTCCTCATAAACATTCTTTCCGCATTCTTTATCAACACATAATCCTGAGACACAAAAGCCTTTGTGTCCCACTGGGAATGTGAGAAAATCAAATCTGTATATTGGTTTTGCTCCTGGTTAAAAACCAGTAACATTTCCATATTAACCACCCAGGTTTTGAATTGAGATAAACGTTTTAGCAAGATGTGTCCTACATTTTCCTTGAAGATATCACCATTCCAATACAAAAAACCTCAAAGACACACTTTAAATGTGTTTTCATCTACTTGTTAGAAATGTAAATTAAATGATGCTTAGTTTGATAGTAAGCCTGTATACCATATACTGGACATTTTATCTCAATTAACACATTTTTTTTCAAGATTATTTTTTTTATGCATACAAGAACTGGAGTGTAAACCAGAGGTGCAGGGTGGTGACAGGATTCATCAAAGACAGAGTGGAGAGCAGAACAGGCAGATCTACTGAAATACACTGCTGAGGGGAGCAGCAGGCGAGACAGGAGAGGTCTGCTGTGCCATGTGGGTTGCTCCCTGGCCAGCTGCAGTGGCTGGCAATAGATTGATAGCACTGTATTTAACCCCTGCACCATCAGGGAGGCCCTCAACACATTTATGCTTTCCCAAAATCATATGGGATAGGTATCATTGTTGTGCAGTCTTATGGACTAAATTGTGCCATCCCATTTTTGAGCTTGAAGCCCTAAAACCTTTAATTAGTTAATTTATGTTAAGTAAGATCTTAAGGGTGGTATTCTGATCCATAGAACTAGTGTTCTTATAAGAAGAGACAAGAGGGACGATGCAAAAGTTCAGGTGAACGACCCAGTGTGAAGGAAACTCTCAGCTAGTTGTTGGAGGACACTTTGCCAACACCTTGATCTTGGACTTCCAGCGTCTGGATCTTCTAGAAAATAAATTTAAGCCACCCTGACTGTGGTATTTTGTTATGGGCACCCTAACAGATAAAATATATGCAGATTTTGCACACAGGGAAATGGAAGCAACTGGCCTCAGGTCACATAGCTAGGAAATGACAAGAGCAAGGTTCACACTTGGGAAGTGTGATCATGCAGTTTGTGTGGTTACCACTTTGCTATTCTGGTTCTCATGCAGATTGAACCCCCCCAATATCTGCATCTGGGTGGTGTGACTACACTAGCCTTTTCTCTCTTCTGCCCTCTCTCCTTCCTAATACTCAAGTATCATGGACTGTCACTTTGGGCTGCACTGAATTTGCAGAGGTATCAGTTAGTAATTTGCTGTAACTCAAGCAATTTCATGGTTCAGAATGGGCAGGGTCAGCAAACACTGTTAAATTTTTCTTGTCCTGCGTTAATATTTCACATGAAAACAAATTTACTTACTTTCCACCAGCATTAGTTTCATTATTTCTGGTAAAGGCTGCTCTTGTAGTATATCCTTGGCTGTCGTCTTTTGGCTAAGAATTTCTGTCAAAGGACTGGGAAAAAGTTAGAAAAAGGAAAGAAGAGAAATTGTTTGAATCAAAGTGACCATGTTAATGTCCAAAACAGATCTAACTGATGAACTGAATTTTTTTAACTGTTTAAAGATATGTTTAATATGCCATTTATTTAAGAGTAGTCTTTAAAATGCTATTCTTTAATGCTAGTCTTTAAAGATTACTTGAGATTGTCTAATTGAATCTCATGGTCTCATTACAGTTTTCCTGTTTGGGGACTTACCTCAGGTAAAATAATTGGAAATTACTGGTAAAACCCCAAACGGCATTACATGTGGATACAGGGGAGCCAGGCTGCTTTTGTCTGCTTCCTCATAAACAGACATGTCTAGGTTTTAAAATATTACAGTATTTTTGGCAGATGCTTTTTTATACCTCAGTTAATCTAAAGAAAAGACATAAATGCAAAAAATAGTGACTGTTGACAGCAATTTGTGGAATCTTCCTTAAGAATACCCATATAGTGGGTCTCCCCGGTGGCGCAGCGGTTGAGCGCTGGGTTGCGAAGCTGCCCGCGGCCTCTGCGGTGCCTGTTCGATCCCCTGCTGCTCCCCGGCCACCGGAGGAGGGTCCCACATGGCGCGCAGACCTCTCCTGCAACCCGCTGCTCCCCTCAGCAGTGTACTTCGGTCCTTCTGCTTGCTCTGCTCCCCGCTCTGGCTCTGGTGAATTCTCTCACCCTCCCGCGCTTCTGACTGTACCCAGTGCTTGTATAAACAAAACAAACAAACAAACAAATAAATAAATAAAACATGCCTCTATAAAAAAAAAAAGTTTAAAAGAATACCCATATAGTGGATTATTCAAATAATGAATTATACAAATATAATATATAATATAGTGGATTATACAAATCCTATGTTGGGACCGGTCTAGGAAGTAATGATAAGTACTTTTATGCTTGTTAAACATCTCTGATGATTTGCAGTTGTGTAGATTGTGCACAAAAATGAAACTTAGAATGAGTAGAATAAGTACTTGATCTGTTGCCCTGATTTTATTCTTAGGACTACTATAATTTCAGTACATTGTCAGATGCCTTTTGTATAAGTGATATTTAGATACTTAAGATAATAAAATTACATTCTAGTCATCAGTTTTCAGATTTTAGCTTTTATTTAATTTTTTATGATTGCCACTTAAAAGATAAAGTTTAGTTTCTGCAACTAAATTAATAGTATGTGACTGATTTTTCACTATGATAGAGGAATGAGAATGTGCATCATTTCCTAGGGAAATTTGTTTCCAGTTTATGGACCTGCCCATTACCTGCTTTTATGTGCAAGACTTTCCCCTGGATTAGAAGAAACTGGAGGATGAATCTAAGTGCGAAATAAAATAATGATTTGGAATGATTTATGCAGTTCTTTCTCCATGTTGGAACTACTTTGTTATCGCTGTTTTTCTGTATATAATTTCAGTAGAAAATATATTCCATTTTCAAAATAAGACATTTGTCTTTATAAGTTAGCTTATTTAATACCTGACTTTGTTGTCCTTAATTTATGACACTGAAATTGGTTGCTGTGGAAATGTTTTCAAAACCTTAGATTTATGGTATGTGCAAAGTATATCAGAGAATCACACACATTGTTTTTTTTTTTTTTTAAGATTTATTTTTTTTATTTATACAAGCACTGGGTACAGTCAGAAGTGAGGGAGGGTGAGGGAATTCTCCAGAGCCAGAGCAGGGAACAGAACAGGCAGACTGACGAAGTACACTGCTGAGGGGAGCAGCGAGCATGGCAGGAGAGGTCTGTCGCGCCATGTGGGACTCCTAACCGGTGGCTGGGGATGGAACTGGCACTGCAGAGGCTGCGGGCATCCTCGCAACCCAGCGCTCAACCGCTGCGCCACCAGAGAGGCTCAGATTGTTCTTTTTTAAAGTGTGCTCTTTTCTCATCCCTACTTACAATAAAAAAAAGGAGTGTAAATTATAGGAAAAAGATTATTTTCCTACACAAGAGAGTATTTTCTTTAGAGATCAGTGACTTTATGTCTTAGCGTAAATTATTTTGTTTAGTAAACTTGTTCTAGTTTCAAGCCATTCTATTTGCCAGTAAAAGATGAAATATTTTGCATTTTGAAATTATTGGATTTTTCATTATAGTCGAAATTCATGTTTAAGAATTCTGTCAGATTTTTAAAGAATGGATGACATTTAAATTTATTTATTGAAAGACTTCAGTACCACCATATATTTTCTTTTTGATTTAATGATTTTCTTCTTGAACCACATTGCCTGAATACCCATCCCTTCAAATGGTAAATCTGCGTTACCTGATCACAAAATTAACTGCAAATAGGAGGTTTTGCTCTACATTTAACCAATTTTAGCATGGAATTATCTAGCGTGCTTCTGAGATTCTGACACCAATTCTGATGTTAACACCATCAAGCAATGAATTCAATCCTGACATTGTCTACCTGTAAATAGTGTCAGACCCCACAGGTTAAAGACTCAGTTCTACAAGATTCTTTGCCACTTCCCACTCCTTGCTAGTTGCAAGTCCAGGTTTTCACCTATGCTTCTGAATGACCTGCTGTAGATGGGCAGTTCCCAAGACCAGGGAATTAGCTAGAATGAGTCACAGAACTCAGAGAAACATTTTATTTAGTAGACTTCCAGTTTATTATAAAATGATATAATTCACTTAGAACAAGATGGAAGAGAAGCACAGGACAGGTATGGGAAAACAGCACAAAAATTACATGCCTTCTGTGAGTTACACTCCGTGCATCTCACCTGCTCATCAACCTGGAAGCTTTCTGAACCTGCCCTTTTATGGCTTTACAGAAGTCCCGTTATTAAGGCATAATTGAATAAATCATGTGGGCAGTTTGATTCAAACTGTAGCCCCTCTCTCCTTTCTCCGAGTGGGGTGGGGGTGGAATGGGATTGAAAGCTCTAGCCCTTTATTCACGTTGTTGTTTCTCCTGGCAACCAGTTCCCATTTCCAGGTGCATTCCAAAGGTCATCCTATTAGTGTTGAATCAGGTGTGGTGGAAGATGTTTATTATGAATGACAAGATCTTTATTGCTGTTATCATTTAGGAAATCTTAAGGATTGTAGAAGCTCTGTGCTAGAAATGCAAGAGGAAGACCCAAATTATATATTTCTTATTCTAAGTTGTAGTATCTCAGAGTTCAAAATGAGGGGTGAAGGGAACCCCCTATTTCAAAGATAATTATCTGCTCTAGTTTAGGTTACAGTTCTCAGTGGTTTGTGGATGCCTAGCACCTATTATTCATTTTACTTTGGGAAACTGTACCTCCTCACAAAGTCTTGGAGTAAATTCAGTTGAGTGGTATCCTGTCTCTTTATGTAGGAGTTGGGTGGGTAGCCAAGGCACATTAGGAAAATATGAACTCTACCCTAGGATTTCATAATCTGGGACCAAAAAGTTAATTGCACTTATGGCATCTGTTTTACCTGCCACATCGAGAATGTATGTAGAAGAGTATTGGATAGAGGAACTAGAGATTCCCTGCTATGTTAAAAATCTCTTTGTAGTAACTGTTAGAAACAAGACATTAGGCTCAAAATGAGTTGCTTATGTTAAGTCCCACATCACCAAACCAAGAGTCAACTGCAGTTTTCGTTCCCCCAGAAATGAAAAAATTACATGGAACCCCGATTAGCTCTAGCTAGGTAATCTGTCTGATGAGACCAGCCACCCCAACAAGGAAAGTAACCTTGCAATAACCAATCCACTTTTTTGCTTAGTGTAATTTCCTTGTTCCTGTTTCTTGTGTTTGTAAGTCTTTCATTTTGTACAGCCTCTCAAAGCACCAATCTATCTGTTAGATTAATGAATCATTGAATAAAGCCTATAAGAGCTTCAAAATTTACTCAGTTGATTCTTTTTTTTTAAGATTTATCTTTATTTATGCATGTAAGAACTGGGCTGTAGGCCAGAGGTGAGGGAGTGGGGGATGAGAGGATTCACCAGAGACAGAGTGGGGAGCAGGACAGGCAGATCTACTGAAATACACTGCTGAGGGGACAGCCAGTGAGGCAGGAGATGTCTGCTGCGCCATGTGGGTCCCCTCCCTGTTCGGGGATTGAACTCGTGCCTCAGTGACTACAGATATCTTGATAGTGCTGAGACATTAACCCCTGTGCCACCAGGGAGGCCCCGAATTTTTTTTTAAAAGATTTATTTATTTATTTATACAAGATTGATTGATTGATTGATTGATACAAGCACTGGGTACAGTCAGAAGCGCGGGAGGGTGAGAGAATTCACCAGAGCCAGAGCGGGGAGCGGAGCAGGCAGAAGGACCGAAGTACAATGCTGAGGGGAGCAGCGGGCGGCAGGAGAGGTCTGCGCAGCCATGTGGGACCCTCCTCCAATGGGCGGGGAGCAGCCGGGGATTGAACCGGCGCTGCAGAGGCTGCGGGCAGCTTCTCAACCCAGCGCTCAACCGCTGTGCCACCGGGGAGGCCCCCGAATTTTGTTTTTTAACTCAGCTGTTTATGAGAATTAGCTGCTTCCTCACATATCCTATGGTTTATTCAACTTTTCTTTTAATTCCATAAGTTAATACATTTCTCCTTTTACCTAAGTTAGTTTAAATTCAATTTTTGTCACTTACAATCAAACTGATGATCACTTCAACCAAATTACCTTTTCTATGTTAATGTTTTCCTTCTCCTTTTTCATATGCCTATGTTATTTTCAAAAATACTATCCAGGACAAATACAATTTTGTTTTCTGCTCTTTTCTCCAACTAATGCATCCGATAATTACATGCCTTTTTTTGCCCTCTAAGTATTTCCTTCTTATTTGTAATAAATATGTGAATTGATACCATAGTTTATAATTTCACATGTTAAATATTTGGGCTTTCTTTCAGTCTTAAAAATTGTTTCTGAGAAACAATTAAATAGTGAAAGAAACTTGGTGCATTTTTAGTATTTTCACATTTAATTTCTAAAAATTTGATTGTTAAGAAAAACATGAACCTATTTTAATGTTCTTTAATGTAATTTCATATTAGAATCATAAATGCAGACCTCACATTTTTATTAACAGTAGTGATATGTTTTCATCATTTACCTGTAACTACACTAGCCTTGTTCATTGTAGTTTTTAAAAATGAAGCACAGCTTTGCTCACTGTAGTTTTTTAAAATGGATACATTCTATATTTAATTATTTATCAAATCCCATGTAATTTTTTTTATTATTTATTTATACAAGAACCGGGGTAGAGACCAGATGTGTGGGAGGGTGAGAGGGCCCACCAGAGACAGAGTGGGGACAGAACAGGCAGAGTGACCGAAATGCACTGCTGAGGGGAGCAGGGGGCGAGACAGGAGAGGTCTGACTTGCCCCCATGTAATTTTTATTTACATTTGGTCATCTTGCCCTTTTAATTTTTAGTGTTTCCATCCTATTTCCGTCATTTATCAATTTACTCATGTATTATTTGAATAAATTTATAGTTAATAAAAATATATTCAGTCTTTCCTGTTGTTACTCATGTTTCATCTGCATCACTTTAAGTGCATTATCTGACCAAGATATCAAATCCTCAACTCATCTAGAAGAGACTAATAATATTACCTACCTTAGGGAGTAGTTACAGGGATTACATGGTATAATGCATGTACAAAGTTTAGAGTGATAACTTGTACATAGAATTTAAGTAAATTATAAGAAATATATGCACCGAGTATATCGTTTGCTTGAAACCCAGTTTAAGTTTGCCCACTTTAGGGAATTTCTCTTTACTTGCTTATAATTAGTTTCAGTACTCTGGTGATTATTTCGTCTCTTTATAGTAGGTACCCTTACATAACTACCCTTCCCTTATTTGGATACACCGGTTTACACTTAGGAGAATAAAGATTCATTGAGAAAGAGAATATAGATCTGATACATGTATTACATTTCTAGCATACTTAAAAATTCTAATCATCTTACGTGACAGAATACTACTCAGCTATTAAAAAAAAAGATGAATTCTTTCCAGTTGCAATGACATGAATCAAAGTGGAAGGGGGTTATGCTAAGTAAAATAAATCAGAGAGAGGAAGACAAATACTGGATATTTCACTCATGTGTGAAATATAGAGAAACAAAGGAACTGACAAAAGTAACGAGAAGAAACCCTGGAAATATGACTGCAGAATTGAGGCTACTATAGAGGGAAGGCAGGGGAGGTGGACAAAGAGGGCAAGAAACCCAGTGCTCTAGTGTACAGGACTGTGGGTGCTTTGGTGGTGTGATGTGGTAAGGTAGATCTGAGGAGGCGTGAATTTACTGCCCTAAATCATATGCAGTGTTGCAAAACAATTTCACCTCAATAGTGAAATAAAAAAAAAAAAAGAATTCTAATAGTGTGACAGAGGCTTCTTTCATGTTAGGTATGCTTGGTCTCCAAATAACTGTTGACTTTAGAGTGAAAAACAACTGTGTGGTACAGGAAAGTTGGGTTTGTGGGACAGGCACTTATTGATCTTGTTGACTCAGAAGTTGTAACAATGGAATGAACATGGACTTTGGAGCCTAAATAAAACTGAATACAAATTCAAATGGCCATTTGCTTATCTAATTTAAATTAGTTAAGTGGATGTTCACTTCCTGGTCAAAAATAGGGGTGATAGTACTTGTCTTCTAGCTCTGTTATAAGGATTAAATGAAAAAGTAAATGGTAGAAACATGCTTTAAAAAGCATGTTTACCATTCAAGAAAAACTGATGATTATTCATTTGTAGATGGAAAATGCCATTATTGCTGTTTGATTATTGCTTATTTATTCCTTGTAGCTTGTTTCCATCAGAAAAATCATTCTTTTTCTTCTTGGATCCTTCCTTCCTCTGTTTTATGTTCTTTCTGCAGTAGAGATGATCTCCAAATTGGTTCCCTTGGAAGAGTTACTCCTAATTTCTTCATCAGAACTCCTTTTGTTTACTATCATCTGTCATGGTAACACCAAAGGATCCTCTTTTCTTTTTTCTTTTGTTTTACTTCATTTTATCATAGCAGCACATAAGTTATCCGTGCTTCTGTCTTCACAAATGGGACCTCGCCTTTGTGAGAATTCTGCTTGCCATATAGTAGGCATTATCTGTGTGTGTACATTGTTTTATTGATATTTTTAAAATAAAAATGTACATGTTTTGGAAGAACAACGTGATGCTTTGATTTAGAATACATAGTGAAGTTATTATTACAGTCAAGTGAATTAACATATCTCCTTACAAAGCTGCTGTTTTGTGTGTGTGCATGTGCGCACATATGTGTGATAAGTGCATCCAAAATCTACTCTCTTAGCATATTTCCAATGTTTGCTACAATATTATTGAGAATAATAATTTGTATTCATTTTCAATGAATGATTTGCTAGATAAAACATTTTAATGATAGAGGTTTTTATAAAGTTACTTTAGTATGGGTGTTAAGGCAAATTTTTTTCTTTCCACACTTTCTTTCCCCCCACATCCAAAAAGAAGTGTTTAAAAATTTGATGACAGCAGAATTAAGTGAGACTAATAGCATGATATTGGTTACTAATTTAGATGCTGAAAATAAATGTGTTATGTGTACAATTATATACAACTGCCCTATATTTATTTATACTCTCATTACTTAAGTTATTTTTAAAAATATGTCAATATGGATTGATTGCATCATAGCCACAGGTTAACCATTTTATTTATTTTTCTAAAGATTAATTTATTTATGCATATAAGAGCTGGGGTGTAGTCCAGAGGTGCAAGGGAGGGGGGATGAGAGGGTTCACCAGAGACAGAGTGGGAGAACTGGCAGAGTGACAGAATTACACTGCTGAGGGGAGCAGAGGGCCAGACAGGAGAGGTCTGTTGAGCCACGTGAGTTAGCTCCCTGGCCGGGGATCAAACTCATGCTTCAGTGGCTGCCTGTAGCTTCATAATGCTGAGACTTTATCCCTTGCATCACCAGGGAGGCCCAAGTTAGCCATTTTATTGACTATGAGGTATTTGAGGTATTTTTGATAATTTTCCTAATCATATAGTTGAATTGTAATTTTATAAGTTGTATTTACTAGTGGGTAGCATTAAAATTTCACATAATTAACATTGTTAATATGTAGATCTTTCTTTCTGTTTATTGTGGTTTCAGAGACTCCACTGTAATACTTTTGGTCATATGAACATGCTGTTTATATTGTCTGTTAAAATGGAAATTTAATTTTTATGAGGTTTGTGTATGTTTTGAAGCAAATTAAAATTACAGTGTGGATTTGATTTCTATTTTCTGAAAGAAAGAAAACTGTTGAGTTTTAAAATGCCATTTGAGGGCCTCCCTGGGGGCTCAGGGGTTAAGACGCAACCTATGAAGCAATCGCAGCCACTGCAGCATGAGTTCGATTCCTGGCCGGCCAGGGAGAAACCCACATGGCTGGACAGACCTCTCCTGTCTCACCTGCTCCTCCCCTCAGCAGTGTATTTCATCATTCTGCCTGTTCTGTTCCCTGCTCTGACTCTGGTGAATCCTCTCACTCTCCCGCATCTCTGGCCTGTACCCCAGTTCTTGTATAAAAATAAATAAATCTTTAAAAAAAATAAAATGCCATTTGATTTGAGCAAACTGCTAATTAAATTTATCTTTGAGGACACAATTAGTAGAAAAATATAAATGGGGGTAATTTTTCATTGCCCCTTTTTGCATTTCAGCATTATAACTCACTGTTTTCTAAGCATTTTGTTTTTCAAATAGATCATTAACAAAAAGTCATTTACAAGTGATTTATTTGTGTTTTAAAAGTTTACTTTATAAAGGATTTCACAGGAAATACTTTCTTCTGTGGTTTACTTCTGACCTTGGGAACAAGTATGTGTTAATATTATGACTTGATAACTGACTCACCAACAATGGAATTAGCAGCCCACCCTCAGTCTAATTAATTTTTTTATAACTAGTATTAAGTTGTTTAAATTGTTAAAACTTGAAGTCATATGTTTGTTGCAGGTTAGTAATTTTCATGAAAATTAACATTACACTAAACAGGATTGAAAATAACCTATAGTAATTGCTGTTCTGAGAGAATTAGATTGTAATTTTACTTTAAGGATTTTAAAACTTGCTATATCCTTACTTCTAGAGAAGGAAGTAGAAAGAAGAGATAGTAGAACTGAAACCCACTATTCCTGGGAAAATATGTCTGATAAAATATTGCTACTAATTGAATGAACATGCTTTATACTGTCTTGGAAATAATCGAGGACCGAGAATGATGGATGAGCCCATTAATAACAAATTAGAAAAACCAACTTTCTATTTGATACACATGGCAATAGTAACATGTTTATATCTAGGATTTATGTTGCTGTGTTTCAAGGACATTTTGGTCAGTAGTTGGGATATGTTTCTAAGGAATCAAGAGACACTGGGGATATATAACAGGACTATATAACAGGACTATAAATTGAAGAGGAAATGACTGACTCTGGAAATTACCAGGACATCCTGCCCAGATGTCATTACAAAACCTGTGTGCTGTTATTTTTATGAAAAGATAAAATCTATACTCATTGAAGACAATAGCATACAGACATAATCGGCCTGTGATGATAAAGAACATTTCATATTACATTAGCCTAGTACTTTTAATTAGAGTTTTTGTTTAACTATAGTATAATTCTAAACTAGTTGTAGGTGTGACTGTGTGATGCTAGAGTTAGAGGTTTTATTAAGTGCTGGCTCTTCATATCAAGTGATAGTCATGATTGTGTGCAAAATGCTTTTGAATGCATAGCATTATATCCATGACCTAAGCATCAGGGAAATGTGTGAGTTCCTTTAGTACATTAGATTTACTTTACTATGTTTTTTTTCTATTCTCTTGTTCATCTATGTGAAAAAAAGTTACTCAGGAAGTGAGTAAGGCTCAGTTACTACACCTAAACTATGCTAATTCATAATATTCAAAAAAAAAAATTTAAAGGAATATGAGAAGGAAAAGGATGTGAAAAATCAGCTACATTTATTTTAAATTTTACTATTTTTATAAAGATCGTTTTTATTTTGCTTTTACATGCTCTGAGGAGCCGATAATAAGATGTAAATGAGTCAATCAGATAAAAGTATGATGGGAGAAAAAAATTCTTGTTAAGCCTCGAAAGTGTAATATGTTACATAAGTATTTTAAAATGTATGGAAATATTGCTGGAGTCAACATTCATTGCATTTCTACACTATTAAAAGCCCATGTTTGAATACTTAACTGACATTCAGATTAGTAAAGCTTTATTTTATCAAGAATCACGTATCTAAGAATGCTAGCTGTAAGTTGGCTAAGCTAAGGAAGAAGCATGATGTCAATGCATCAAGTGGTTTTATGAGCAGGATACCACCTGGTTCCTCCTTGCTCTGACTTCATTTATTGTCTGGAATAATGAGAACTGCTCATTGGCTTAATGCCTTAACTTGTAAGAGACAGATGCTATCTGGTCTCTTCTGTCAGAAGAATTCCCAGAATAAGTCATTCAACCAAGTACAATTGGTATCTTGTTGATTGCAAACAGAGAATTCTCTGTATTCTCTCACACCTTGCCTTTTGTGTTCCTGTGTGTCCGTCAGTAGCAGAAAATGTTCACTGACTGACTAACCAAAGTGGCTCATTGGTAACTTTTAAAGGGATATTGCTTTTCTGTGATTTGACTGTTCTTTACTCTGATTTAACCACTCACTCAGTATTAAAAATGCTAACACTGTCACTTCACTTGTAGCAATTGAGCCAATCATGTTTCTGTCTCTTTTGATATATACAGTTTATTTTAAACAGATTTCTATTTCTAGTCGTCCTTCTCTTTCAACAACTCCTTTGCATTTTCTCTTCCTTTGACTACACATTATTCATGATCAAGATTTTCTTTAACTTTAACCCTATTTCAGAGTAGATTAAGCCACACATTGTAGCTCAAAATAAGCATATTGCAATGCAATAAGAACATTCAGAAAAGGTAGGCAGAGTTTAACCACAAGGAATATAATTCCAGTTTCACTTTTATGCAGGGTGAGATTATTACCCTAGCTATTTCACTTGGTCTTCACCTTTTCGGAGGGTTGGGGGATATAGTTTGTTGTCATCCAGTACACTTCTAGGTTCCTTGTTCATCATTGTGAATAAGTAGATACTCAGAGAGTCAGTCTTACTACTACACTTCAGCTATACCAATTCATAATACCCTAAAATAGGTGAGATGGAAAAGGAAAAGTCAGAATTGTATTATTTTTGAATTACATTATTTTTATGAATGATTTGCTGCGTTTTTTAAACACTCAAGAGTTTTTGGTTTTTAAGTCAGTTTTCTTGCTTGAAGAGAGCAAGAACATGCTTACTGACAATAGTAGTGAGTGCTAAAAACAAAACAAAACAAAACAAATGACATAAAAGAACCCTCGATTGCTAATTTGTGCCAGTGCCTGAAATCCATGCAAGCGGGACTTACTCATTTATTCATTTTTAAAATATATTTTATTCTTTTGACAACAGTTCAATTAGAACAAAATCATATTCTGAGAAGAAAATGCACAGCACTAAGAAGTTTCATTTTAGAACTCTTGGTTTAGTTTAACAAGCTTTTTTTGAGTGTGTGTTTTCTGGAAATAGCATATAGTATTGTAATAGGTGAAAGACCTATTAGATCCAATTTCTTTCAGCTTGTAACTCTTTTTGGAGATTCTTGAAATATATACCTAAAAAGTCTTGGTAAACAGAAGACTAGTTAGTAAGTTAACAAGTAATGTCACAATTTAAAACAAATGAACTTAAGGATTATCATGAAAATATCTCTATGATAATTGATGATTGTTGAGTCAGGTCAAGAAAGAAAGGAGAGGAATTTAGAACTATAGAAGAAAGAAGTGTGGAACAGTTTCTTAATAAAGGGGGCCTTGATAATGCATCTAGATTAAGCAATACAATGTTGCATATATTACATGGGGAAATAGGAAAATAACTAATTACAAATCATTTGAAAAGTGAGTCTCTATTCTCTCATCTTATCTCAGCCCACAGTCTCAGGGTCTATATTGGTTAGTCTCTTGGAGATTGTTTTATGTTGTATGCATCCAATACTAAAGCAATAAAAATACAAAGCATGTGGTATGCAAAATTGTAAATTTTATAAAGATGATGAATTTCATGCTAAATTTTGGCAAAACCATTGGTAAATGAGATCAGGCAAGTGACTAGTTCATTGAACTTACGTCACTGCACACACACACACACACAGTTTTTATAGTTGAACAAAGTTAAAAAATGTATGTAATGATGAAATATATTTTCCGAGTCATTCAAAAGGTAAGATGTAATTAGGATTTTTCAAATTTTGCTCTCTGAATTTGTAATTGGAGATGTAAGGCTATTTAAACCCTATATTTGTCTTAAAAATTTTTTTTAGAATTCAGTTATGTACCAAAAATAGAGGACTTTGTCTTTGCAGGGTTTTATATGTATAGAGATCTAGCAGTGAGGTTAAAAGTTCTGTTATGGGTATGACAAAGACAGTGACTTAAGAAAAAGTGTATAATGACTAATGCGAAGTGAGTTTGCAGAAGCAGTGAAATTATTTTAGTGGTTTAATGAAACATTGTAGGATTTTAGGCTTTGTACAATGAGATGCATGAAGATTCAGCTGGTCTTGCATTGCTATTGACGGTGTTGGCAAGCATCCGGATACAGTGGGTAGAATACTGCACTGGAAGTCATGAACCCTGTACTGTAGCCTTATTTCCACCTCCAACTAGACAAGGGTAAGAACCTTCATATCTCTGAGTTTTTGTTTTAGCAGAAAAATGGGGTGTTATTAGACTGATCTGTAATGTGCCTTCTGTATTTGTGACCAATAGTCTCAAAATTCAGTATAGTAGAAGATATTGACGGTGGACAGATGAGCAGGGGACTTGTTAATTCATGTGTGAGGTAATAGGGTTTGGGTTAGAATGGCATCTAGGAATGAAATGGGGAGGGAGAGGTCAGGGAGATACGGTAGAATTAAATATAGTAGAGTTTGTAAACAAGTGAATGTTGAGGGTGAATATGTGGAAGAGAAAGTGAAAAGTAAATTGAAATTTTTGATCCTAAGGGATTGGGAGGACAGAGTTAACTTTGACAGTTGCAGGGTATTTGTGAACACTTGCTTATAGTTGGGGAAGAAGATGAGCTCATGTTTTCACATGTCAAATTTTAGTTGACATCTGACTGAGATGTCCTGCAGGCATCTAGAAGACTGGTAGTAAAAAAGGGATGAGAAAGGTCAAGCCTGGTGAGGCTCCTGGGTGTCAGCTAGTCAGACTGTGTTTCACAACTCATAGTAAACGAGCTCCTTGAGGAAGGCATGGGAAGGGAAAAAAGCATTGGCCTAAGGCTGGAGTGAAGATGGGAGAAATCCTTCAGGTAATTCGTAGCCAATGGTATAGAAGTTACTTAGGGACATGGAAGGAGAGCAAGGCAACCTGAGAGGTTGAAAGCCAGTGAATCTCATTATGAGATAGTAGGTGGCCTTAGGTAGGTAATTTCTTTGGACTATTTCTATAATATTCTAGTATAAAAAAGATTTTTATGAGGGAATTGGAACTTGTAAGACTAGACTCCTTATTTTAATCATAAGGCAGAAAATAGTTTAAAATAAGCATGGAGATAAATAGTATTATATTAAATAAAATTCAAGACACTTATTTTAATGTGCCAAGAAAAAAGAAAAAAATTCTTCCTCTTTTAGTTCTGTCTTCAATAAACAGTTAATAGTCCTTTCACACCACTTCATACCTCTTCCAAATCCTCCCTAAACTGTACTACTATCTATCCAAACAAAGCATACCCTGGCAGGCAGGCCAAGAGAAAGCGAGAAACTGCCTCTTCTTTCACAACTGCTGAGATTAAAAATACACCCCCTCCCAATCTGTTTACTACAAAGAGGCCATGGGCCAGCTTGGTTTGAACACCCCTATCTGTAAACACTGTGTGTAAGTTAAGATGGATTTTGTTACAGTGGAAATTGGACAGTGGGAATGAGTTAGTACAGTACTTTATGACTCTGTTTAGTTTGTAAGAATGTGGAGCTAAACTTAGAGTTTGTAACATTTATTCGAGGATGGCCTAGATTCAGGTTCTTTTTTTCTCTGAAATTTCAGTGCCATCATCATTTCAGTGGTTAGATGCAGATTTTTTTTTCCATCTGAAATATCCAATTTGTTGTAAAAACTTAGTACCAGAACCCAGTTTTATTGAAGCTGGGGCAGAAAAGCTGTAGTGAAGGTCTAGACCTTAGAGTACACCACTCACATTGTGGCAGGCCCCTAAGTCTTCTGTACCTCAGCTTGGATGCTAGTCACTGACTTTTCGTTAACTAGAACCATACTATGTTTAGTATGATCAGTGTTAGCTGAGATTATATCCTACTCTCAGACCTACCCCTTTCACCCAAACCAAAAAAAAAAAAGAGGAAAATATGACTTTCTTTAGCACTCCCCGAAGAAATAGAAACTTAACTGTGTTGGGTGAGCAAGTTAATCTGGGGAGATGGCTAACGTGAAGCTGGTATGTTGCTAAATGCTCCATTCATTCATAGTCCAGGAGAGAAGATGCTATGAGGAGTGAGAATTGAATTTTGCATCTTATTTCTGTTTCCTAGACTATAACTGAAGGCACTTTTAAAATTTGCCTGCAAATTAGAAAAACTTAAAAAAAATTTTCTATTTGTCTGAGGTGGGTAGGTAAAAATCAAAGCAACTATAAATCTTTATTGGTTAAGTAACAAACATCGAAGTTACATTTATTTATCTGTCCTTTTACTAAAAATTAAGCAAACAAAGAAAACCATACGAATATTTGAGATCATCTTTTCTGGAGTAGCAAAAGCATCACAGAATGTCCTGTACCTGTACTCTAGTATTATTTTGTTTGCCTTTGTCAAAAGGAAACTCAAGTTAGGGTTCCCAGAGTGCATATGTTCCACATACAAGAGTCAATGGATGACCATGCTAGTTAAGAAATTTGAAAGGCCTCCCCTATGACGCAGCGGTTGAGCGCTGGGTTGCGAAGCTGCCCGCAGCCTCTGCAGCGTCAGTTCAATCCCCGGCCGCCTGGCGAGGGTCCCACATGGCGCGCAGACCTCTCCTGACGCCCACTGCTCCTCTCAGCAGTGTGTTTTGTTAGTCTGCCTGTTCCGCTCCCCACTCTGGCTCTGGTAAATTCTCTCACCCTCCCGCGCTTCTGACTGTACCCAGTGCTTGTATAAATAAATAAATAAATAAAATCTTTAAAAAAAAAAAAAAAAAAAAGACATTTGAAACACAAATTTATTAAATAAATGTACAAAGCAGTACTTCAAGTACAAAGCAGTTCACATGGAAGATAATTAACCACTATAGGTTTTCTGTCTCCAGGGGGTGGGTGTGTCCCATCACTGTCACCAATGCTATTATGACTCAGTATTGGATCCAGTGAGGAGAGAAGAAATGAAAGTTCTCTTTATATGCTGATATTTCTATCAGAAAACAATGGCATGGGGAGGATCAATGTGAGTGAGGTGGGAAAGAATCCAGGAACCACAAACAAAATTGTGCCAGGTCTTAAAACTCTTTAATCTTTGTCCTACTCTTTCACTGGAAATTTATGTCAAAGCAGCATCTCCAAGATAACACTAATTCCAAGTAGGTAGGAATGCCATGCACCTTGGTTCAATTATTTTTAAGAAGCATCAACATTAACCCCTGTGCCACCAGGGAGGACCAAAGTCTCAATACTATCGAGCTACTGCCAGCCACTGCGACATGAGTTCGATCCCCAGCCAGGTTGCTAACCCACATGGCGCGGCAGACCTCTCCTGTCTCACCCACTGCTCCCCTCAACAGTGTATTTCAGTACATCTGCCTGTTATGCTCCTCACGCTGTCTCTGGTGAATCCTCTCATATACATACCTCCCCACCACATACCTCTTGCCTATACCCCAGTTCTTGTATGCATTAAAAAACAAAGTAGCACTCTGTCCTAAAAGCAAGATTAAACTTAAGCATGCCATTACATGTAGAGAATAGATCTTTTCCTCAGGCTGATAATTTGGAGGCAGTGGCCATGGCATATGGAATATGATAGCAGGAAAAGGAGCTGTTAATTTGCATCCAAATGCCTCAGAATTGAGTGGGGTCACTTCTGTTAGACCTAATATAAGAGGATGTTTTTAAAATAGAAACTTTTACTATAAAATTGCTCTATTCTTAGAAAAGTTGTCACTCTATAAGTTCTATCTGAATATTTTCTTTATGTGTCAAGTTTATGTCACAAATATTGTATGCTTTTTTACTCAAAAGTTTTCCATTTCTGAGTGATTTAGAAAGAACTAGAAAAGTATAGCCTTTATTTAATGCTTTTAAATAATATTACTTGATTTATGGTGGTTACTCCTTTTGAATTTAGCTTTTAGACTTTAATTTATAGGTTACAAAAAGAGGTTGCAACTTTGTGGTAAATGTTGAATGCAACCTGGAAGATAATGTCATTACCTTGTCTGTCTCTTCTCTCTTTTCACTGTGTGTCTCTTTGTGTCTGTCTGTCTGTCTCTCTTTCTCAGCTAAAATATATCTGCTAGATTTTCCTAACTGTAACTGTGTGTATTTTCTTTAACAGAATTTGTTAGCTTCCTGAAATAAAATTGGCTTGCTTTCTTTGTTATAAGTGTGTTCTTTTTTCTAAAATTTAGTTCAGGGTAATTTCACACCAAAATGGTAAACATTTTTATTCTTCCTGGCTTTCTTGATTGCACTGGCTTCTTCATAAAATTTAGAACTCACATTTTAACTTTTTATTGCCTCTTTATTAAGTGTTTCAGAAACTAAACACATGGAAACACGCTTATTTTACATACTGGTGGTAACAGCCTAGTAAAATCTGATTTTTTTCAATCTCAAGATTGAGCTTTTAAAAAAGCAGTTTAGAGCAACCTGTGCATGTTGACATTTATCATCATGTAGACCTTAATATCAGGTAGTATAAGTTCCTGAATAATTATTTGGAGGTTTTCAGAACTTAAATAAGCAATGAACTATAAACCTGAAAAATAAGCAGTAATTTGCATAATGAAATTATGCTTTCTTAACTATGAGTGAAGCTGAATTAAAAAAGAAAAAGACTACCAAATCATGGCAAAATGAGTGTTAAGATAAAACTAAATCTACATATTTTGTACACTTATTGAACTAAACCTGCTTTATTAAAATGACTATGATTCTGCAGTATTTATACATATTTCATTCAAAGATTCAGACTGCTTATAGACTGTTTACATACTTTTGGATCACTTGATCTAAGAATTAAAAAAAAAAAAAGGATGTTTCCCAACATACAGGCATTCATTCATGTGCAATGTGAATGTTTTTGAGGGTTTGTTTATATGACCCCAATAAAACTAGATCATTTTTGGCATGAAAGTTCAAGGTGCTGGTAAACACAGGGATTGTCATGGGGAAATCTAGTTCTTGGACAGCAGAATTGCACCTGCACTGGGCATTACAGAATGAAATAATGAATGTAATGTAATAGAATATAATGTAACAGAAAAGTTGTATTGGTAAATTACCTTTTCTAAAGTTTTTAAGAAAAGCCTTAGTCTGTCAAAATCTGTGCTAGTTTTGAAGTTGATGTAATGTCGATGGAACAACTTTAGTATAAAATACTGTACAAAAAGACTTAACACTGAATATTATACTAGGATGTTACTGTAAATTTCTTTTATTAGGATGCACCACCTTTTTCTCTAAAATAAATTGGAAGAAAGGGAACACAGTGGACTCTGGTGGTGGACTATGAGTGATTTGGTGGTGGGCACACTATAGTGATGATCCTAAATTGAAGCAGGCAGATCCTGTATGTCCAAAATACCAATAATAATGTAAGCCAGTGTTACCTCAATTTAAAAAATAAAGTAATTAAAAAATAAAAATACTTTCATATCAGTGAAATTGTCTCAATAAAATTATTTTGAGCTCAGTCTTTTATGTTTCAGATATGTTTAAGACAATAACTCACAGAGATGCCCAAGAGAATCATCTGAGTCTTAACATGTTTCAAAGCATTTGTATAACTTGTTCTCAAGTGTGTGTCTCACTAGTCCTTCAGAATTCCATTTACCCAGGCCAGAAACATGGGAGTTGACTATGACTTTTCCTCATCCATCCTGACACCAATCCTGTACTTTATATCCTTAAAATTTTCCAATCTTGTAGTTCCTGCTAATTTCCATACCTATTTAGTTAAGACCTTAGACTCTTTTTCCTGACAACTGCAGTAGTATCCTTATCTGGTCTGCTGTGATGGCTGCACATATGACCTACCAATCCATCTTTCATTGTACTCTCAGTGATATATCTGAAACAAAAATGTCATCATGTGAGTCCTGTCTTAAATGTTCTCTGCAACCCATTGCAACAGAATATAGCTTTACCTCTTAAATGGTTTTATGTATGAGGCACTCTTTAAATATATTATCTTGTATAATCCTCACAGCAAGTAAATGAGGTGCTTACTAACCCTTATTATCTCCATTTTTCAACTGAGGGAATAGACTTCAGAGAGATTAAATGCCTGGCCCAGAGTCACATAACTGATAATAACAAGGCCCAAATTTGGCCAAGGCAGCCTGATGCTAGATCCTCTGCTTGTAAACACTGTGCTAGGTAGCATGCTTCTAACTTAGCTTCCCTTATGGGCAGGCTTGATATTCAAAGTGAACAGAGATAGGATGCATTCATGTTATATCGTCGTATACCTACATATGTCTGGTCTGCTTTGCCACTTTTTGTGGAGATTGTTTTAAATTTCACAGTTTAAAATTAATGTTGAAAGGCAGTGGTTCTTGCTCTGAGCAGTGGTATCAGAGTACTTTTGGTTCTTTAATTATTAGGTAATTTGTGGGGCTTTAGTTTTAGTTGAGTTACTGGGCCTTTTTAAATGTATTCACAGAACTCATACATGAGCTTTTCCTTTTAGTGTCTTTTTGACAGTTTGGGGCATTTATTTTGCTTCAGAGAAAAATATTTCACTTCTTGCTCCTGTCTGAAGCAGTCATGGGTTTTCAGTTGAAGAAGTTTAGAAAACTTTAGTATTTTGATGGGTGGAGTCATTGCAAGCTTTCTGTCTTAAATTTGATTTGAGAAAAGTGATATACAAATATTTATAGCTTCATTTTGCCAATTCCTTGGTCATTCTTTCAATATGCTGTTTATTCTAAGTGTTTTTTCTATCTTCTCAGGTCATTGATTTTCCTTGTGGTATCAGATAAATTAGATCACTTTTTCCATTGAAAAATGTAATGTTTCCTGGTCAGAGCACAAATTCCTATGAATGACTTACTATAAGTCAGTTTCCAAATCCTCTTCCATTTGAGAACCCTTCATCAGTTTCATGACATCCTGTGTCACTTATCGTTTAAACATTTTTCAGGTTTCTCCCACAACTTGACTTTTAGATGTTTTACCAGTCATAGTCCCTCTTTGAAATTGAAGAGTCAAATACATAAATAAATTGTTTTGTGTCATCTAAGAATCTGGGAATTATCTTAAGTAGAGCCTCAGAATGTGACTGTTTTTGGAGATATGGCCTTGAAAGAGACATGTTAGGAAATGAGGCCACATGGGTGGGTTCAAAGCCAGTGTTATAGTTGTCCTAGTAAGTAGTGATTAGGCCATAGACTTGTACAGGTACAGGCAGAACACCACGGAGAGACATGTGCAAGGGAAGCCATTTGCAAGGGCAGGAGAGAGGCTTCAGAAGAAACCAGATCTTCTGTAAACTTGGATTTCTAGCTTCCAGAATTTTGAGAAAATTAATTTTTCTTTTTTCAGCTGCTTAGTCTGTGATATTTTGTTGTGGTGGCCTGAGCACACCAGCATAGCCCCGAAGTTTTGCTTTAGTTCCTAAAAGCCAACACAGTGTTATTGGTTCAGGTAGGTGATGGGGGGAATGAATGATTTGTGGGCAGATACAAAATTGAGATTCTATAAAATATGCTAAGCTTTTGTTGTTGTTATTTTACTTGGATGTTTTTATTCTATTTTGTACTGCAGAAATGAATTTTATTCTATAGTGAAATAATGGAGATTAAAATGTAGTTTTTTTAAATAATTTTTTTATTTTTTACATCATTGTTCATTTTTAAACAATATTTGCTTCCTCCCCGCTCAGGTATAGTCCCTATTTCCTTCACCAATGCACCCGTGCACCATCACCTCAGTCCCCTGTGCTCCTCGCTCCCTCCCTCCCTCTGATCCCTCTCCCTCCTCCTCCCCTGCAGGATGTCTCTGATTTATAATTGTCCATTTTTGCTTTGTTGTGTTTTGTACTGTTATTATTTTTTTTACTCTGATGTCTTACTTGGTTCCCCTGTATTCCTGCTATAAGTGAAACCATATGGTATTTTTCTTTTTCCTTCTGGCTTATTTCACTGAACATAATTCCTTCTAGTTCCATCCACATTGCTGCGAATGGCATGAGTTTATCTTTTTTTGATTGCTGAATAATATTCCATTGTGTATATATGCCACATTTTCTTGATTAAAATGTAGTTTTTTAATACATGGTAACTTCACAAGATAGACTTGTCCAACCTAAGTGGTGAATATGTAAGATAGGTTTTGTATATTGAAAAACAAGAGATTTTGATATTGAGTGTGCAAACATTTTCGTGAATTGGTACTCTATCATCTGTGAGACTTCAGAACCACTTAAGTTCAAGAGTTTTAAAAGTTCTAAAGTTCTCTAAGAGATCCTTGAAAACTAACTGAACATCTGATTTAAGATCATAAATTGATATCTTCTTGTAATCTACACTACTAGAAATGAATGAGGAAATTTTTTTTGTCCATAACAGTATTAAAGATTGATTTGGAAAATAAATCATTAGTGGATGTTAAAATGGAGTCAGGAGAATTTGAAAGAGAGCAGAGTATGGCCTTCAGTGTCTCTGGAGATTTCATTATCCATAGGAACAAAAAATATTGGAGAAACAGACATCAAAATGAACATCATTAAGGATGTCAAGTGCATCTGGGTATGATACCATAAGAAGCACAAAATATCATATTAGTAGTGTTCTGACAATGAATGCATTACCTAAATCTAATTATGAGGGACCTTTAGATAAAACCAAGTAGAGGAATATTCTAAAAAATGCTTGGCTTTTATTCTTCAAATTGTCAATGTCATGAAAGAGAGAAAAAAAAAAGCTGAAGAACTGTTCTGGATCAGAGAAGACTCAGTGATGTGACAATGAAATGTAATGGCGGGATCCTGATTGAACCCTAGATTGGGTAACACATTTAAAAGGCTATTATTGGGACATTTGACAATGGAATATGGACTATGAATTTTATCAGGATCAACAATTTGTTTTCTGCAAAGGACCAAATGATAAATACTAGATTTTGCAGCCATACTGTCTCTCTTGCAAAAACTACCCAGCCCTGCTATTTGTATTGTTGCCACGAACAATGCAAAATCAAAACAACAACAAAAAACCCAGGCATGCCTGTGCACCAGTAAAATTTCAGTTAGAAAAAAATCAGTTGGCAGGCTAGATTAGGCCACAGGCTTACTTAACCCTGCATTATATAATTGTACTGTACCAATGTTAAATTTTATGAATTTGATTACAGTATTTTTTTCTTTTAAGAGAATATTCTTGTGTGGTTTTGAAATAAGACCATGTCAATACTGGGGGTGCAGGGTAGATTATATATCACCTACTATCAAGTTGTTTAAAAGCATAAATGAATGTATAATTTATTTTTAGAATAAATGTTTAAAATACAGAAACATGATAAAATGTTGAAAATAGAAGAATTTGGTTAGTAAATGATATACAGGATTTCTTTGTATTATTTCCACAACTTTACTCTAAGTTGGATTTTCAAAATAAAAGGAAATGGGGGAATTTCTATTACAGGGGAGGGAATAAAAAAATAAAACTAACAGCTAACACACGCGTGCATACACCACCCACTCACTGCATTTGGCTGTGTTGCACCATCTGTGACATCCAGAACCATGTGAATAAACAGAAGTTACAAACCAGGCTTCTGGGGGACTATTCAAATCAAAGGCAGAATTCATGGGGATCAAACCCAGGGAAACAAAGAACAGAATTAGAAACAAAGGCTCAGCAGGACCTCCTGATTTCACTGGACTTTATGCTCTCCTGAGGAAGGAAGCTGTGGGGAGAAAGCAAGAGGTAGAGGTTTTGCCTACATTTTTGCTCTGTTTTCCTTTTCCTGCTTCCAATTCCCAATCTACCTCTCCTCTCCACTCCATCTCCAACCCCTTTTATTTGTTTTTTGTCTTTTTTTGTCTTCTCGCTCTTTACCTTTCTTTCATCTCCCTCTCCAAGATAACATGGATTTATGTGCTTATAATTTATTCTTATTACACAGTGCCTCTGTTATGTAAAAAAGCCATAATCAGCACAACTATCTTCAACTTGTTTGAAGCTCAGCTCCAACACTGCAACATGAAAATATCTAGTGTTAATTTTATACTCATTTACTGCTGGATCCGTAGCTTGTCATTAAAAATAGGAAGTAATAATTGGGTCCTCCCTGGTGGCACACTGGGTTGAGTGCAGCACTGTGAAGCTGTCTGCAGCCTCCATGGCACGGTTTGAGTCCTGCCTGGCCAGGAGATTCCCACATGGCGCGTATTTCAGTCCTTCTGCCTGTTCTGCTCCCCACTCTGTTTCTGGTGGATTCTCTCACCCTCCTGCCTCTGGCCTGTACCCCAGTGCTTGTATAAATAAATAAATCTTTAAAAAAAAGTAAAATAAATACATATAGACACAACTTAAAAAAAAAAAAAAGGAAGTAATAATGATTCACTCCTGAGTCCATTAGCCTGGTCCATTTCACAGCTTGGTCTCTTTCTCCTTATTGATTGGCCTGAGAATGCATGCATGTGTACCTGTGAGTGTGCATGTGTGTGTGTCGATTGTAGAGTATTAAATACATTTCTGATTTGTAATTTTTGCTTATTCATAATTGTTTCCCTTTAAGAGTTCTCCTTTCCCTATTAGTATAGTCCATATTACATCTATGTTGCCCATTTGCAACTTACTCAACTCTTTTTGACAACTTTCACTTTTTTGCATGTAAAAAATGTTTATTTTATTGTTTAAACTTGTACATGATTGCTTAATATATATATGCACACATACATATATGTGTATACACATACACATGTGTACATACACACATGTGTATTTAATGAAATGGTTACCATAATCAAGTTTATTAACAGTCATCACCTCAGTTACCATTTTTTTCTGTGTGTGTGTATGTCTGTATGTAGTGTAATCCTTATCTATTCTTTCAGCAAATTTCAAGTACACAATGCAGTATTATTATTACTATTATTTTTATTTATGCATACAAGAACTGGGGTACAGGCCAGAGGTGCAGGGGGGTGAGAGGATTCACCAGAGACAGAGTGGGGAACAGAACAGGCGGATTGACTGAAATACACTGCTGAGGGGAGGAGAGGTCTGCTGTGCCATGTGGGTAGCTCCCTGGCTGGCCGGGGATCTAACTGTGCTGCAGAGGCTGCAGATAGCCTCACAGTGCCGTGCTTAACCCCTTGTGCCACCAGGGAGTCCCCACAATGCATTGTTATTAACTATAATCACCATGCTGTGTATTAGAGTCAAGAATTTAGTCATCTTGTAACTGAGAATGCATGCTCTGACTGACCTTTCTCCATTTCCTCCACCTCTCAACCCCTGGAAATCATCAATCAATTATGGTTCTATGAGCTTGATATTTTTGTTTTTATCACTATTTCTTTTCTTCTGGAACAGGATGTATCCCTATCTTTTTTGCTCATCTTACATAACATTTAGATGTTCCATTGCCTAATTTATTTTTCTTTTTCCTGTTTCCTGCTCCAGTTTCTACTTTCTTTTTTTAAAGGAATTTTTTTTCTTATTTTTATAGAGGCATGTTTTTATTTATTTATTTTATTTGTTTGTTTTTTTGTTTATACATGCACTGGGTACAGTCAGAAGCGCGGGAGGGTGAGAGAATTCACCAGAGCCAGAGCGGGGAGCAGAACAGGCAGAAGGACCGAAGTACACTGCTGAGGGGAGCAGCGGGCGGCAGGAGAGGTCTGCGCAAAATGTGGGACCCTCCTCCGGTGGCCGTGGAGCAGCCGGGGATCGAACCGGCGCTGCAGAGGCCGCGGGCAGCTTCGCAACCCAGCGCTCAACCGCTGCGCCACCGGGGAGGCCCTCCAGTTTCTACTTTAAATTGTATTGAAAATCAAGCATTTTGTTCAGTAAAATTTTACATGCTAAAAACCCCCTTAGCTTTCAGAAAACTGAATATCCTGCTTGGGAAAATGTTACAAATTTGTTCTCTGAATGTTTTCAGTAACTGGCCTTGAATGTCAGTTACTCTTAGGCACACTCTATTTGAAGTCAAGAGAACATTGTTGCATAAAATTTATTTTAGATGTTGTCTTTCATTGATATTTAGGGAAAGTGCTATTATGTATTATAATACTGTTTTGATTCCACAACTCAAGGTAGAGTTAGTTCGTAATGTAATGAGGATTTAACTTTCCTGGCCTGGCATCTTTTCAGTTTAATAAGGGACTCTTTTTGAGAGAAAGAAATTCACTAGGTTGTTGAATGCAGTGAAAATGAGTAGAATTTTTTTTAACAACTGTAGATATTATGCGATATAGTCAAGACTTGTAATAGTTTCCAGGAAAGGCTTTTTAGCCATTTGAAAAATAGAGATCTATTATTTCTTCTCCAGATAGAGCTGATTGAGCTTCTAAAGATCTGTATGTTGAGAGCTATTTAAAAGCAAAATTCTGTACTATATTGATTTTTTTGGCATTCTTCTGAGATAACAACACAATAAAAAGCTGCATGTGACTCCTAAATGAAGCATTCCTTAATTGAACTTGGAAAGATGAAAGAAGTCCCATCGTAAAGCTAAGAAATTGTTAGAGACCTAATGTGAAGAGCAGTAGGTTATTATGAATAATTCTGTGAACTTACATCAGATTTATATTAACATGATTACTTCTGTGAAAACGTTCATTAGAAGTTAACAAAATGATTTCATAAAAAATCCAAAACTCAAACCACACTTCATAATTAGCATTCTTGAGACAAGACCATAAAGGTTTTCAGAGCGCAGAAGTATCTTAGAATATTCCGACAGGATCCATTGTATCAAAAATAAGGAAACTGAGACAGAAGGAGAAGTAATATAAGTGAAATCTGAAGTATACCATGATATTTTTTTAACTACAAGGTATATTAGATGATTATTATTATGTTTAGGAATGAAAGGATATATGTGCAACAAATCCAGGGTAATCTCTCCATCCCCAAGTCAGCCGATAAGCAGCCTCATTTCTGCCTGCAACCTTAATTCCTTATTGTCATGTAATCTAACATATTTACAGGTTCCAGAGATTAGTATGTAGATGCTTTTGGGAAGTGATTATTCTTTTTTTTTTTATTTTTTTATTATTTTTTTTTTAGAGGCATGTTTTTTATTTATTTGTTTGTTTGTTTGTTTTGTTTATACATGCACTGGGTACAGTCAGAAGCACGGGAGGGTGAGAGAATTCACCAGAGCCAGAGCGGGGAGCAGAGCAGGCAGAAGGACTGAAGCACACTGCTGAGGGGAGCAGCGGGCGGCAGGAGAGATCTGCGTGCCATGTGGGACCCTCCTCCAATGCCCGGGGAGCAGCCGGGGATCGAACCGGCGCTGTAGAGGCCGCGGGCAGCTTCGCAACCTAGCGCTCAACCTCTGCGCCACCGGGGAGGCCCTGGGAAGTGATTATTCTATCACAAGTACTAAGCTGAAATAATAACTTGATTAGAAATGCCTAAGTGCTTATTTGCTTAAAGGCACAGATACAGATTTGGTAGTTAATGCTCCTGTTTCTTCCCCAGTCCTCAGTCTTTAATGCTAGAACATCATATTAAAACTAGTTTAGGGTGTTGTAAGGGGCAGGAATGGACACTGTGCAGGTTTTCTGATCCCATGCAGACCGGGTAAAGGAGGAGTCCGAGTCCTCAGTGGCTTTTGCAGGTCTTTTATTGGGGTTCCCCAGGCATATGGCAAACAGGGGTGCTGGGGGGCTGGGAGGCTGGTAGTCCTCCCAGCCCCCAGCAAATCCGCACTCTCTCTGGGCTCTCTGGCCTTCTCTGCTTCTGCTTCTTTGCTTCTCTTATCGGCTTCTCTTTGGCTTCTTTCTCAGCTTCTGCTGGCGTCCCCTTAAAAGCCCAGTCTTAACCCAGGGGAATCCTATCTACATCTGCCCACACCCTACTCCAGGTGCCCACCATCAGGCATGCATTCAGGACCGCAAGGATCCATCATCTATACTGATGGCGGGAGGGCAAAAAAGCCTGACCTTTTCTTTACCCTACAGGTGTTAATAAATAATAACATTTTGTTTTATTGGATTTGAACTGGCAATCAGGTTAAGACATAATTTATTTCGGAGGTATTTTAAAGTTACTGGAAAATGAGCAAATGAGGCATGTTCTCCTGTGTGCCTGCTTACCTTATTAATTTGTAACAGCAACTTTCCTTGGTGTATATCTATAGCTCAGTCCATAAGATAACCATTGTTATTTGATAGATGACTTAATATGTGCTATCTAGCTAAGTATTTGGAGGAAAGCACTCATTTATTGTGGTCATTTCTAATTTTTCAAGCTTAGATGCTGGTTTAGTTTTGTTAACGCTTGCCATGGATATTGTGATCTTATTTTTCTACAAATGTGAAAAGTACATTTATCATTGCTATCAACAAACTACCTTGTTTTAAAGTTGTGAGATTTATTTATCAAAAAGAAGCTTATACTCTGTTGGTGAAATCAGATACCTTAAAACTATTTTTTCCCCAATTTTTTATTTTTTAAAGATTTTATTTATTTTCGCATAGAAGAACTGGAGTGTAGGCCAGAGATGCTGGGGTGTGAGAGGATTCACCAGAAACAGAGTGGGGAGCAGAACAGCTGGATCTACTGAATACACTGCTAAGGGGAGCAGCAGGCAAGGCTGGAGAGGTCTGCTGTGCCACGTGGGTGGCTGGCTGGCAGGGGATGGAACTCAGGCTATCACTATATAGTAGGGCTGAGACTTGACCCCTAGGCCATCAGGGAGGCCCCTAAATGGTTTCAGTGTGTCTGTTGAATTCCTCTGATCTGAGGCAGTGTTGCTTTTGGTATGAAGATTTTAGAAAATAATTTCTGGCTGAAATGTAAACCTGTGACTGTTCAAAGGGCTAAAGAAATCCCTGATTAAAGAAAAAATGCCAAATATAAACTAGGTAAGAGATAATTATGAGAAACTAAAACAGAAGCAGTAGCAGAATTCTCTTGGGTGAGAGGGTATGTCTATAAACGAATAGCCAATAAAAAGGTTCAAGCTCTGCTTGTTCATGGAAGTCATGGGCTACTGGTAGATATGTTGAGAAATTCTTTTCTGTAAATTTGTTGAAGAGCAATTTTCTCATCATAGAAATTTATATTAAAGATAATAGGTTTAAAATATATAAAATAGGGCCTCCCCGGTGGCGCAGCGGTTGAGCGCTGGGTTGCGAAGCTGCCCGCGGCCTCTGCGGCGCCAGTTCAATCCCCGGCTGCTCCCTGGCCACCAAAGGAGGGTCCCGCATGGCGCGCAGACCTCTCCTGCCGCCCGCTGCTCCCCTCAGCGGTGTGCTTCGGTCCTTCTGCCTGCTCTGCTCCCCGCTCTGGTGAATTCTCTCACCTTCCCGCACTTCTGACTGTACCCAGTGCTTGTATGTATAAACAAACAAATAAATAAATAATAAATCTTTAAAAAAAAAAAATAAAATATATAAAATATTTGCTCAACATAAAACCTCAGCACTGAAAAAAAAGTCAGTCTATATAGAGACAAATTACATTTCTTGAAAATAACTTCACCTGCACTGACGGCAGGTCTATGAGGCCCTAACAAGTTGCTGCTGTGAAGAGTAGAGTGAACCTGAAAGCTTGAAATTCAAGGCTTATGGGATGCTGTAAAACTGAAATTTTGTCCAAGTTGGTATTTTGCTATATATCTAGTAAACACAAAAGTATCAACTGTTAATATTCACTGAAAATATGAATAGCAAATCAGTTTTTCCTGGTGACTCAGTCACCAATAGAACTAAGTCCAACTTTTGCATTAGGAGCGGGAATAACAGAGGTCACAAAAGTTATGGATGGAAAGATTAAATGCAATTTGTTCTCTCTTCCTCTTGGGCTTGATTTTTACACTAAAAAAAGGGGGAGTTGGAGAGTTTGCCATGAGCAGCCCTACACTATTCTGGATTAAAAAACCTTGAGCAGGGGCCTCCCTGGTGGCTCAAGGGTTTGAGCACCGCACTGTGAAGCAATCTGCAGCCTCTGTAGCATGAGTTTGATCCCCTGCCAGCCAGGGAGCTACCCACATGGTGCATGTATAGGGTAAGGTAAAAAGTATCAGGCTTTTCTGCCCTCCCACCATTAGGATAGATGAGGGAACCCTGTGGTCCTGAATGCATGCCTGATGGTGGGCACCTGAAGTGGGTACAACTGGACTGAGAGACTGAGTTTATAAGGGTGG
Organism: Talpa occidentalis; assembly: GCF_014898055.3. Lineage (NCBI taxonomy): Eukaryota > Metazoa > Chordata > Mammalia > Eulipotyphla > Talpidae > Talpa > Talpa occidentalis. Next base: position 124,987,921 of record NW_023602073.1, on the reverse strand, counting down.
CATCACAGGGACACCAGCAGAAGCAGCAGAAGAAGAGAAGCAGAGCCATGAGAAGAGCAGAGAGAACATGAGAGAAGGCCGGAGAGCCCAGATAGAGTGAAGACTTGCTGGGGGCTGGGAGGCCTGCCAGCCTCCTGGCCGCCCAGGCACCCCTGCCTGTTGTGTACCTGGTAATCCCAATAAGCCTGCAAAAGCCACTGAGGGCTCCAGGACTCCTCCTTTACCCGGTCTGCTGGATCAGAAAACCTGCACTGTGTCCTGTCCAGCCCCTACAGTGCAGCAGACCTCTCTTGTATTGCCTGCTGTTCCCCTCAGCAGTGTATTTCACTCAGTCTGTCTGTTCTGCTCCCCACTCTGTCTCTGGTGAATTCTCTCACTCCCTGCATCTCTGGCCTGTACCCCAGCTCTTGTATGCATAAATAAATAAATCTTTAAAAATAAATAAAAATAAAAAAAATTCTTGAGCCAAGCACAGATGACCTTCAGTAAAACAGTCAAAATCTGCTCCAGTGAGCAGATTTCTCCAATTATAAATCTTCATTTGACTAGAACATTTTGCTAGATGGTATAACTAAATATATGCAAATTCTGAACCTACCTTAATGGAGTTTATAATCTAATGGGGAAGATACATATTAATTAGTCAATTATATGATGTTAGGAGGGTCCTGGCTGATATGACCATCACTGAGGTAAGCTCTGACTAAAGGCTAAGTGAAAATTTATAAAGTGAAGAGACTCTGATGTAGCCTTAGAAATGTGTTTTGGGCTTCTCTGGTGGTGCAGGCAGTTGAGCGCCACACTGTGAATCTGTCCACAGCCTCTGCAGCACAGATTCGATCCCTGCCGGTCAGCGAGAATCCCACATGGCGCAGCAGACCTCTCCTGTCTCACCTGCTGCTCCCCTCAGCAATGTATTTCAGTCAGTCTGCCTGTTCTGTTCCCCGCTCTGTATCTGGTGAATCCTCTCACCCTCCCGCACATCTGGCCCCCGGTTCTTGTATAAATAAATAAATCTTTTTAAAAAAAAAATGTGTTTTGAAATTGAACTATTTATAGTCACAATAGTAACAAAAGGAATTTGAATTTAAAATGTTGTTTTATAAATCAATACCAAATATTATATAATTGTTTATACGCTTTGTTGAAAAATAAACTGCTTGGTAGTAATTGTTTACCAAAAATTATTCTTCATGATACTTTTTTATTATGATTTCATTTTATCACTTAGTATTTGGAGACTTTAAATTTTTTTTTTTAAGATTTATTTTATTTATACAAGAACGGGGGTATATGACAGGCATGGAGTGTGAGTGGATTCACCAGAGACAGAGCAGAGAGCAGAACAGGCAGATGACGGAAAACACTGCTGAGGGGAGCAGCAGGAGAGACAGGAGAGGTCTGCTGCGCTATGTAGGTAGCTCCCTGGCTGGCAGGTGCCGCGGACCAGCACAGCAGTAGATGATGAGGCCACCTCAGGGTTGAGAGAAGCGTGCAGGGTGGTCAGGGCGTCGGCGAAAGAAATGACAAACTGACACACTTCAAGAGTGAAAATCTGAGTGTAATTTTCTTTGAGTTTGTGACCAGTATATATATGTTTTCCAAAAGCACAGGAATGAATATCAAAGAAATTAGCTTGCTCCTGGGCTCAGTCTATCACCATCAGGGAGGTGATCTACATAACAAACAATGACCATTATAGAAGAAAGAAGGAAGTTTAGAAAGACAGATAAGGGATTAAAGTTCGTAGTTCTAGAAGGCCGGGGATAAGATTTTTAGCATTCTTGTAGTGGTTCTTGGTGGTCGTTATCTTTTGATAAGCTTCTGCCTTTTCAGGGAACTTCCGCTGCACTTCCTCTGCTTCAGGCTGTTCTCCCGCCGCGCGCTGGTTGCCCAGCCGGATCTAGGGACCGTGGCGAAAGCCATTCCTAAAGATCACTGCGGGGGGAGGTGCAGCAGGTAGGGTTTTGCTGTTCTTCCCCTGCGCGCTGGTTGCCCAGCCGGACCTAGGGCCGGTTAGCCCTAAAGGTCACTGCAGGGGGAGGTGCAGCAGGCAGGGGATCGAACTCATGCTACAGAGGCTGTGGATTGCTTCACAGTGCGGTGCTTAAACCCCTGCGTCACCGGGGAGGCCCCTGCTCAAGGCTTTTTAATCCGTAGTAGTGTAGGGCTGCTCATGGCAAACTCTCAACCCCCCCCCCCTTTTTTTAGTGTAAAAATCAAGCCCAAGAGGAAGAGAGAACAAATTGCATTTAATCTTTCCATCCATAACTTTTGTGACCTCTGTTATTCCCGCTCCTAAAGATTGCCAAGGTTTTGTTGTTTTGAAAGCTCATGCCCTTATTTGCTTTTAAATTAAAAAATAATATTGCTGCTACAGTTTGAGTTTTCTTCTTTGTTTTTAGTTGGGAGAGTGGATTATTCTGGGTTACAGGTACTCACTTGGGGAATGTGCTAGAGCCATTAAGTGGCCATCTGTTACATAATTTTTTTTTTTTTTAAAGATTTATTTATTTATTTATTTATGCAAGCGCTGGGTACAGTCAGAAGCGCGGGAGGGTGAGAGAATTCACCAGAGCCAGAGCGGGGAGCAGAGCAGGCAGAAGGACCGAAGTACACTGCTGAGGGGAGCAGAGGGAGGCAGGAGAGGTCTGCGCGCCATGTGGGACCCTCCTCCGGTGGCCGGGGAGCAGCCGGGGATCGAACTGGCGCTGCAGAGGCTGCGGGAAGCTTCGCAACCCAGCGCTCAACCGCTGCGCCACCGGGGAGGCCCTGTCTCATAATTTTTTAAGCTAAAATAAAGTATCTAAAGGGCTCCTTGAGAATCACACTATAAAGATATGTTTAAAGATTGCTCATTTATTATATTTGATTTTGATTTGTCAACACAACTTTTTAAAAAACATTTCAGAGATAGTGTTTTCCTGATTTTATCCAAATTAACTTTTAGCTTTCTTTAATGCCTATTGAGCCATATTACATTACACAAATGAATATTTTGGTTTATAAATGAACTCGTTTCTTTTTTAAAAGTCCCAGGGATCTTAAGGAATTTACTTTGGTTTCTATGCCAATATTGTCTAGAAGTTAGCCAGCCCTTCTGGCTTCATAGTTGAGTATATAATTTTTAAAAAAGATTTTTTATTTATGCATACAAGAGCTGGGGTACAGGCCAGAGGTGTGTGAGGGGTGAGAGGATTCACCAGAGACAGAGTGGGGAACAGAACAGGCAGAGTGACCGAAATACACTGCTGAGGGGAGCAGTGAGCCAGTCAGGAGAGGTCTGCTGCGTCATGTAGGTTGCTCCCTAGCCAGGCGGGAGATCAAACTCATCCTGCAGTGGCTGCAGACTGCTTCATAGGTTGCATCTTAACCCCTTGCATCACCAGGGAGGCCTGAGTATATGATTTTTAAAACAATGTCATTGTTGATGCAACTGTTTAGTGTTTATTGTAATTTGACCTTTGCCTAAAATATTATATAGTAATGCTATTTAACAGAATTGTATACATATATAGAATAGGTGTTTCTATTCCAGGCATAATATTTTTTATCTCTCATTTTGTCATGAAATTTTAGGGTGAAATCATATTGAAAAATAAAATTGGACTTTTATAGAGAAGGCCAAATCATTTTGCAGAAACTATAATTTAATTTGAGTTAAAATGCTTAAGTTTTCTTGCTTTCTAATAGCTACCTTAATTTTAGGTGTAATTATCAAGAGGGACACATTATTTAACTTTAAAGTGTAAATTTGTTTTATATAGAACTATGTAATATAGAGTACTAATGATGTAGAAATAAATAGTAATAAGAGGTCTTAGAGTAGTTGGTAAACGTTGGTTAAATATAGCATTAATGTGCAGTTCACGGATATAAATTGAGACTTGTAGTTTGAAGATGTGAATGTACACCACAGACAAGCAATTTAGGCAAGTAAGCAGAGTTCCAAATCCTAAACTGATTATTATCTCTGGGAGTGGCACGCTAAAGGCTACTAGGTGATTGAGAATACTGTCAGACTTTTAATTTTAACTATTCTAAGAGATGCAATTCATGTGTAAAAGAGCAGGGACTGAGTATAGAACAAACTTGGAAGGACAGTGCTAACATTATCCCTGTTGTAAATAAATTTCATTACCTCTAAAAATTTTCTGTATCTTTTGGGGGAGTAGGAACGTTTCCCCCTACCCTTCTGGGTTCTTTTTGAACTTGTCAGCTAATCATATTAGCATCAGACAGGTAAGTGGGGGGAAAGAACAAATTTATTTTCGTATGTGTGCAGAATCTACATCAATGTGAATTGTAGTCAGTGGAATAAAGCTGAGGGTATGCACACACATACACACAGGTACACATGCATGTGCCTTGCTATGGGATGGGGCCTCATCATGGAGAATGGACAGGGACTCACATGAGGAGAGGTGACTCAGATGACTAAGACCTGTGTAATTGAGTGTTTGCTTTGCCATTTAGATAAGTTTCTTTGATAGAAAGATCATTTTTGGTGAAAATCCTAAATCTGGGTAATACTGTCAGTTTTTATTAAGGGAGTGACAAAAATTTCTTTTGAGCCCACACTGTCTTTAGTGAGTTCAGATAGAAATAATTTGCTAAAGTGACACATCTTGGGGTGATCTGTTCTGAACATCTCGGGAGGACTATCTTTCTGTCTTTTAATGTGCATTTGTCATGTATGGGGTATTATTTTCTAATTAAGAGTTATAAAATGTTTTATGTCCTGTTCTTGGTGATATTATACTATAGAAAGCCATATACCAAACTTTATAGTTTCCAATTCTCCATATTAACTCAGTCACCTAATTCTAGTATATGTCATGCGCTGTTGTAAGTACTTAACAGTTTGGACTCAAAATACGTTTAATATAGAAATTGAAGTTTGCAGGTTCTCTCCACCTTCCCAGGTTCTTCCATTCTCTGTTGTCTTTTCTTTTTTAAAAGATTTATCTATGCATACAAAAACTGGGGTCCAGGGGAGAGGTTTGGGGAGTGAGAGAATTCATCAGAGACAGAGTGGGGAACAGAACAGGCAGGTTGACGGAAGAACACTGCTGAGGGGAGCAGCGGGCAAGTCAGGAGAGGTCTGCTGCGCCATGTGGGTAGCTCCCTGGCCTGGTATCGAACTTGTGCTGCAGTGGCTTTGGATAGCTTCATAGGCTGCGTCTTAACCCCTTGCACTGCCAGGGAGGCTTCTCCTCTGTTGTCGTTTCATTCCTCGTCCTTTCTAGCCATCCTCTCCATGATGTCCGCCTCCTGTTACTCCAATCTAGATGTGTGCTGTCCAAATGTTAGCAACTAGCTAAATATATCTTTTGAGCTCTTGAAATGTGACTAGTTCAAATTGAGATCTGAAATAAGTGCAAGGTACATGGTAGAAAAGATATGGAGAAAATAATATATCTTGCTATTTTTTTATATTGATTTCATGTTGAAGCAATCATATTTTGGATAATTTTGTTAAAATAGTTGTAAAGTATGCATTTTACTTTTTAAAATGCAGCTAACTGTGGAAAATTTAGAATTATATGCTTGGATCTAATCCTAGTTCTATTGGAAAGTAGTGCTGTAGGTTATTTGATGAATTTTCTACTAACCTCTTAGGACATATTCCTTCCTGTTATATCCTCATATTCTCAAATTATTTTCATGGGGGTCTGAAATTAGAAATCTGGCAAATCTGAAACTGCCTTGAGAGAAATTTTAGATGGAGTATTATTCAGCAAAAACATGCCTCTGATGCATGCTATCACATGGATGAACCTAGAAAACCTGCTAAGAGCAGAAGTTGTCATACTAGACTATAAACAATATGATTTTAGTTACATGAAATATCTGGTATATAAAATGTCTCTAAATCCATAGAGACAGGAAAATAGTAATGAGTCCATTTTCGTCCTTCTGAGAGCATATTTGTTTTGACCTGTATAAATCAATTTAGCCTTCTTACAAATTAAGTGTATGTTCTTGCCAATGTTTGTAGTGATTAGGTGCTTTTACTTAGAGGCAATGTTTGTGTCCTCCAAATGTGTTGAAACCTAATCTCCAATGTGATGGCACTTGGAGGTGAGACACTTGGGAGGTGATTAGCTTATGAGGTTGGTACTCTTATGAATGGTATTTGTGTACTTAAAAAAGAAGTCCCAGATAGCTCCTTGTATACTTAATGAAAAGATCACCACATATGAGATCTGAAGTTGTCTCTCACCAGGTGTCAAATCTGCCAGTGCCTTGATCTTACACTTATTACCCACCGGAACTGTTAAAAATAAACTTCTGTTGTTGTAAGCCACCGAGTCTCTGGTATTTTGTTACAGCAACTCTATTGATCTACTGATCTATGGATCAAGGCACTACCATTATCTTAAATGTGGCACTGTTATTCTAGTAGATAAAAACTATTATTATTTTCTTGTTTATAAGAAATTGTGACCCATAAGGGTTGTCACTTGGAGGAAGGTAAAGAATAGTAATAGCAGACTACTCAGTCTTTTGTATTCTGCAGGGGGTAGGGCTGATCTGAAGGCCTGTGCTATTTCACTGTTCCAAATGACTCTAGTCGTTGTTGCGGTCAGTTAGTCTTTTAGTTGCGGCTTTGGGTCCACTGGTTTCAAAATCACCTTTTCAGAGTCCATAGAAAGGACCCAGATGATGTGCCCTTGGTGTAATTTGCCTCCAAGGTTGAGCTTGAAGTGGATCAAGGTGTATTGGTGTCTATGAGTTTCTGCCTTCTTCCTTTCTTCTTTTGCCCTGTTGAAAATAATGGGTTGGACCTCCCCTGGTGGTGCAGGCAGTTGAGCGCTGTGCTGTGAAGCTGTCTGCAGCCTCTGTAGCGCCGGTTTGATCCTGGCCGACCGTTGAGGGTCCCACATGGTGCATCAGACCTCTCCTGTTGTGCCCGCTGCTCCCCTCAGCAGTGTATCTCGTCAATCTGCCTGTTCTAGTCCCTGCTCTGTCTCTGGTGAATCCTCTCACCCTCCCGCGCATCTGGCCTGTACCCTGGTTCTTGTATAAATAAATAAATAAATCTTAAAAAAAAAAAAATAGTGGGTTTAGGGCCTCCCTGGTGGCGTAAGGGGGTTAAGATGCAGCACTATGAAGCTATCTGCAGCCACTGCAGCACGAGTTCAATCCCTGGCCAGGGAGGGACCCACTTGGCACAGCAGATCTCTCCTGTCTTGCCTGCTGCTCCCCTCAGCAGTGTATTTCAGTCAATATGCCTGTTCTGCTCCCCACTGTGCCTCTGGTGAATCCTCTGACTCCCCATCTCTGGCCTGCACCCTAGCCCTTGTATGCATAAATAAATAAATCTAAAAAAGAAAGCAGTGGGTTTAAAAACCTTAGGATATGATGAACATTGTGAAGTCTTAGTATCTTTGTAGAAGCTAGGTATGTATTAATGTGGTAATCTAACTATAAGGAGATGTTTTGATTTATTGGGTATTGTAACTTGAAGAAACACAGAGGCAATGAAGTTCATCCTCCTCATTTTCCAAATGAGGAGTCTATCAAAGATGCCAACACACTAAGCATTAAGCATTTTCTTCCTTCAGTAATACCCTCCTGATCATTTAAACCCATAGCCCTTGTCTTTAAATGTTACAGTTTTCAAGTTATGAGAATGGCTTTTTATGTGCTTATAATTTAAGGTAAATGTACAAAATCTGTGTGCTATTTAATAATACAAAAGAATATATTTTAAATGGACATGAGAAATTTGTTGATCATTCTGTGCATTTCTTTTTAATTGGTAATAAAAATGGATATAGTGAACAATATGGGTAATATGAGCACATAGATTTCTTTCATATGTTTAACAAAGAATTATATTTACAAGTACTGCAGTTCTTTTAAATGGCATGGTTTCTTATTGTGAATGATTTAAATGAGGTAGACTTTTTTCCTTGTCAACATTCAGATACCTCGTTTATGATATTTTCTGAGATTATATTTTAAAATTAAAGCATAGTGTTATCTATATATGTGTATATATGGTATGTGACTACATACACTTAATACACACTTAATCTGTAATAAATGTTGTGTCTTGTTAAATTTATTTTATCATTATTTTATATAATTGAAATAATTTAATTAAGCTGGTTGAGCTAATTTCAAGGATGGGAAATAACTGTTAGATGATTGAGTCTTCGTTTGCCCTCTCCTGGTTTTGTGACCATTTGTTCCCAAAATGTTATATATTTTTCAATTTTTAGTTTGTTGGAGGAAAGTGGGCTGGCTTTTGTTCTGTACAACTTGCAGATAGGTGAGATAGAGGGAAATTTACTAAATTTTGCAGACCATCTTGTAGCCTTGGTAGAAAAGTCAAGAATATAAATTGGAAGACTGATTTCCCTGCCTTGTCTGCCACTTGTACATTTGACAGTGTAATTGTTTGTGGGCAGTACATATGGGAATGTTAAGGAGTTAGCATTAATAGTACTGTGGCTAAACAGATGGTGTAATTAGCCCACAATGGGGAAGAACAACATTTTTATGTTTGGCTAAAAAGGGCTCACTGTGGGTGGTTGACTAAGAGATTTTAAATGACAATTCCTTAGGAAGACTAGGAGAGTGACAGTTTTATACTGGACATGTATGGAGCACACACTCATATATACATAATCTCCCAGTCTATTTTAATAGAGTGTTCTAACCCTCTAATTACTTGTAGAAAAAAAAAATATTTCTAAGTGAATGCACAAATGATGATTAATTCAGCTTTGCCCAGGAGATATGACTAAGTACTGTGGAGGATACAGAAAGGAATTTGATCTTTGTATTCAAATAGTCAATTTTGTGGGACAAATTTATAGGGCATTGCAAGTATAGGACCTGACAAAAATTTTTATAGCAGAAGTAAATGACTAGGTTTGTGAGTTGCTTAGGTAAGTTCAATATTCTTTGCAAGCAAAGTAGTTTCAATAAGACTGTGAAGAGAAGTTAAAGGACTATGTCTCTTTACTCATCTAACATTGTCACCCAGTTGTCGATGTGGAATAGAGTTTGCCTGTCAAATTTGATTGATCCTGAACTTGGTTTTATATTTTTATGCAGCACAAAAATTGATGCAAAAATCTGTAAAGCAATCAAATAGGTAAAAGATTATGGCAAGTTCTTCTTTTTGTATAATGTGAAATGTTTTCCTCAGTAAAAATTTAGAAGTAGAAATTGGTTATATTTTGTGCTGTTTAATAGATCTATTCAAGTTTTTATAATAATGTAAATTTAAAATAATACCTGCTACTTTGGTTAATTATTAGAGACATGTTTGCAAAGATTTTCCCCCTTGTCAGCCCATCTGCTCCTATGGTACAGTCATAATGCAGAAACATTGACATCTCAATTATTTCCATGGCAACAAATTGATGTCAGGATCTCACATTTGACTTCACTGCAGGACCAAATAGAATTTGGATTACAGGCGTGGATTGGGAGTTCTTATTGAAGCATAGGTCTTTAAGCAAAATGGAAATATCATACGGAAACAATTTTAAGCTTTAAAAAATTTGTTTACTTTTCTGAAGAAAATATAAAACTAGACATAAAAATGTATAAACTCTTATTTTTCTGTATATACAAAGACATAATGAAAAGAATTTACTCTCTGTGACAGCTGTAAGTAAGAGTTTGAATCTGATTTATTGTTCACTAAGAAACTTAGAAAACACTCAACCAGTGGGGAATAAATAGTAAAAGACCAGAAACATCTTACTTAGTTTTCTATTATTTATTCCAGATATAATTCTACATATATATTCCTGGTGTCTGGCATATAGTGGGTACTGAAGTCTATTAGTTAAAAATAAATGTGATCTTACAGATTGTCAGGGCTTACTGACTCTCAGAATATTAATGGTGTCACCATATTCTACTGCTACATCTTGAGTTTTGCAGGTTAAACATTTTATCTGTTGTGAGGAGACTGCTTCATTATCAATGTAATAGAAATACACTGATTCATGATGTATAATTGGAGATAATTCCTGGATTCTGCCCCTCTGTTCCTTTTTGATGACTGAGTCCATGGAGGGAATCACGTTGTAGATTAAATGACTCCTAAAGGAAGCAGTCTTGGAAATTGGTAAATTAGGTGTTCAAAGGTATTTTTTGTATAGTCTCTCAGCATTTCTGTTGAGGTACCAGATAGCTGCTTTTAGGATGATGGGGTCCTCTCACTTGGAAGTTAACTAGGCAAACACCACAGTGATAGTTAATTTTATGTGTCAACCTGACTGGACTATTGGTATAAAATGAAGTGGTAGGACATTTCTGGATGTGTCTGTGAGGGTGTTTGCAGAAGAGATTAGAATGTTAGTAGCTGGGAGACTGTTAAGGAAGATCTCCTTCACCGAATCAGATATGTGTCATTCAGTACTTTGATGATCTGAATAGAACAAAAAGTAGAGGAAGAGAAATTTTGCTCTCTGCTTGAGATGACACATCTGTTTTTTTCTTGTCCTCCAACATCGGTGCTTGTGTTCTCCGACGTCTCACCATAGCTCCTAAGTGGGAATTGTCATTTTCTAACTATTGCAGCTCTGCTTTCAAGGTTACACATGCAAAGAATTGGCATAGAAGAAAATAAATGTACCTAAAGATAAGAACTTACAATGAGATTTGAAATGAGCAAACATACCCATTTGGGTTTCATTAAATTTATCCATGCAGTTTAATAGCATTGTATCATAAACTTGCTTATTTAAATGAATTGTGGGTCACACCTGTCTGGACTTAACACCTTTGGTTCCATAATGCTCAGGTCCTAGGACTTGGACTGGGACTTATATCACCAGTCCCTTGGTTCTCCAGTTTGCAAATAGCAGGTTGTGGGATTTTTCAGCTTCCATAATCTTGGGTGCCAACTCCTATAATCAACTTCCTGATATATAATCTGTATCTGTGTGTAATTGGTTATATATAATATATAACAGGGTATATTATATGCACAATATATTTTAAACTAAACTATTTCATATAATAATGTTTTATGTATTTATATATTGTATATATAGGATCATTTTCTCTTTTTTTTTAAGATTTATTTATTTATGCATATAAGAACTGGGGTACAGGCCAGAGGTGGGGGTGAGAGGATTCACCAGAGACGGAGTGGGGACCAGGACAGGCAGATTGACTGAAATACACTGCTGAGGGGAGCAGCAGGCAAATCAGGAGAGGTCTGCTGTGCCTGTCTGGGTCACCTCCCTGGCCAGGGATCGAACTCGTGAAGTAGCTTCAGATATCTTCATAGTGCTGCATCTTAGCCCCTTGTGCTACCAGGGAGGCCCCATATATAGGATCATTTTTTTTGGAGAATCCTGGCTCTTAAAACCTCCAGTGATCTTCCCTTCCCCTAAAATGACTTGCATATCGTCACCCTTCTTTTAATGATTACTTCAGACAACAGCTTGAGAATAAACTTGTAATTTAATAGTTGGCTGATGTACTATTAATTTAACTTTCCTTAGAATATACTCTGGACTCTGTGCTGATAACTGCTGGTGTGTGTTGGAGGTTTGCTCTGTGCCTGATATTGTGCTACATACTTGATGTGTATTATCACAGATGATTTTAACAACCCTATGTGATAACTACTCTTGTTCTCCCCACATAGAGGAGAGGGAGGCAGTGATAGAGAAATGTGCAGTAACTTGGCCAAATCATATCCTAGTATGAGTGGAAGAAGTGAGATTAGGGAAATAAAGTCTTTAATGCGTCCTACCTGATCCGCTGACCTGGAAACCCAGTCACTCTCCGAGCTGGCCGACGCTGGGAGCTGGCGGAGAGTCAAAATGGGGGACCCCCCCAAAGCCCACGTGTCTGGCTTTATACCAATCTGGCTGCTTAACCCCACCCTCAGGTCCCAGCCACCTTCCCTTTGGTGGTGATGGGATTTGGAGTTCCCAGTGTCTTTGGCTTTGGCCTGGGGTGGGGGTGGAGTCCACAAAGCCTGTATGGAATTAGCTTTAGGACATCCTTTTCCCCCTAACAATTCCCCCCTTTCACTTTATGCCACCATTTCCATGGTGATGAAGATAGAATATATGGATGTTGGGATGCAGTCTCAGATGAACATTTTTACCAGGTTCCAGTGTGAAAGAAAACCAGTCCCTCCAGGTATTTGTCCATTGTGGAAAGCAAAAGTCCTCCATTCCTGGAAAAACAGTTCAACAGTTCAAGCTTGAAAAAAAAATAAACCATCTGGAGGCATTAGCCAAAACAAGACAGCAGATATGTCAAAATCACAGGAAAAAAAATCTTAAAATGGTTCAACTTATGTAAAACACAAATTTTCTCAACCTTGATTCCAAACTTTTAACAGCATAGCAAAAGTTTGCAAACTAAATCTACTTTTAAACCATTTTTCCTATTTTTGCATAAAATCACAGGGCAGAAATAACTAACAGCAATTTTTAGCTGGCTTTGTTGAAATACTCCATATAGGATTAGAGCGAACCGTTGGCATCCGGTCCATGTAGGTTTCAGGAACAAAGTTGGTCTCATCAGACTCCACCTGGGCTTTCCTCTTCTTGAGGGTACCAGGGCTTTTTCATTGGCCGGGTTGTCCAGTCCTGCCAGTGGAGGCAAGCTTCCTCACCTTCTTTGGACGATAGAATTTGATTCTGGAGACAGGGCATTTTACCATTGAGCTCTTATACAGATTGATAGGTCATGTTTTAAAAAGAGGGATATGCTCCTTATGTTTTAATTTGTATTGTTTTCAGTATTGGAAGGTGATCTTGTTTCCAGATTTTAAGGACATCTCACCATAGCTCCTAAGTGGGAATTGTCATTTTCTAACTGTTGCAGCTCTGCTTTCAAGGTTACAGATGCAAAGAATTGGCATAGAAGAAAATAAATGTACCTAAAGATAAGAACTTATAATGAGATTTGAAATGAGCAAACATACCCATTTGGGTTTCATCAAATTTATCCATGCAGTTTAATAGCATTGTATCATAAACTTGCTTATTTAAATGAATTGTGGGCTACACCTGTCTGAATTAACAGTCTGATTCACAAAATAATTTTATAACCATTAAATTTTATTATTTTTTATACATTTAACTAGCTTGTTGATTATGAGCTAAGACAATGAAGCTACTAAATTACTTACTAGAATATTATTTTTTATTAATACTGTCTCCAATCTTGTTTATGCTATTAATTGATTTTTAGAATATTTTACTATTTTTTAAAGAGAAATGCGTTCATTTCAAAAGTTTACATATATAATATCACATTTAATCCTCACAAGGACCCTTGTTTTTCAGACCAGTCAATTTTATGGGAAAAGGAATAGTAAAATTATTTCTTCAGGACAACATGACTGGTTTAGCCATGTAGAACTTTTGTCTTTTTATTTTTTTTAAAGATTTATTATTTATGCCTACAAGAGCTGGGGGTACAGGCCAGAGATATGGGGGGTGAGTGGCTCCACCAGAGACAGAGTGGGGAACAGAACAGGCAGAAGAAATAGATGGCTGAGGGGAGCAGCGGGCGAGTCAGGAGAGGTCTGCTGTGCCATGTGGGTTTCTCTCTGGCTGGCTAGGGATCGAACTTGTGCTGCAGAGGCTGTGAATTGCTTCATAGTGCAGTGCTTAACCCCTTGCGCCACCAGGTAGGCCCGAACCTTTGTCTTTGAGGCATTTTATTACCACTACACAAATCTGAACTGTTTAGATAATCCTCTTTGAATTATGATCAAAATTTATTATAATGAAATTGGGATGTCTGATTACTAAAGGACTAGAGCATGATGAATTTAAGGATCAACTATTGATAGATCAGGGGCTTGATTCTATTTAACTGTTTTGCCTTCTTTGCTTCACTTATATTCTGTTTTCTCTCCTTGTTGTCCCCACCTATTATTCCTCTATCCACCTCCACTCTGCTCTCCCTTATTCCACTTTCTCCCTCTCTTCTCCATGACTCACCACCATCTCTTTTTCTCCTCTCCTCCTTCCTCCCCTTCCCTCTTCCCTTTCTGTCTTTCTTCTCCCTCTTGCCCCTAAATCACCTTCCTTCCCATTTACACACTTGCCCCTCAAGTATTTGTTACTTCATATCTCAGGGAATGTACTGGCATTGTCTCACATTTAGTGGTGGTAAAATTGATCAGTGGCTTCAGGTGTGGAAATCTAATCATTTTATTATAGAATTCTCATCCTTATACCTGATGGTTTTGTCATTCATTGATAACCATTGCTTTATTTCATTAACGGGTTATCAAATGGGGATTTTCTTATATCATTCCTTTGCCATGTATTATTTAGAATAGTTTTATATAGGATAACTGTTCTAGCTGCTAAGAATCTTTCATTGCCTGAAAATGCTGTTCATAAAGGAATGGTGGGCCAACTCTCTTATGTATCAGTTTTGAGCTTACAGATTTGCTGTCTCAGTGTAATTTAAAAAAAAATTTCTCCAGGTGATTTTTTTTTTTTTTAAAGATTTTATTTATTTATTTATACAAGCACTAGGGTACAGTCAGAAGCGGGGGAGGGTGAGAGAATTCAGCAGAGCAGAACAGGCAGACTGATGAAGTACACTGCTGAGGGGAGCAGTGGGCGGCAGGAGAGGTCTACGTGCCATGTGGGACCCTCGCCCAGCGGCCGGGGATCAAACCAGCGCTGCAGAGGCTGCAGGCAGCTTCGCAACCCAATGCTCAACCACTGCGCCACCGGAGAGGCCCTCTCCAGGTGATTCTTAAGTGCAGTCAGGGTAGAGAGGGACCAATCTAGAGCTTGGATATATTCCACATCCTGAAATTTTATTACTTACTATGAAACCAAATTTATAGGATAGCTATTGTTTTTACTACATGATACAGTCTTTTGCCAAACTTTGTAACAGTATTATATGGATTTCATTCAAAGCAATTTATGTAGATGTCTTCTGGAGGTACTTGGTTATTTTTGTTAAATTATAAACTAAAGTAAATGAAGCACAGAGGAAATAGTCCAGAGTGTTGTTATTGTTGAAATACAGTTTAGCCAACATTATTCAGCTTTCTCTCTGTGCCACTTTATGCTTTGCTCTTTATGATCGGTAGCTCATTTGAACCTCATCGCATCCCATGAAGCAGATAATCTTAAGTCTTCATAAATGAGGAAATACCAGAACTTGACATTGACCTGCTTTGGGGATGAGGGATTAGCCCCAGGGTCTGTGCAGTGGATCCCTATCCTTTGCTCCTTTCAGAGTGGGATATTTTATCAGTATAATACCTTCCTTATGGATTTTTCTCAGTTTCCTTATGAGGCAAGAAAATGGACTTGCTCCATGATTTAATCTTCAAATTCTCCTATAGGAGAACTGACATTTGTACAGTTGTGTATATAATGGTCAGAATTTTTGATTAACACTATTACTAACATTTAAAAAATGTGGTTACTTACCTATATGATATCATTCAATCATAAAATCTGCAGATTAGTTTTTATCAGGTCCCCCTCCCCTTTAAGGTAGTTAAGTGGTCAGTGTCACACTGTTAACTTTAAACCAAGGCTCAATGGATTGCAGTCTTTGTTCTTAAGTGCATTATGCTGACCAGGTAGAGGAAGAGTAAATAGAAATTAAGAGTGGTTTGGAGATGAGCACATAACCTTATCCAGAAGCAATTTAAAGTTGTGTCACAACTAATATCACCAAACTACATAGCAGAGGACAGCATAAATTTTAGAGTATGGTCCCGTTTACTTTCTCAGTGTCAGAAGTTGGTCATAGCAGCTGGTGGTATATTTTTATTTTTTAGTTACTCCCTAGTGTTGAAAGGTGAAAGTTTTTGGTATTGACTAATCATGGTTGACTAAAGATTTTTGCTATAATTTTCCAGTAGGAGCCGCTCATTATTTGGAAATGAACACACAACAGGACATCTTGCTGTATCTTATTACTGTGTGGTTTGCATCATTGTAAAATTTCAACTTAAAAGTAAGCTTGTATTATTTTTTCCAGTGATTAAAGATTAGGATTTGTAGTTACATCATTTTACCTTATCTAATTTTTAAAAATTAAAACTAATTCACAACACCATTTATCCCTATAACATTCTTTGATAGTGAAGGTACAATCAGTAACCAGCAAATTAGCAGAAGGAAATAAGTGTTATGAAGGTTATGCTAAATATGTTTGTGTTTGTGTGTACTTTGTAGGAGTGGGAGGGGAGTATCTCCACCCTCCTAGGTTTCTTCTTGTCTTGGTGAAGCAATCAAATTAACATCAGGCAGATTAGTTGGAGAAAAAGAAGTTAAATTACATTTAGTTGCACACACATAGAAAATTTACATTTCTGCATATTCTAGAGTAAATGGATCAAGGGATTTCCTCTTTGAACTAAAGTTGGTGGGGGTAGGGACCAGATCAAGAAGAGAGTGGGGGAAAATCTCATGATGGAAGATTGTGATTCATGTGACAATCAGAGTTCTTAACTAGGTGTTTGTTCTACTGTTGTAGAGCAACCCCGATACAAAACGGGGTGCCTGACTGTGGGTCCTCACCCGCGCGCTTAAAAGGACTTATCAATGCTCTACTGCAGGCACACGCGAAAGGTTAATAAAAGGTTTATTTACAAGGGAAGGGGAAATGAGGAAATGTACAGCTCAGGGAGAAAAGTGGGAGACAAAGTTTTAAATGAGTCCTACCCGATCCGCCGATCAGGAATTCCAAAATGGCACTCTGAGAGCTGGCCGCCAGCCAGGAGCCGTGAAGCCAGGAGGGAGCGATAGCGAGCCCCCCAAGGCCCACGTGTTTGGTTTTTATATTCAACCTGGCTGCCCAACTCCACCTTCAGGTCCCAGCCACCTTCCCTTTGGTGGTGATGGGATTTGTCTTTCCCAATGTCTTGATGGCTTTAGTCTGGAGTGGGGGTGGGGTCCACAAAGCCTGTATGGGATTAACTCAGGACATCATTTCCCCCTAACACTACCACATAGATAGGTTTCTCGAAGGGAAAGGTGTTTTTCTGGGGATAACCAAATTTGGGCAGTCCCCTCAACCCTCATCAGTAGATAGTTAAGGGAGTGGTAATAGTTTTTCTTGCCTTCTTGAACATTTTAGGGACGTCTGTCCTTTAGTTATCCCTGGGAAAAAGGGACCATTCAAGGGCCTCCCCTGGTGGCGCAGGCGGTTGAGCGCAGTGCTGTGAAGCTGTCCTCAGCCTCTGCAGCGCGGGTTCAATCCCAGCCACGGGGGGTCCCACATGGTGCAGCAGACCTCTCCTGTCTTGCCCCTCTGCTGCTCCCCTCAGCAGTGTATTTTGTCAGTCTGCCTGTTCTGTTCCCCGCTCTGTCTCTGGTGAATCCTCTCACCCTCCCACTCATCTGGCCTGTACCCCGGTTCTTGTGTAAATAAATAAATGAATCTTTAAAAAAAAATTAAGAAAAAAAAGAGACCATTCAAACAGCTGCCCTTGTTTATTTGGTGGGTGGGGGAAGGGCAGCTTTTATATGGAAGTGGAAAATCCAGAAGAAGTGAAAGGCACTGAAACAAACCAAAACCCAGGAAATATGATAAGCAGAGATTAATAATGACACTTGAACGTTAACAACAAGCATTCTGAACATGGGCAACACTGGTCCACACTAAAAAGGGTGCTCTCAAGTGATATGCTTGTTCTCAAATAGTCCTGAGATGACTAGGACATCTTTTTGTAGGACTGTAAACAACTTGAGGGCAAGAACTAAGCACTTTCATCTTGAGTCTTGAGGAATTATCAAGGTGCTTGGCATTTTATAGGCTCTCTTTAAGTACACATAGAAAATGCATATTTAGGGCCTCCCTGGTGGCTCAAGGGGTTAAGACACAACCTATGAAGCTGTCCGCAGCCACTGCAGCATGAGGTTGATCCCTGGCAAAGGAAGCTACCCGCATGGCGCAGCGACCTCTCCTGACTCGCCTGCTGCTCCCCTCAGCAGTGTATTTTAGTCAGTCTGCCTGTTCTGCTCCCCACTCTGCCTCTGGTGAATCCTCTCACCCCCCACACCTCTGGCCTGTACCCCAGTTCTTGTATGCATAGTTAAATAAATAAATCTTTAAAAATAAAGAAAATGCGTATTTAAATTTTAGTAGGGATTTGGAAAAAATCCTATTGTGAACCATGCTATCTATAAGATAATGAGTGTAGTTTAGGTCTTTCTGGCCTAAGAACTCATTTATGATCTCAAAAATGAGAGCGCTGAAGTACTTTTTTTGTGTGGATTGTATAAAATTAAAACTGAGAAGTTTAAAAACAGTAATTAAAATCATAAAATCTATTTTATGGGGAAAACCTAGTACATTTTCAAAACAAAAAAATTTAGTGAGAAGACTGGCATTTCTTTATATGTTTTACAATTCTTTTCCATGCCTACCTTAATAGAAGACACCTGGATTTCTGTATCTATTGCAGTCACTTTTTTTGTGATGTTTTGGTTGGACATATGAAAAAAGAAATAGTTCCACAAAGATAAGCATTTGGAAAAAGGAGTTGTTTCTTCATAGACTTTACAAATATGTGTGGATATTCTTCTCTAGTATTGCACTAAAACGGTACAGGTTGTAATTCCTAAAATTTCAGTGAGGACTGGAAAACTTTATCATATGAACATTTTGTACTTTGTCACATTAAAATGCATAGGTCTTTTGGGCCTCCCCTGGTGGCACAGCGGTTGAGCGCTGGGCTGCGAAGCTGCCCACAGCCTCTGCAGTGCTGGCTCTATCCCCGGCCGCCGGCGAGGGTCCCACATGGCGCGCAGACCTCTCCTGCTGCCCGCTGCTCCCCTCAGCAGTGTATTCTGTCTGCCTGCCTGTTCTGCTCCCCGCTCTGGCTCTGATGAATTCTCTCACCCTCCTGCACTTCTGACTGTACCCAGTGCTTGTATAAATGAATAAAAGAAATAGGTATTTTTTTTTTTAATAATCATTTGCCCATGCATGAGTTTGAAACCTCATGTGTTGGTCACTTGGAATGTGTCTGCTCACCAAGTTACGCAGAACTTGCACATGTTGAGGCATGTCTTTATTCAATATCAAAAAATCATATTTGTTAATATCAGAAAATGTTTTAAGTGTTGCAAAGCTGTCAAGCTCATGATGGTAGATAAAATTTTCAAGATACTAATTTTCACTTAAAAGCTCAATTATTATCATTGGCAAAAGATATTGTCAGTTATTTTCCTTGAAATGACAGGCTCATTTGCTTTTTTTCCTGAAAATGCCAGTCATTCCGAAGTCTGAATTGTTTACCTTCAATCATTCATTCAAGTAAAAAATAATGTTTCATGAACAGAGTGCCTAGTTCACCTCAAATCTCAGTCTCATAAGTGCTTTTCCTTGGGACAACTATCCCATTATATTTTGATATGTAACAGAAGTGCTTTATGCATTTCTCTTTTTACACATAATATTAAAATGGCATGTACCTGTGATTGTGAATTCAAAAATTAACTAATTTTATAGATTTATCAAGGTCATTTTTAAATGAAACTGCTTTTTACTTACTGTGTTGCATACCAATGAAGAGTAAAATGACTACAGGTAAAATTTGGTCCGGCTTTGATTCTTCTTAATAATATCGACAGCTTGAACCACCATTGAGTTTACATCATCAGTGAATAAAGTCTTAGCATCATTACGAAAATAGATTTGACCTCATGATTCCTAGAAGGTTCCTGGGGAGCTCATACTTTAAGTATCATTGAAGGAGAGTGGTTGTTATGTATGTACATGTAAAACAGTCATTCTTATATGTAAAAAACTATTCTGATAGATATTTCTAACAGTCGAATTTCTTCCATTCCTTTGAATAAATGGTTTTGTTTAATTGCGTCATTAGCAGCTTGAAAAATTAAATTGCTATTACAAGAAGAGGATAATTTGTTTTTAATTTTCAAATGAATTAAGTACAATAATGTCAGAATTAATTTCTTAATAGTGTTCTCACTCAGTATAATAATTGTGTATGTATCCTTAGAGGTAAATATGGATTGAGCAGGTAACATGCTTAGCTTCTGCTCATAGAGTTTGTGGTTTGACTTCTATGCTATTCCAGTTCAATCTCACAGAATAAATGTATGGGCTGAAATACCTTAAGGGTGAATGGTTTGACTCCTCAGTTATTAAATTCACTTAGAGTCTAGTCTACGTACACATATTAAATACCTATTCCTAATTTCCGTTAATAGTCAACTCAAAAAAAACTGTGCCTTGGGAGAAAATAATTTTTTACTTGGCTAACAGATCAGACTATGTAAATTTTTTACCATTTTCTGATTTTTCCCATTTCTTTCAGGTTTCCTTTGTGGGAAAACAGTCAGCACTTAAGTATTAGATAGAACACTGACAAGTCTCCTTCTAACAGTAATAATGCACATAGGGTATTTTCTTTTCAAACTGTACAGGTGTGATGAGAACATAAATTCTAGAGATTGATATTAAACACCACAGTGATCAAAATAGTAAAGTCTAATGAAATAAAGTATTGATATTAGTTTCTGTTTCAAATAATGCAGTTATGTAGACAAAGGAATTGGTTATTGAAAAGGTTTTAAAGGACTATTTTCAACTGTGTTCAGTATGAGATTTTCTGAAGCCTGTTCCTGATGCATTTGCAAGTTTATGGTTAAAAATTAATTGAGTACAGGCTGCTCCCCGGCCACCGGAGGAGGGTCCCACATGGCGCGCAGACCTCTCCTGCCGCCCGCTGCTCCCCTCAGCAGTGCACTTCGGTCCTTCTGCCTGCTCTGCTCCCCGCTCTGGCTATGGTGAATTCTCTCACCCTCCCGCGCTTCTGACTGTACCCAGTGCATGTATAAACAAAACAAACAAACAAACCAGCAAACAAATAAATAAAGCATGCCTCTAAAAAAAAAAAAAAAAATTAATTGAGTACAAATATTTAAACACATTTTGTGAAAATGTTTTGGCATAAGAAAGAAACATAAGAAATTGATATCTTTACTGCTTAGATATGGCAAAATATTTTGTTAGGAACTCCTTTTAAATGTTCTTCTTGGTTAATATTTTTTACACTAGATTAATGATTAAAGGTTGTCATAGATGGTATGCATTATTTCTTGCCCTTATGCCTTTTATTATTTCAAGCACTGGGTACAGTTGCCTTGCTGAGTATGTTGCCTTTTTCAATCGCTGCAACTGGGGAGGCCCCCTTATGCCTTTTTAAACATATTGAGTAAAAAGGTTTTGATTCCCAATGCCAAAGAGCTATCTTAGAGAGCAGCATATGTACCTAAGTCATTTATTTCTTTAGAGTTTAGCAGAGGGAGGAGACAATGGAGAATATAAGTGGGGAAAGGGTGTTATGAAATCCGTCATAGGAATAAGTACAGAGGAATCAGAAAGGGTAATTCTGTGCTGAAGGGACAATGTGAGATGAAATGACCAGAAAAACTTTTACAACAGGTGACCAACTAGAATTATATATGCTCAGATGACTTAATAATTGTAAGTAGCATCACATTGATTCTCTGGAACTAAAAGGAAAAAAAAAAATGAATAAAAAGTTAATCGTTATTCATTTAGTACACAAATGTTTATGAAGCATCTCTGACATGAATGGTGTAGTCCAGAGTCACAGTCTAATTAAATAATCTCAGCACAATGTAGTAAGTTCTTTAGAGGTGTGAAACATGCATCTATCTGGACAGCCCCTTGGACCTGTGGTTTGCTACATCAAGACATTTTTGCTTTCTGCAATGTAGAGAAGGATATTTACCGATTGTAGGATAAGGTAAAAGTATCAGGCTTTTCTGCCCTCTCGCCATTAGGATAGATGAGGCAACCCTGTGGTCCCGAATGCATGCCTGATGGCGGACACCTGGAATAGGGTATGGGCATATGTAGATGGGATTCACCTGGGCTAAGACTGGGCTTTTAAGGGTGGCGTCACGGGGACGCCAACAGATGCAGAGAAGCAGAACAAACAGAGAAGGCCGGAGAGCCCAAAAAGAGTGAAGACTTGCTGGGGGCTGGGAGGCCTGCCAGCCTCCCGGCCCCCCCAGCCCCCAGTACCCCTGCCTGCCGTGTACCTGGTAAATCCCAATAAAAGCCTGCAAAGTCACTGAGGGCTCCAGGACTCGCTCCTCCTTTACCCGTCTGCTTGGATCATAGAAAATCTACACTGTGCCCATTCCTGCCCACTACACCGATTCACAGAATATTTTCTGGTGTTTACATGGCACTAATGAGAGAGAGCAAGGAGAGAGAGAAGGAACATTGCTTGCACCGATAACAGGTTAAGGCTAGATGAAACTTTTGTTCCATTAATTAGCTATTAGATTCTTGAGTGTAAGAAAAGAATACCAGTTTTCTTAAGTGTAAGAAAAAAAAAAATACCAGTTAACTTAGTATTTTTGTTTAATGAGTAACTTAGTATTTTTGTTTAATGAGATAATCTATGTAAAGCACTAAGAACAGTGCTTGGCATATAGTATGCCAACCATTAGATGCTTGTTAGATTTTAGCTCTTATTATTTTGTTTTAAACAAAGTGTTTAATAAATCACATAGCAGTTAGTCCTCAAATTAACTCCAATAAGATTCTTTCTTATTTCACAGGTCAGGTGGAAATCTTGGCATTCCTGCCTGGCTCTGTACTGCCAGCCAAGAGAAACTTGCCTGCTCAAACCTTTATTGTTAGTAATGACTTCATAGAGAGTAATGCTCTCCAACCCTTTCCCATTAAGTGGGATAATATTTTCTAATCCCTCGCTCTGTACAAAGCACAGTGCTAAGTATTCTAGAGATAAGAAACTTGAAAGTGAAATTGTCCTTGTCCTTAAGAAGCTTACACTTTATCATGATATAGAAGATTAAAAACTGACCTGAGTATGCTTAGAGCAAGTAATTAAACAAACAAGGAATCAAGTATTACTTAGTTTTGACTCATTGAAACTTTAGTTTTCTGAAGGGGGTAAAAAACATAAGATTGCAGTTGTTAGAAAAGGCTTTTGTTAAAGGATGTTTTGAGCATTTTCTCCTACTGTTTTCCTTAGTTTTATTTGCAAGCTGAAGCAGGTATTAAAGATGAAGTGTTCTTGTGGGAGCGGTAGCCCCAGGCGCTTGAAGCATTGCTAATTTCAAACCTTGTAATTTAGTTAAATTGAAACATAACTGCATTTAGATGAATGGGCTGCTAGTTTTCCTTCCCAAAGCAAACATGCCAACCTTTCATTACTTCTTGTCTGTACCATGACTTCTGTGCTATTCGGATCTGCTCGTTTACACATAATTGACATGTTACGGTAGTGCAGGCTTTTTATTTTGAAAAGAAAAAAAAGAAAAACATTAGGGATGTGTTCCATGATGCACTGCATCAATCATTTTACATTTTGAAGTGAGGAGGAGAGAGTAATTCCAGGTAACTTGGTGTTCCTGTAGAAAGTGGCTTGCACTTGGCTCAAGCCTTTACAAACCTGGGAGTAGGTAAGTGACACAGTAGGTCTGATTACAAATACAGTTTATCTTCATTTGGAATCCATGACTTCTATTAAATTTAATTACTTCCCCCGTGGCTTCTATTAAATTTAATTAATTTCCCCTGCAGCTGGCTTAGTGGAGGTGCTGCTGCTAAATGAAGGTGATTGCTAATTGAGGGAGTTTTCTGAAAGAGGTTTTACCCTTTCTTTTAGCTATCTAGAAATCACTTATCCAGCTAGACATCTCAGAACATTAGTGAGAAGTTGCAGGTAACAATGTTATACCATGAGCTCATCACCATTACTTAGAGAAATCTGGGTGGGGGTGGGAGTTAGGGTAGGGGTTGGGGGGGGAGGGAGAGAGAGGTTTGGAGGGGAGAGAGAGAGAGAGAGAGAGAGTGAGAGTGTTTCTTCAGTTAGCACGTCTTTTTGTTTTTTTTTTTTTGTTGAGAGGCCCGCTTGAGATCTCAGTGAAGACAGCTGGCCCAGTCTTAACCTAGACAAGATGGAACCTGTTAGGACTATCTACACATGGAGGTTTCTGGCAATCTTACCAAGGTTAAAATTGCTGCTCACTTTCAAAAACATTGAGGAAGACAGACAAGGAATCCAACATTGTGAGCCATATTGTGATCTATACAGCAGTAATTATTTGGGGAATTTTCTCATTAGAATTAACAGGGTTATTGTTTATATGATTTATTTTGCTAAGGTCATATACTATAGTGATGATAAAAGCAGTATACATGCTCAAGGCAAAGTTAAAATTTCAAGATATATAAAAGATATATAAATCTATTTATTGCCATTGCTTTGTTTCTATAAGTTGGTCAAATGTTAGAATAAAAGAATTTTCTTTTTCTCAATAATTACCTGCTCATGATAATAGTTGTGCAAATCATGGCTTTTGATGAAATTCTGTTGTTTGAGTGCACAGTACTACTTTGGCCTTAGAAAGCTACTTCCTTTGTTTTTCATACTTGTAGGGTAAGGAAAAATGTCAGGCTTTTCTGCCCTTCCGCCATCAGGATAGATGATGGATCCTTGAGGGTCCTGAATGCGTGCCTGATGGCGGGCACCTGGAGAAGGGCATGGGCCTAGGTAGATGGGATTCACCTGGGCTAAGACTGCGCTTTTAAGGGCGGCATCACGAGGATGCCTGCAGAAGCAGAGAAGCAGAGAGAAGGCCGGAGAGCCCAGATAGAGTGAAGACTTGCTGGGGGCTGGGAGGCCTGCCAGGCTCTGGCCCCCCAGCACCCTTGCCTGCTGTGTACCGGGTAAATCCCAATAAAAGACCTGCAAAAACCACTGAGGACTCTGACTCCTCCTTTACCTGCACTGTGTCCATTCCTGCCCTTACAATACTCTACTAATTTGTTTTTATTCTGGCCACTCCTGCTTAGCTTAAACTGGGAAGGAAGTCAGTATCTTTTAAACTTTACATTTTAGTTTGATATTGTAAAGGCAGGAACGGGCACAGTGCAGGTTTTCTGATCCCATGCAGACCGGGTAAAGGAGGAGTCAGAGTCCTCAGTGTTTTTGCAGGTCTCTTATTTGGGGTTCACCAGGCATATGGAAGGCAGGGGTGCTGGCTGGGGGGCTGGGAGGCTGGCAGGCCTCCCAGCCCCCAGCAAGTCTTCACTCTATCTGGGCTCTCTAGCGTTCCTTCTGCTGCTTCTCGGCTTCTCTTTCGGCTTCTGCTTCGGCTTCTACTGCTACTGCTACTGCTACTGCTGCTGCTGCTGCTGCTACTACTGCTGCTGCTGCTGCTGGCGTCCCCCTGTGACGCCGCCCTTAAAAGCACAGTCTTAGCTCAGCTGAATCCCATCTACCTATGCCCACACCCTATTCCAGGTGCCCGCCATCAGGCATGCATTCGGGACAAGGATCCATCATCTATCCTGATGGCGGAAGGGCAGAAAAGCCTGACATTTTCCTTACCCTACAGATATTCATAGTTCTTCATAATAATCCTTTTCTTCTCTATATAAAGCATCTCCTAAATGGTTTTAGCTAATCTCATAGCTACTAGTCCCACCTGTAAGCCCATTCACTACTCTCAATTTGTAACCCCACTCCTGACCTCTTTTATGTGTCTAAAACCAGTGTTTGGACAGTTGTTAAAGTGGTAAAAACTGATTTTCTTCAGGAACTGCTACCATATGGGAATAGACACCTCAGTATATGTAGGGCAAGGAAAAAAAATCAGGCTTATCTGCCCTCCCACCATCAGGATAGATGAGGAAACCCTGTGATCCTGAATGCATGCCTGATGGCGGGCACCTGAAGTGGGGACACCTGCGCTAAGACAGTGCTTTTTAAGGGCGGCGTCATGGGGACGCCAGTAGAAGCTGAAAGAGAAGCCGAAAGAGAAGCTGAGAAAGAAGTAGCAGAAGTTGAGAGAGAAGCAGAGAAAGCCGGAGAGCCCAGATAGAGTGAAGACTTGCTGGGGGCTGGGAGGCCTGCCAGCCTCCTGGCCCCCCAGCATCCCTGCCTGCCATGTACCTGCTGAACCCCAGTAGAAGACCTGCAAAAAAACCGCTGAGGACTCTGACTCCTCCTTTCCCCAGTCTGCTGGATCAGAAAACCTGCTCAGTGTCCAGTCCTGCCCTTACAGTATATTACTGTGCTTAATTTTTAATTTAGTATTGGCAAGTTGGTATCCATCGCCAAAGAACTAGATGGGTATTAGTATCCGGAACACTACCAAGAAGGAACTTGAGGGGGTGAAGTGAGGTGAGGATTTGAATCTACTTGAATATGGCTGAATCTACTTGAGATGATTCTTGTTGAAGACTCTCCGGAGTGATCAGATGTCACCTGATCAGATAATTGAGGGTGTTATCAGATTTTAGATTTGTGCTAATATGATTGGAGGATTTTTTTTTAAAGATTTATTAATGCATACAAGAACTGGGGTACAGGCCAGAGGTGCGGGGGTGAGAGGATTCACCAGAGACAGAGTGGGGAACAGAACAGGCAGATTGACTGAAATACACTGCTGAGGGGAGCATCGCGTGAGTTAGGAGAGGTCTGCTGCGCCATGTGGGTCACCTCCCTGGCCAGGGATCAAACTCCGTGCTGCAATGGCTGAGGGTAGCTTCATAGTGCTGAGATTTAACCCCTTGTCCTGAGATTTAACCCTTTGTGCCACCATGGTGGCCGATTGGAGGATTTTTTTGGAAAATTGGCTATGCAGTTCTGGGAAATATGGGACAAGGGTTATAGGAGCTAAAATTTGGTCAAGGAATAATCTTTGTCAAGCCCCAAGAATTTTCTTTACTCATTCCATGTCTCCATTTGGGTATTTCCTGGGCAAAGCAAATTGAAATAGAGAAACCTCTGTATATGAAAGTAGAGTGTTCTTATGGAATCTCTCCTAATCTGAAATGGAATAGTCACAAAGCATTATCGTTAATTTATATGGAAATAATCTTGAGCACTCCCAGACTCAAAAAACCCTACCAAAATCATAATAGGTAATGCACAAAACCATAAAACACACTCACATATAGTAAAATCAGGAATTATATAAATACACAGCCTGCATGAAGTAATTCCTTGGGAAGGAAATGGGCTGTGGCAACCACTATTCAGGCCTCTGTAACAAATGCTGAATTCTTATTTCACTTCACTTTGTTTAACGTAAAAATCCTCTTCAGTTTTCTTTTCATTACCAAAAACAGTCATTAGATCTTTTGTAAAAGCAAAGTGACATTATAGGAATTTTCGAAAAGCAAAGAATATATGTGTAGGGTAAGGTAAAAAGTATCAGGCTTGGGCCTCCCTAGTGGCTCAGGCGGTTGGGCGCAGTGCTGTGAAGCTGTCCGTAGCACTCTACAGTGCCAGTTTGATCCCCACTGGCCATGGAGATACCCACATGGTGCAGCAGACCTCTCCTGTCTCGCCCGCTGCTCCCCTCAGCAGTGTATTTCGTCATTCTGCCTGTTCTGTTCCCTGCTCTGTCTTTGGTGAATCCTCTCACCTCCCGCACATCTGGCCTGTACCCCAGTTCTTGTATAAATTAAAAAAAAAAAAACCAAAAACTTAAAAAGTATCAGTCTTTTCTGCCCTCCCGCCATTAGGATAGGTGAGGGAGCCCTGTGGTCCCGAATGCATGCCTGATGGCAGGCATCTGAAATAGGGTGTGGGCATGCATAGATGGGATTCACTGGGGCTCATGCTGCGCTTATAAGGGTGGTGTCACGGGGATGCCAAGAGCAGCAGAGAACCATGAAGAACCACGAGAGCAGTAGAGATCACTGGAGAGCCCAGACAGAGTGAAGACTTGCTGGGTACTGGGAGGCCTGCCAGCCTCCTGGCCCCCCAGCACTCCTGCCTGCCGTGTACCTGGTAAATCCTAACAAAAGCCTGAAAAAGCCACTAAAGGCTCCAGGACTCACTCCTCCTTACCCTGTCTGCTCGGGTCATAGAGATCCTGCCCTGCATCTTCCTGCCATTACACTATGTAATAAAAGTCCTATACAAATCTGTATTTTCTTCCTTCAGCCCTTCCTGCTGGTCTTTCATTTTTTTATAGCAATTTCTTTTCTTTTTTAAAAGGATTTATTTATTTATGCATATAAGAGCTGGGGTACATGCCAGAGGTGTGGGGGGGTGAGAGGATTCACCAGAGACAGAGTGGGGAGCAGAACAGACAGATCGATTGAAATACACTGCTGAGGGGAGCAGGAGCAGCTGGCGAGTCAGGAGAGGTCTGCTGCACCATATATGGGTCACCTCCCTGGCCGGGGATCAAACTCCCATGCTGCAATGGCTGAGGATAGCTTCATAGTATTGCGATTTAACCCCTTGTGTTGAGATTTAACCCTTTGTGCCACCTCTTGTTGAGGTGGCTGGTGATCTCTTGCTCGTTCTGTGTCTTTAACCCCTGAGCCACCAGGGAGGCCCCCTTCCTGCTAAGTCTTGACTTGGTGATTACTCAGAAACTGTGGATCATTTTTAACATCACCCTCTCTTTCTTGCCTCTAAGCATAAACTTCTATTTAGTCTAGTAACGATCTTTCTGTTGATTATTTTGATTCCAACCTTAGTCTTTGCTGTCTGGAATACTGTATTCACTTCATAATTTACTAACATGTTCCTAATTCATTCCCTCAGAATCATTGTCTATAGAACATAGACCTTTAAACTGCAATTATGATAATTTTACTTATCATTTACCCTCCTCTTCTTCCTATCCAGTCCTTCCCATTGTCTTCATTATCACTATCATTATCAATCTATCTACTCCTCCGTTATCCACTCCTTCCTTTCTTTTTTTTCCAATTCTCTCCCTCAGCATGGCTCCCTCATTTCTCTGTTCTTCATGCGGCCCTCTAAAGGTAGTGAAAAAGGCTTATGTGTTTAAATAAACCATGGTGCCATATCAGTAATTTAGATGGACATTATTTGAATTTGAAGACAGTGTCCGAATTATATACTTTTTTTTTGAATGGCAAGAATATTTTTCTTTGTCATTATTTTTTTAAAAAATGAATTTTTAAAAAATTTTTTTCTTTGTGTAGTCCTTCTTACAATATAATTATAACAATTTGCCAACTTTAAAATTTTTAGCATCTTCTAAAATTATAAGCTTTGCAATTTTGCTAACAATACATACATACTTGCTATTCACCAGTGCTGTCAGGATTTGATATTGCTTTTTCAATACATCTTGATTTTTTTCTCAGTCATTAAAGTTCCAGATCATTACTTAACAGATACTGTATTAATGTACTAGCTACATTAATTAGAGCCATGAAAATTCGAGAGTCAATCAATGAATGAATTAGAGCTTTTTCTCTTAACCCTTAATGTGCCTATGATGGAACTTACTTGTTGTCCTCAGGTTACATTGAGAATGTGCTACTAGTTTTAGTTTGAAGATATGCATTGCCCTGTATGAAGACATACTGTTATTCTCTGGAACCTTAACCACTGTGTGGGAGAAATGACACAGATAATTGGAAGGGTGCAACTGTCTTGGGTTACAGAAATGTAAATATTTTGTCACGTAGTATTTTGAGGACACATTCATCAATATTCATCTTTAGCTGCCTTTTTATAACCAGGAAGATCATTCTCAGGCAGGGAACCAAATCAAAATAAGTCAAAACCAAGGGTACCCAGAAACCCCAAATTTATGGGGGAAATAAACCCCATTTTTTTGGGTCTCTTCTAGTAGTCCAGTCATCTGCACATATAAATGCAAAGAAAGCAGACTCTTTGTGTACTCAAAGAACTTTAATTGGTAAGAAGTTCAAAGGGGAGGCAGAGGGGGAGAAAAAGTGAGAGGGGAAGGGGTGGCGAGAGGGAGCGAGGAAGAAAGAACTTAATATCGTAGACTTAACAAACTCAAAAATATCACCCATCACTTCATAGGCAAATGCCTAGCCAAATAGACTGGGCACAAAGTGGATGAGACTGGAAAATTTGCCATAAGTCCAAGGTGGGGTATCCGAAGAAAGGGGTTAGTCAGGCCCCAGAGAGCTGAAACAGATGGAGACACCTGAAACTCTCAATGTACCAGGCAAAATGGTGGCTGCTGCCATTGTCTTGCCTGCCTGTCAAAGTACCAGTGTCCCAGGAGCAGCAGCCTCTCTCCGTATCTCTACCCTCATTTCATTTCAATCTATACATATATCGGCTTCATTCCTTCCTCCTTCCCAGGAGCTCCATTTAGGAAGTCCAGCTCACGGCACTCTGGGAATTGTAGTCCAAGACCTGTGAGATGTTGTCAGCATAGAAGTAGGGGCTGAGAAAATGGTGCCCATTCCCAGGGCTCTGGCAACTCTCCCCGCCTTTTGTGGTGACACATTTTTTTTTTTTTTAAATATTTGTTCCTTACCTGAGATCTGACTTTTGGTGATTCCTTGGTTAGTCTGGCTTTGGAGGTCTGAGGACTCTGATGGTTTAACTGTGTTTGTTCTTTAGATGCTGCACTTATTGTTGTTACTGAGTGTTATTGGTGGCTGTGTTTTCTTCTGAGCTATGTTTTTAGGCTTTCTTAAGGATGACGGTACTATTTGTGCTTTTCTATCTCTTTCTTATTACTGTAATAGTGAATAAATCCCACGGCCTAGAAGGTCAGTTTCAGTGAATCTGTCTTGTTAATGCTTTTTTAAATTGATTATTATGCCTTTATTATTTTGTCATTCTTCATGGATGATAAATCTGTCTGACTCTCAAACTTTATATATCTGACTGCCTTGCTAGATTGTTGAAAGGTAAAACAATAAACTCTTTTTTTTTTTTGGTGGGGGGACCCTCGCCGGTGGCCGGGGAATGAACCAGCACTGCAGAGGCTGCGGGCAGCCTCACAGCCCAGCGCTCAAACGCTGCGCCACCAGGGGAGGCCCGAAACAATAAACTCTTAAAGCAAATGGGCAAGGACTGGCCTTTGGGAGAGGAGTCTTGTGTGTGAATGCTGGTCCTCACTAGCATGAAATCAATTGTTCCTCTCAATTGGTTTCATTTTTTAATCTTTGGTTTTCTTATTCATAATTGGCCACTTCAAATTACATAAGCCAGACTCACCTAGCTCTTTATTGATTCCTCTGTCCAATAATATGTTCTTCCTGCACTACCTAAAATTTTGATTGCAGATTTTCATTGGAATAGCATTACTTAAGGACTAATTAAGGTGATTAAGTCTCTTTAAACAAAATTAAGTGCTTTTCAGGGCTCTAACTGGCTACCCCAAATTCATATTGTTAATAGAATGTGAATGTAGTATTTACAAAAATGAATTAGAAACTTTTGAACAGATGGAAAAAATGCTGTTACCCATATAATACAGAAATACAAATTAAAATTACAGAGAAATGCCTTTTTCACCCCTTTGATCAAATTGGGAAATAACCAGGTACTTGATAACACTGTTTAAAAAGGTTTGGGCAAACAGATATTATATTACATGCTGTTGTGAGTTTGTCATGCAAGTTAGAACACACAGTATAAAGGGTAATTTAGCAATGTTCATTAAATACAGATGGATGTGTCTAATAACAACTTACCTGGGAATTTATTCAGAATATCTATGTATGGAAGGTGCATTGCAGTATTGTTTTAATAATGAAAGATGGAAGAGCAACAATGCCTGCCAATAGGTAGTTACATCAATTATAGTCCATTCATGCATGGAATACTCTCCAGCTATTACAAAATGTGACAGTCCAGGTCTACAGGACTTTTCTTTGTTAAACGAAAAAAAAAAAAATCACGCTTGATAGAGTGTATAGTGTTCTAGCTTTTCTATTAAGTAGGAGAGAAAATAAAGTGTATTCCTACTTGCTTGTCTACAAGTACATATGTAGGTATAAAGTAACTTTGGCAGAATCCAGAAGATATTAATTGTAGCAGTTACCTGTGAAAGGAGGTATTTTTTCTACATTCCTATTTTTCTTTTCATGTTTGAAACATTCAAATATATTATCTGCTGAAATTAAACTTAAAAAAATTTTAATGTGAGTTTAATTGTTCCTTCTTAATACTTATCTGAAATCAGTTGCTCTGGGGTGGGCTTGGGGTGGGGTGAATTGAGATAGGAGGAATTAAGTAATTGTGGAGCATTTAATCTTCATTTGAGGCACCAACTCTAAAATACTACTGACCCTAAAACAGGGACATCTAGGAGTCATGGGGAAATTTGAAAATTAGGCTGTAGGAACTTTGCAAGAAAGTAAAGATAAAAGACACCAAAGGCTCCTCTTTCGCTAACTAAGCAAAGGCAAAGTTTGGATGGGAACATTCTTTTTCCTTATCCATTCTTCCCCTTCTTGTATGATTCAGAATTTAAATTTGGTTCAGAACTGGGAGTTCAAGTAATGTTTTGAGTCCTGAAACCATAAAATACATGGAAGAAAACAGACAAAATGAAAGAGGGCAAACCCAAAGGCTAGGGATGACCAGATAGGTTTGTCCTCACCCAAGTGCTTAAGAATGCTGAACACTACCAAAAAACAGACACATGCAGAGAAACACTAATGGGTTTATTCACACAGGGAGTAAGCTGAAGGGAGAATGGAGAAAGAAAAAAAAAATGGTAAAGAAAATTTATTGGCCAGCACATGGCTAGATACCCTCTTTCCTACCTACCACTAGCAGATAGTGTCTGCTGTGAAGAGACCAGGCTCCAAGTTGAAGCTGAACTGCTAAAGCATGGCTGCCTGCCTCTGGAGTTCAAGCAGGAGTCACACTGCAAGAAGAGAGCATGGCTAGTCCTCTCTGTTTTTTTAAAGTTTCTCTGGTGGCTTTGCTCCTGCCCTCATAGGCAGCAGCCCCTGCTAAGGACCTCAGGGGTTGGAGTCTGGAATATGACCCATTTGTGGGTTCTGAGGTCTTTTTTCTTCCAAGAAAGTCAATCCACGACAATGTCTTCAGTGATATCTTTGAGGACTCGGCACCAATGGGAAGGGAAGTAAAAGCAAAAATGAAGAAATGGAACTAAAACTGAAAGGCCTCTGTAGAACAAAAGAAACTATCATTAAAATGAAAATATACCGTACCAAGTGGGAGAAAAAAATAATTGCAGACCATGCATCCAACAAGGGGCTATTGTCCAAGACCTACACACTCATACAGTTCAATCATAAAATAGACAGAGCATCTGAATAGACACTTCTCCAAAGAAGACATACCTATGGACAAGAGGCACATGTAAAGTTCACAACATCACCTCATCAGGGCATTGCAAATCCAAACCACAGGTAACACATCACATGTGTGTGAATGGCCCCTATCAAAATGACCAGAAACAAGTATTGACAAAAATGTGGAGAAAGAAGAACCCTGCTACACTGTGAAAAACAGTATGGTGTGGAGGTTCCTCAAAATATTGAAAATAGAGCAACCATGTCATCCAGCAATTCTGCTCCTAGGTATCTACCTGAAGAATTAAAAAAAGAAAAAAACAACACACCAAAACATCAGATCACAGGGATATGTGCACTTCTGTCCCTTGCACCCCTGTTTACAATACCCTCATTATGAAAGCTCCCTAAGTACCCAACCAGAGATGAGTGGAATAAGATGTGGTGTATATACGGAATGGAATCCAACTCAGCTAGACTAAAAGATAAAAACTTGCTCTTTGTGAAAACGTGCATGGAACTGGAGGGGATAACTCTTAAGTGAAATAAGCCAGGATAAAGACAAATAGTGGATGATTTCACTTACATGTGAAAACAAAGGAAAAGAAAAAAACAAACATACCCTTGAAATCTGACTGCAGAACTGAGACTTGGAGGGGGTGGTAGGCAAAGGTGAGAGGAATCCTGGTAACTATGGTGTTATTTGTGCTCTTGTGGCTAGTGTGATTTGCTAGTTTACATATGAAGAGGTATGAAGCTGTACCCCTAAAACATACAATGTTGTAAAACAAAATGACCACCATAAAAATAATTTAATATAGAAACAAATGAAGTACTACTTTGAATTAGCGCTTGGCTGAGGCATATTGCAGGTCAAATACACTTATATTTACTCTGGGAAACTTAGTAATTCTCTATCTGGTTACAACTGAGTTTTCACTTTTAACAAACTAATTCTCAAACCCTTGGGGAACTAAATAGGAATAGCATATAATCATTTGCAATACATTGTTTTATTCCTAAATATATATGTTTTAGAATTTTAAAATCATAGCAGAAATGAATATGACATTTTAAGGAGATTTTATTTTCATAAACCTACTGTAATTCTTTCCTTGTTGGTTAGCCGTGCATATGAAGGTGGATTGTTTCAAATTATATTAGTGTGAGTAGTTTCTCAGTTGTCTCAGTTATTTAATTCTTCTATTAAAAAATTTGGACTACTCTCCGTTGGCCAATATTTATTTACAGTTCTGGGAGTTAATTTGTGAATCAAGCATAATTTCTGGCCTAATTTGTAGTCTTATTGAAAAAACTGCTATCTGTTTTGTTCATTCAGAATCCCTGTCTCCACCTTTGATAATTCCTATTGAAAATATCATGGAGTAGGAAGTGAGGGAAAGATGCATTATTATTCAAGTATTGTTTCTCTCCAAAATATTTAGTTCTCATGTAGTAAAGAATGTTATCACCTCATAAAGAAAATTTCCTCTGTTTTCTAAAGTAATTCTTTGATAACTGCTCAGTACTTTATAAGCATATTGTAGCACAATGAACTATGGTGGCGAATTGTGGGTGCTTTGTTGAAAGGCTCAGGATGGTGATAACACCTGAAGGGAGGGGGAATATCTTCTAATCCTAAAAATACAAATAATGCTATAAACCAACACGGCCTCAATAGAAAAAAAAGAAATATGTCATTGTATAAAGAAAATAATATAAGACTTGTAGACCTGATTGGAATATTGATCCATTACTTAATGGTTATATACATTATTTTTATTTCTACTTCCTAGAGTTGATACAAAGATTGGGGTCGTCTGTCCTGTGCCTCATATACAGTAGGAGATCTTTTAATGCTAGTTATTTGATCATTAATTCAGAAGCAGTTAAGCATTAAGAGCTTAAGTGATGGCGCCTGCATTTGGTAATGTGTTCAAGATTGTGTCTTGGAAACTTACCTCCTTTATCTCTAGGCTTTCTCAGCCTATCATCACCTAGGGCAGCCCATGTTCTCTATTCATGTATCTTTCTAAGTTGGTAATGTATTACTTCTTAATTGGTAAGTAGCACTTTGATTTGATCCCCAAATCAAAGGAGGTAAGATGAAAGCAGATGAAGAGAGCTAGAAGTAGTTGGACAGAGTAACCCACTGGCTGTCTTCTTTCCATCCCTGTGGCAAACAGCCAGCTGTTTCCTTAATTCAAATTTCTGTGTGCTCTGGCAATGATAAAGTGCATTCTTCTTAGAGAAATCCCTATGGGCAATTGTCATTTCAAAGAAAAAATTTAATAGCAGAAGAGTGACTATGGTTTAGAGTACTAATGTATGTGTAGAAGTAGATACAGTGAAGAGCTAGGGATTTGACTTCTAGTTAAAAGTGACATGTCAAGTCTTTATTTATTTCTTCACTCCACAAAAGAGTAGAAGTATTATTGAGCATCACCCACAGACAAGCCACTCTTGAAATTCTTGTGATGTAAACTAGTTTAATAAAGCCAATTAGCCCAAATATAGTCCATTGACCCCTGCGCTACTAGGAATAGCGACACCTTCTGGTCAATGGTGGGAACTATGTTTTAAGTTGCACTCATTCACTCCTGCTGGTTCATTTGTTATATTTCTGTGGCCTCACCTGTCAACCAATAGGACATTTTTTATTTGATTGTGCCCTCTTTATTTCTATATTTGTTGCTCATTTAATTTTATATCATTTATTTTATTTTCTTTCTCACAAGAACTTTAAAACATCTTTATTCCCCCCTCTTTTTACCAGCTTCATTTTAGAAAAATCTTTCACAAAGGCAATACAGTATAGTGGTTAAGGTGGTGGTGTATGACTACATGAGTTTAAAAAAATCTCTTTTTACCTGGTGATTTTGGGTAAATAAGCCCGAATTCTGTGCCACTGCTGCCTATAAAATGGAGAAAATAATACCACCCTTATAGGGTTGTTTCGAGACTAAAGTAAAATAATGTATGTGAAGTTCTCAGCATATCATTTCCTGTGAAATAGTTACTCAATGATTGTTCACTTTTATTATTTAGCTGCCACTGTGCCCTTTCATTTATGTGCCATAAATAATCTCGATTGATGACATTAGTGTCAGTATATACTCAGAGCATGGAAAAGAAAAAAAAATGTTTTAGAAAAAGTAGCTTTATAACTATTTCTAAAGTGAACAAAATGTCAAAAGTTGTCTTCAAAAACTTCATATAGCTCTAAATATTCCTCCTCCACAAATTTTTATATTTGCTTTGCTTTAAGCTCCATCGTGAGAAATATCTCATAAGAGTTTCCTTTAGTTGTATCATTTTGCTGTTTTAACTGCTAAGATTGTTACTTTATTATTTTCTAACTTAAAACTTAATACCATACTTTGAAATTGGATTTAAACTTCGCACCAGTCATTTTGGACTTACCTGTTTTAAACATTTGGAAAAATGTTGGTTGACATCCCAAAGAGCAATTTACAAATTATCTTTATGTTTATTGCCTAAGGGGACATCCTTTGCCATGTTGTGACTCTCCAAAATGTCTAAGAATTATAATTCTTTCCTCTTATATTGTCCTTTTATTTTCCTTTTTTTCTTTTGACCAATTACTTGGCTTCTCCTCTTAAGTGACATTTGGTCATAATGCCAAGAAGTTCATTTCTGTTGTGGTTTATGTGAGAGGTCACAGTTCAGAATACCTTTGATGATTAGAAAACATGTAACAGGTTGTTTTCATTATAATTTCTGAATACTGGCCCTCCTGAAAATTTTTGTCTCACTTCACCTAGTGGATAAGCTATTATAATTGTGGAGTGCTTTACTTCTTCACTGCCAAGATTACTTTCCTGCACTTTATCTATCAAATCTCTGTGACTTGTCCCGTTAGAGTAGTCTTTAATGGTTGTTTGAGTGAACATTTCTCTTACAAGTAACAGGTAAGGAACTGCTTTGAAATTACTCACTAACAAAATATAAAACTATCATTTTCTTCTATTTTCATCAGCTGATGCACATTGTTCTGTGAACTCTTGGTATTTTTCCAATCTCTCCATGGTTGTTGTAGTAAAATCAGATTTTAGGTGTGGCTAGTAATTGTTGAAACCATTTCCACATCAAAAAAAAATATTTTAAATAAATCCACACTAGTAATAATAGATGTTCAGTGTACCTCCAGTCAGACTATTTCATCCTTAAAAGACAACTGTTTCATGGGAAATCACTTAACTACATGTTCATAGAACACAATATTATATACCATTTTGGTGACCATTTTAAGCCAAGCTATTGGAAATTTTAAGCTTTGAAATTGTTTTAAACAACTGTAGAGCCTATTTGGAACAATCTCAGATGGGAATATTCTCTGTTTTTGTGATAAAGACAGATAACTGCAGAGGCTATATGAGGAATATTTAAATTCCCCTTCTAGGAGGGAAATAATTCTATTCCAGATTTCTTTGAAATGAACCATTGTAAGTGAGATTCTAGTTCTTCAGGTTAGTTTTTTTTAATAAAAACTAGTTGACCTTTATTGAGTTTTTTCAGTACCAGACATACTCCATGATATAACTTCATTTAAACTTTCTCTGTAGAAGGCAAGTTCTATGACTGACTCACATAGCAAGTAAATAAACTGACTTTTAAGATGGTTAAGCAGTTTGTTCAAGGTCACAGGGCTATGAAATGGTGTGTCCACTTTGCTTTTGCTCACATCTGTGCTTCTCTCTGATAAGGGTGGAAGTGAGGTTGTGAAGTATGTAGTTATGCTCTAGTGTAATCTTTTTGAAACGGAGTAAAAAGACTTACTTAAGAAAAACCCTCTACACCTTCTTTATTTATGGTTGATTTCCTCGGGAGAAAAAGGCGCAATTCAGTAATTGTGCTTAGAGACCGTGGGTTTTCACTGCATCCTGGGAGAGTTTGTGAATTGTCCCAGAGACAAGATAATATTGCTTCAGTTCCTCAGGATTGTTTTGTTTGTCATTCTCCTGCAGGGGTTATTTTGCTAATGTAGTTCCTAGGCTATTGTCTAAATGGATAAGAAATAGGTCTGTCATCCATGACTGCAAATGATGGTTAGGACCCGGTATCTTCTCAAGGCTTGCCTAGCAGATCTCTCACTTGGTACAGAGGTGTTCTATACAAAACCTCTCAAAAGAGATAAGTCTTTGTTCTGTCTTCTATTTTCTAGTTTATAAATTCTGTTTCTGTGACTTTATTTGCTATGTTCGAGTGCCTTCTCATAGCTATTAAAAAAGGAGTAAATGTTATTTATAAATGTCTTTGAAAATCATTAGAAAATGCTATGGAAATTGAATAATATAAGAACAAAAGATAAAATCTTTAAAATACTATTTAAATTAGGGTAAAATAATCTAAAATCACAAAATCAGAAACCAAGAAGGATATATTGGATTTAGGAAAGGAAATACAAAGCGACAAAATAAGGAATAAAAAGTTCTTGGTAAAATATAAAGGTAAAATTGATTACGCTACTTCGTGTCAGGTGTGTGTGTGTGTGTGTATGTACGTATTTGTGAATAGAACATAGCTATATGGTAAAGGTTACATTGTTTTTGACTAATCTCATGCTTCATGCTTTTGGTCAAATTGCTCAACTGAGTCCTTTATGAGAATATTAGTTACACTTTGCAAAACTTGAATTGCTGACCCACCTGAATTAGCTTCATCCTGGGAGTGAAACAAGCAGATATATTTTTGTATGGTTCAAATAAGAGATCATAATATTTTGTGATTTGTCTAAATTTTATATCATTAAGCATGTTAAATTGTCAAGACCCTCTGTCAAGTGGACAGAGTTCTACAATAATAATAATTTTATAACTTTTTTTTGTTTAGCCCTATGTAAGACCTTCTCTTAATTATAATATTGTGTTTGCAAATGCACTGGAGGTGCACTTTAATTTTGTATATTGCAATAGTGATTCCTCATTTAAAAATAAAAATCTGCATTGTTTAAAATATACCAGGATATTCAATTATACCAGTTATCAAAAATTACCTGTTATGTGAGGAGTGACACTTATTTTTGAGTGGGATTTTTAAAATTTGTTTGAGCTTTAAAAGCAAACTCCTTTGAAATAGCAGCTATGAGGGTGCTGATCTGTGGTAGCTTATGACAGTTCTAACACATGGTCTTAGATAAAACTGACAAGCTATGTTTCTAACAGCCTTTCTCCCCTTCTACCCCTTGCCTCCTCTCTCCCTCTTTGCTTGCTTCCTTCCCTTTCCTTTTAGCATTACCAGTAAGAAAATATACAATACATCTTTCTACTATTTCTACAGCGGTAAAGGGTAGAGAACACTAAGTTTTTTCATGCACCTGTCAGAGTACCATGACAGCTCCACCTTCATCCTTAGGCTAAGTCTTACTTGGTTGGGGATTTCTCTTGGCTTTGTAAGGTATCTTTGATAAGGGAGATCTCACATTGAAGTTAATGTATTATGAGCACTTAAGTGAAGTTTTATAAGACTGTTGCATCATTAAAAATGAAAGAGAACAAAAAGCAGTTAGATCTAGTAAAATGCTGTATTATTTGGTACTTCTACTTGACATATTTTGAACTTCCCCAGTTCAGAATGAGGTCTGCTCTATATTGGAAATGGGTTTTATTTCACGTGATATGCCCTCGACATTATTTGTAGCATTTGATAAATTTTAAAGCATATTTAATATAACTATGACTGCTGGTTGAGTTGGAGAGTTTGGAATTTGATATTTTAGTTATATATTAAATAAAATATTTTTCAGACACAGTGAAAATAGTCTGAATTGATTTTCAAATGTGTTTTAGATAGAATGGAAGCAACGGTTTTAAGACTTCATATTTATATGTTTATAAAGTACTTTTAGACATTTCTAACAAAATACAAAATTTGCACATTTGCCAAAAATTAAGAATTTAACAAAACAACAGTATTAATATTTATTTTTATGTGGAGTATGGATAAGCATAGGGAAGGGAGACATAGTATGTATTAGCTCTTTCTGGAAGATAGTATGTATAGTCACATTTCTAGACTTGCTTATGAATACTTAATGTCAGTTCAGGACACAAACATACTAGACTGCTTAATAATTATTTTCTGAATTAATACCTCTTCCCCCCCACCCTCAACGTGGCCTTTTTTGTCTTTCTGCCATGACACATTGTTGCTTATATTTCAGGGTTAAATCTAAAAGTCACCACTTTGTGGTTTTCTTTCTTTTCTTCTAGCACAATCAACTTTTCTATGTGTTTTATTATATTCTTTCTTTTTAAGATTTATTTTTCTTTATACAAGAGCTGGGGTACAGTCCAGATGCACGGGAGGATGAGAGGATTCACTAGAGACAGAGTGGGGAACAGAACAGGCAGACTGACAAAATACACTGCTAAGGGGAGCAGTGGGCAAGACAGGAGAGGTCTGCTCGCCATGTGGGTTGCTCAGAGGCCGGCAGGGATTGAACCGGCACTGCAGAGGCTGTGTACAGCTTCATAGCACTGTGCTCAACTGCCTGTGTCACCAGGGAGGCCAGTTTTACTATATTCTAATGATACTCCATACTGTGCTGCATTAGTTACTGTGTCCTTTTTACACTTTCTGCTATCATTAAACACACATAACATGTTTTAGTCATCAGTGCATCACCAGCACTTAATATACTTCCTAACATATAATAGGCACTCAATAAATGCTTATTGACTCAAATAAAATAAAATCAAACAAGGTTCAAAAGAGGATGACTTGAAAAGAGAACTAACATCTATTGATTTCCTAATACATGCCAAGCTTCTTCATTAGTTACCTTAGAATTCAATGCCCATAATATTTCAAATTATCTTGGGAAAGAGGACATGCTATCCCTATTTTACCTTATGTTACTTTATATGTGGAAACTCTGAGGATAAAAATTATAGTATGAGGCTTTTTTCTCTTGTGCCTCCAATCAAAGCCACATTAAATTGTCTTCTCAGAGTTTTTGCAGCTTTCTCCTACCCATATTTCAAAAATATATCATTGCTAAGCTGGAATGGTATAGTTTACTATTTTCAAATCTAAATTACTCATAAAGTATGTAAGCATATAAACATAAAACATATGTAAAATTATGAAATATATAATATATATATGAGATAAAGAACTTTACAATTTTTAACATAGCCACATTAACAATA
Organism: Talpa occidentalis; assembly: GCF_014898055.3. Taxonomy (NCBI): domain Eukaryota; kingdom Metazoa; phylum Chordata; class Mammalia; order Eulipotyphla; family Talpidae; genus Talpa; species Talpa occidentalis. The sequence continues at coordinate 124,946,717 of NW_023602073.1, read as the reverse complement.
CCACCACTTTATCAAGGTGATTATGTTATTGTTACAGGTTTCATCATCACAATCACATGTAAAATCACTTGTAAATTATTGAAGCTTAAATTTTGATCTTTTATGAACTGAAGATCACACTTCAGTGAATAAAAATAGCATTTATAATTTAAAGTGAATTTTTTATATATATCATTGATGTTAATGTAAACATCTCATGGTGATGTTTAAGTTAGTCATATTTAATCTTTATTATAGTAAGTCTCTCAAGGCCGAAATCATTTAATTAATAATACACACCTCATTGAATATAATAGTGTACTCTGAATATCTCAGGCACATTTCTGCAAGGGCCTCTATGATTTTTTTTAATTGACAGAGATTTCCTTGAAAACTTGTCTCTTCCAGTGTCTCAACAATACAGAGCAATAAAATACATGATAAGGGATATTATGGGAAAATTGAAGGGGCTATGCTTTTGGTTGTGAAACTTTGTTATCACTTTGGAGGTGGCACTATTTATTTCATCATAATCTAGTTCTTGCCATAAAAAAGTAGATTTTAGTGCTTCATTTCCAGATTATTGTTAAGTTTTAATTAGTAAGACAGAATTAAGGAGTATGAATCTGTATTACTAATAATAATCCAAAGAGAATTTTATATTGTCAGCCAGTACAGTTCCTAGGAATAATGTAGTAATCAATTTGAGGTTTAGTTTTTCACCTGGTGGTTCCTGCAGGGCTGCTTCTATTGTGGGCACTTTGTCCTTGTTTGCTTTCCTTGGAATTACTCTTAAGTACAGATGTTCATGTCGGAGTCCATTGTACAGGCAGTCCTTGACTTCTGATGGTTAAACTTAACAGTTTTTTGATTTTACAATGACATGAAATTGATACACATTCAGTAGAAATTACTTTAGATTTTGAATTTTGACCTTTATCTGGTTGAGTGATACATAACTGGCCATAGCTCCTAGTCAACCCCTTGATCACCAGGGTAATCAGTTAATACTTTAATGTTTTGCTTATATTTTTTTATATTGTTGTGTTTACAGAACTCCCATCTCTGAGACATTCATCATTGAGTTATAACATAGGATTTGTATTAGATGATTTTGTTAACTGTAGGCTAATGTAAGTGTTCTGAGCACATTTAAGATAGACTAAGCTAAGCTATGCTGTTTGATATGGTAATTGTATTAAATGCATTTTCAATTTAAGATTGTTTCCATTTATGAGGGGTTTATCAGGTATAATCCTACTGTAAGTCAGGGAAAATCTGTATTACATTCCTCGACAAACCCAGTGTTTGTGGAATGTAGACTATAGATTTCATTATCTTGTTGATTTCATTGTCTTCTGATTTTTGCTCAGAATAGTGCCTGCCATTTAATGAAATATTGCTGAACAAAGTCAAAATTTGTATAGATGGTGTTTGTATAGATGATGGTAGACTAAATATCTTTTTAGGAGTCTGTTAATGACTGTGTCTTTAGAATGCTATAATTGTTTCCCCCAGGCTATGCTAACAATGTTCGGTGACAGGGCATATCCTAGAATTCAAGCAGCTAATTCTTTAGGGGAAGAATAGACTTGGTGTTATCCCCTGGGCCAGTGAATCTACTAAACACTTTGCAAGAGGATTTATCAAACCATAGTATTTAAAAATTCTTATGTGATTTCTTACTTCACTGCAACTCGAAAGGGCAATGCTGAAAGATTTAGTGTATAATATTGTTGCTTTGCTAGCTGATAATGGTGGTTAATTCTGGAAATGGGGAGACGGTGGAGGGAGAATTAAGGAGAAAGGACCAATTTGGTGTGGCAGTCATCCAGGAATTGACATGGATTTCCAATTTTATGTTGAGGAACACAGGTAATAAATTAATTCAGTGTATTTCATTAATTGATAAACCTATTAATTAAATCACAAAAAATTGGAAATCAGATTTATATTTTATAGTGTCATTCTAGAGGACATACTTCATTTGTCTGGGAGGGAGTACAGACTGTGCTTTGTAACATCTTGACTTACTTTATATATGACTGCAAGTAATGGCATACTTGTTCTAGTTGAGATAAGTAACTCTCCAAGAATGTAATTGCATAGTATTATTTTGTATTCCTTAATAATGGCAAGCAAAAGAGTATGATGACTGAGAATTGGAGTTCTGGCATTAGACTACCTGTGTTAAAACCTGGAATTGTTGTTATTAATTATATGAATTTGAAGGAGAAATTATGTAAAATGAATCTAGATTTCCTTTATTTTTAGATATAACACAAATGGAGCTGCTGTAAGGGTGAAATGAGATAATGTATGCAGTTCATAAACATTCTCTGGCACATCCTATGTGGCAATAAAGTGTTTACTATCGTTGATGTTATTATAAATGAAACCAGTCATACTTGTACACCCTTAACATCAGTGCCTGCTCAGCACTGATGCACACATTAGGACATGTCATGGGGAAATACATTCAAGAAGATCATAATTTTTCAACTTATTTATTTTAGTTTTTTAAATTTTCTAGAATCTTTGTTTCTAATTTTCTTTTAGTGATTCAGCAATTCTTTTTCTTCTCCCCTCCCCTTCTCCCAACATTCTTAATACCGCTTTGGACATATCCCTCACCACCTCCCTCTTAACTTCAGAAACCTCACTTTGTTTATTAGTGCCTTCTAATTTTTTTAAAGTATTTTGCTTTGTTGTATTATAAGCTATGTAAATGTCCAATATTTGTCTTTATCATTCTGGCTTGCTTCAGTACAAATAATTTCCTTCAACTACTTGCATTTTGCTATAAAGGCAACATTTTGTCTTTCCTTATGGTGGAATAGTATTCCATTGTGTGGGTATACTACATCTTCCTGATTCAGTCTTCTTTCCCTGGGTACTTAGGTTGTTTCTACATCTTAGCTATTGTAAATATTGTTGCAGTAAGCTGTCTGAAGCATATATTTTAAGTTGATTATGATATGTTCTACAGATAAATGCCCAAGAGTGGGTTATTGGGTCATATGGTATTTCCATTTTCAGTTTTAGAAGATAAACCCAGATCACATTCCAAAATATCAGCATCAGTTTACGTTCCATCATCAATGTAATTTCTTTCTCTGAATTCTTTCCAGCACTGTTGTTGGAAGTCTTTTAAATATGTGCAATTCTCATACATGTGAGATGACATCTTATTGTGGTTTTAATGTACATCTCTTGTTAAAGCAATGATGAACATTTTTCATGTGTATCTGTTGACCTACTAGTTATCTTCTTTGGTGAACTGTCTTTGTCTACTCAGATATAATAATCTCTATTTATTAATTTGATTGTTAAACTAAAGTTTTTTATGCATTTTAGAACTTATTCCTTTGTTACTTGTGTAATATGTAAATATTTTCCATTCAGTAGGATGTTTTTTAAATCTATATTTTCTTTCAATGTGTAAAAGCTTTTTAATTTGCTTTTTTTTATTTTTTGCTTTCATTTCCATATAAGAGTTGAGTCTCAACATTTTTATCATTGTCATGAAATGTATTGTCAGTCTTCTATTAGATGTATTTTATTTTTGCAAGTCTTATCTCTAATCCACTTAGAATTTATTTTGTGGGCCTCACCTGGTGGCAAAGGTAGTTGAGTGCAGTGCTGTGAAGCTGTTCGCAGTCTTTGCAGTGCTGGTTCGATCCTGGCCAGTCAGCGAGGGTCCCACGTGGCATGGCAGACCTCTCCTGTCATGCCAGCTGCTCCCCTCAGCAGTGTATTTTGTCAGTCTTCCTGTTCTGCTCCCTGCTCTGTCTCTGGTGAATCCTCTCACCCTCCCACGCATGTGGCCTGTACCCCTGTTCTTCTATAAATAAATAAATGTTTTTTTAAAAAAGAATTTATTTTTGTGTATAGATTCCATTTCATTCTTTAAATGTGGCCATCTTCTTTTCCCAATGCCATTTGCTAGCATCTTTCCCCATTGTATGTTTGTGGATTTTTCTTTTTACCATGAAATAAGCATTGGCATATACTGGGGTATATTTCTTTCTTTCTTTTTTTTTTTTTTAAGATTTTTATTTATTATACAAGAACCAGGGTACAGGCCAGATGTGTGGGAGGGTGAGAGGATTCACCAGAGACAGAGCGGGAAACAGAACAGGCAGACTGATGAAATACACTGCTGAGGAGAGCAGTGGGCAAGACAGGAGAGATCTGCTTGCCATGTGGGCATCTCGAACCTGCACTGCAGAGGCCACAGACAGTTTCACGTTGAGGTGCTCAACCAACTGCGCCACCAGGGGAGAACCTGGGGTATATTTCTTGATATTTGATTCTCTTCCATTGATCCATGTGTCTATTTTTAGCCTAACATATTGTTTTAATTACTATTGCTTTATAATATAGTTTAAAGTCAGGTAACATGATTCCTCCATTTCTCCATTTTTCCTCAGAATTGCTATTGCTGTTTGTGGCTTTTTACATAAAGCTTAATGTAATTGTTCAGTTTCTTTGAAGAATATCATTGATGTTTTGATGAAAATTGCACTGTATTTATACATTGCTTCTAGTAGGATAGGTTTGAAAGAATTGTGCCTTCATAAGTTGCGTTGCTGGCTAGGTAGAAACCCATTTATGGAAGGTTGGAATCGATGATTACCACAAATCAAGACTCTGAAATCCTTAGTGTTATTAACTTGTAAGAAAAGGGAAATATTTCTGTGACAGTTCTAATTTGAAATATGAATACTGTGTGTTAATTCCAGGTAAAATAACAAAAATTACTTTATAAGGTTCTTTCATGTAGGAACAAACATTTTCCTTTTGTTTTTACTTCCCCCAAAACATTGGTTGTAAAGCCTTTTTAGTTATAAATGACAAGTAACTGAAATGACAAAATGTGCAGTAAAACCTTAAACTATAATCTTTTCTTTTGAAAATATTAGATTTTGTTCCTACATGATTTTCAAGATGTGGTGCATGTTGGAAATGCTGTCTCTCTTTATTCATTTTCCTCAAAGCAAAGAGCGTTTGAAAGTAGTATGGTATGTGATAGAGGTCACAGAGTGTTATAAGAAATTATACGGCTTAGGCTACATTTGAATTTTTCACTTAAGAAATAATTAAAACCCACTGTTGGGTGCTGAGAAGAATAAAAAGATGACTTATGCCCGATGCTGCTTTCAAAGGGATTACAAGGATTGAATAAAATACTAGAAAAATAGCTTTAATAGAAAGTAGAGAGTGGCAGATACAGAAAGTAGTATTATTGTTCTCTGGGAGATAATACTTGCAGTTAGAGACCTCAAGGGGAGCCTTGAATAAAAGTAGAATTGAAGTGTGCATTGAACCAAAGTAGAAATGATAAATACTGATACATATTGGAGGCCATGAAGGGGAAATGCATCCTTGACAAAGGGAGTTAGAATGTGCAGGGATTACAGGCAGAAACGAAAGGAATAATTATGGGAAGCAATAAATCATACTTTATTCCCCAAGAGTACTTTTCCCAAGAGATAAGATGCCCAGAGAGGATTCTGTGGTGAAATTGATTTGGGAAAGTTTGGATACTATATCTTCTTCCTAGAGACTTTCAAACATTAAAGATTAATAATAGAGCGCCTTATTAAAATTTTCATTTAATGTTATTTGTAGTTTATTTAATCACGAAGTCCTTGTTTTTTTAGTAGAGCCTGCAGGTCTTTGATTTTGGTTGGCTGTTGCATATGTGACCCAGCCTAGAGGCTGGTACTACAACCCTCTCCAACCCCCTCCACACCCTTTATCTTTGATATCTTTGAAATGAGGTAGTATATTAGCATTTAATCCTTGTTTAATTGCTAGTGCCTTTTGTTCTTATTGATACATAAAGTTAGATTTGTTAAAGTACCAGTGTTGTCAAGGTAGTTTTCAGGAGAAAGGGATAAACTAGCGTTAGAGTAACTTTGGGCTTCTCAGTCTCTTAACAATATGATGTTTTTCGTGCTTTTTGGAAGAAAGGTAATAATAGAAGAGTATCTTTCAGTTGTTTGGGCCAAAGAAAATTCAGGTTTGATTCAGAGAGTGACTGGGAATCAGAACAGAATTCCCTCATAACTTTTGATATATAGACTTTTTGGCGCTGTCAGTAAAAGAGCAGGAATGAATCCTTCTGAACTTCCACTGATATCACTTACTTATGTACTTACTAGTCTTATTTTACCCATTTTTGAATAGTGTGATTTTAGGTAAAATCCTGCTTTGTTGAGAGATGAGAACCCTTACCTTTAATCTTCAGATATTAACTAGCTTAACAAAGACTGAACTTGTTCCTTAAAATGATTTTTCACTGGCTACCATTTTTTCTTTTCAGTAGATCTTTACTCTCTAGCTGTAAAATAAAATATTTTGTATCACATTTCATTGCTATAAGTCTCATAAGAGTAATTTAGTCTATGCTATTATTTCTTAACACTTCTTTACTATGCATTCTACTCTAATGTCTAAAGAACTCAAGCAATATTCATTAATGTGTAACATAAAAAGTGTTCCCCCTTATGGAATATTGGTTCAGAAAATTATTATGAAAATGCCCAAGGTACCTTCAACATATATTTCTCAAGTTGATCTGGAGTGTATTGTTTGACTCTACATACCTGCATAAATGTCAATATAATGAAACTCGTGAGGATTCATATTTTTTCTTTTCCTACCTTTGAGCCCTCCCCACTTTGATACATGAAACTATTTAAAAAAATAAAAAATAAGAACCTGTCCATAATGTCCATAATGGTTTGACAGTTAGTCACTTTATAATTGTTAAGCTTTTTTTGTTTCCTTTTTTAATTTTAGGCTGGCAATACTCCTATGGCATGAGAAGAGTTGGAAAATAGTTTTTATTTATTGTTAGTCACAGCTATTATTATTAACCAATGGTCAGATTCTATATTAAAAAAAGAAAAATCACAGTTTGATCTAAAATTAGACAATCTGGAATTTCCAAGGTTTTCCAGCCATCTATATTAAATTAATCTTAGATGCTTAGAAAAGACCATACCCATTTTTTAAAAAGATTTATTTATTTATGTATACAAGAATTGGGGTACAGGCCAGATGTGTGGGGACTGAGAGGATTCACCAGAGACAGAGTGGGGAACATAACAGGCAGATTGACTGCAGTACACTGCTGAGGGGGGCAGTGGCCCAGTCAGGAGAGGTCTGCTGCGCCATGTGGGTATTTTCCCTGGTCGGGGATTGAACTCATGCTGCGGTGGCTCTAGATAGCTTCATAGGTTGCATCTTAACCCCTTGTGCCACCACGGAAGCCCCATGCCTAATTTTATATAAGATTTTTTTTGATTTCTAGAAAGGACCGAACCTGTTTCATGATGACTTAATGCTAGTCTTGTGTTTGAACCATATAGAATAAAAGAACAAAGAACAATTTTGGATTTTTTTTTTTTAATTTAGAACAATATACATACCTCTGTGAACATACTGTAAATGTTCTGGAAAACTGACCCCTCCCTTCTCTGGCAGACAAGAGAGCAAAGCCATCTGCATAGACTTGAAGTCTGAAAGAGCAATGTGAAATCTGCTGCCTGAGGGTAAAGCCAATCTTTTCAAACCTCATTAATGACCAAAGAGCTGGTTAAATATAATCTAAGTCAGTAATGGGTACCCACCTTTTGCTTCTCCACAGTGCATCCTTGAAGAAGGGATTAAATCCCTGCTTTGCTTTCCTCTATGCAGAGATAGTGTCTATATATCTTTAGGTCAAAGCAACTCAGAACCAGAAGTCCTCCTGTCAGTAATCATTACATTTTTAATGTCAATGACTCATTGTTCCTACCGACATAAAGTAATTGAAATTTATGTTTATTGTAACAGTTCTTCCAGAGTAAAATCTGTCATACTGCTTCCAGGTTTGAATCCTCACTTTGATTATTTAATAAATAGTATCATTGAAACTTTATTTCCATTTAACATTACAGATTGTCCAGGTTATTATGCTTGTCACATCAACCTCTTCATCTGCTTTTTTAAAAAAACATTTCTAATGAGCAGAAATGCTCAGTTTATTTGTTTATTTTTAAATCTGTAATATGTTATAAGCTATTTTGAATTCTTTGGGAAAAAAATGCTTTCTCTCATGCTATAAACAAATGGGGCCAATAATGTGTTAGTTAAGAACCTTTTGATTATAGACAAAGGTTTGACTGTTTAGAAGGGAGAAGGAATATTTTAGAAAGCTACATGGGAATCTAGTGAAATCCAAGGATGAACTGAATAATAAAAAACAAACCATGGGGAGGTCAGGCATGCAGTTTGACCTCTGGAATAAGTGGAACTGGGACAAAGAACCCCTCTGGGCACTATCTTTATTTCATTTCTCTGCTTTTCTTGCTGTCTTGGCTTCTTTTTTTCTCTCTTTTAGGTACACACTTTTCTTCCCACACAGTAGTAGTAAAACTGTTTGGACGCATGGACTGAGTCTAAATCAGATCCACAAATCCAAGCAGAGAATTCTGTTGTGTTGGATTTTGTCTCACCCCTGTGACAATTCATCATGGGAACAGTGGCTGTGAAACTGTGAGCCAGCAGACTGAGGGGTGCCCTGAAACCCCCAAGCTTGTATACTCTAAATAGCTTCTGCATCAATTGCCTAAAGACAAAACATACTCTTAGTAAATAAGACCTTCAATAGAGAACTTTAAATGAATTAAAGAAAAGGAAAAAAAAAAAGTTGTTTCCCAATGAAACAGCCAACGTTACCTATTGTCTGTGGCTAATTCCCAACCAAATGGGGTTGGCCCAAAGTGAGGCCACTGAGGCTGGAAGCTTGCCATAAGTCCAAGGCACCTTCTGACAAGGAACCATAGGAAAGGGGCAGAAGGGGCCAGGCAAGTCTGGGGAGGAAGGAGCAGAATTAAAGTACAATCCAAGATAAAAGCTGCTTCTCCAGTGTCTCTCACCCACGACTCTTCCAAGAGAGTCCCTCAAGTCCATGGTGCAAGTCCAAAGCCGAGAAGCAAGTGTGAATTCTTCTTCACATGTCTTTTTGCTCCATGTTCCTCCTACAAGTCTTCTCTCTCAAGTCCTTTTTAGCTTCCCCTCAAGGTTCATTACATGGGGCAGGGAACATGGAACCTCCTCCCCCTTTTAGATTACAATGTAACAAAACTAACATCGCAGATCCCTGAATTAGCAATGATGTTCAAGGGTGAGGGTGCTGTTGAGCCATGTAGAGATAGATGCTTTGTGAAAGTCCCATTGTGATTACGACAAAACTAAATGATTGCATGTCACTTGATCTCAATTTTTTGGAACAGATTATTAACAATAATATGTGATGCATTGTGATAGCACTACATTTTTGTGGTTATTCTTTTATAGAAGAAGAGTTGTATTTGTTGGCAACATGGATTTTTTTTAGAGTGATCAAAATCAGTTCACATACAGTGTACACATAGGTGTATACAGAAAGAAGTACAACATTAAATTCATACCTTAAATAAGAGATTAAAAATGTGAACATGGGGATAAATAATGCATAATAAAAAATTAAACATAACCTTTTATCAATGTCCTTAGAAAATCTACAACACAAAAAAGTGTTATAGGCAGGGGGAACTCTGAGTAGAAGTACAAAGCAGCCCTGTTGGCTCCTGATTGCTGGCTTGGCCTCTGAGGTGGGTGCCTTTGTATGTTGCTTAGCATTATGGGTTGTTTTTTTTTTTTTGAATGGCTCTAGTCTCATGAATCTTTACAAGAGTAAGGTGTTCTTATGAACCTGCCAAAACTGTAACCAAACCCAGGCTCTTTTTTATACCAAAAGGATTTTAGAAACAGAATTTTAGCTTCTCAGATTTATTGTAAAACTTCAGGAAAAACTATTTGATAATAATACTCTCATTCTAATCAACTTCTAACTGTGCTGTTTGTTTGCTGATATTTGTGATTCCAGCTGAAAAAGAGAAACCGTATTTAGTATTGTTTAACAATTCACGTTTGGCTTACTGTGTGGGGTGGGAAGTGGAGAGGTGCTCCCTTATTTAGTTACCTAATCCTTTTTCCTGAAATGGATTGTAACTCCCAAAGGGTGAATGCTTGTGAGTTTAGTCTTGAATGCATTGCAAAAAATTGTGTAATTGCTACTCAACAATTTTTAAATCTTTGTCAAAGTACTATTTCTAATAAATTATAAAAAGACAAAGAAAATAAACCTAACCGAGCAACACATACTTATTTCATTGTTTTATCTTTTTCCCCCTTTGGGGATAATAGACTGATTAATATTGTCAGAGTACAAAGGAAACCATCCCATCCTGTTGCTTGGAAGCTCACTCCCAGTCAGGCAACCAAAATTGCTGGGCAAAGCCCAGGCCCCAAACTGGGGCGGGGGGACCCTTGTTTCTCATTCTAAGGATTCATGCCATACGTGTGCATAAAGGCAAAGAAAGCTGACTTCAGTGTATCTATGTTAAATTGGTGAGAAATTCAAAAGGCAGAGAGAGAGAGAGAGAGAGAGAAAGGGAGAGAGAAAATATTTCAAATAACAGACTCCCAGTCAAATTCCAAAATCACCCTTTCCCTTGTGGGTAAACATGCAGTGCTCAGAGCTGCAAAGTTACTCATCTCCTCGAGGATAAATGCCCAGCCAAAGTGGGGCCACTGAAAGCTTGCCACAAGTCTAGGCATCTTCTGACAGGGAACCATAGAAAAGGGGCAGAATGGGCCAGGCAAGTCTGGAAGGAATAAAATCAAATTACAAGCCAAGGATGCCATTGTAAGCCTCCCCAAGGGTCACTCACTCACGGCCCTTCCAAAAGTCTCTTTCCATGTCCCCCAAGTCGCTGGTGCAAGTTCAAGGCTAAGAAGCAAGTGTCACTTCTTCACAAGTCTCTTTGCTCCGTGTGCCTCCTCAAGTCTTTTCTGCTAGTCTTCTCTCCCTTTTTAGCTTTCCCTCTCTGTGTAGCTCCACCCTTCATTAGACAGGGCAGGGAACATGGAACCTCCCCATTAGGTATGATTGGTCCTAGGTACTTCCACCCTTGCTGCTGCTTTTTAGCACTGAGGATGAGACAGGTTGATTACCTGTTATAGGAATACAAAAAGAAAATGGGTTAATGATTGATTTTTTTTTTCTTTTTTAGAGGCATGTATTTTTATTTATTTATTTGTTTGTTTATTTGTTTGTACATGCACTGGGTACAGTCAGAAGTGCGGGAGGGTGAGAGGATTCACCAGAGCCAGAGCGGGGAGCAGAGCAGGTAGAAGGACCGAAGTACACTGCTGAGGGGAGCAGCGGGCAGCAGGAGAGGTCTGCGCGCCATGTGGGACCCTCCTCCGGTGGCCAGGGAGCAGCTGGGGATCGAACTGGCGCCGCAGAGGCCGCGGGCAGCTTCGCAACCCAGCGCTCAACCGCTGCGCCACTAGGGAGGCCTGATTTTTTTTTTTATTCCTAGTAACACTGCCAATAATTCTGAGTTCACCTCTCCTCCCTGAGGAACAAAGAACATATAGCCTCTCTGCTTCATTCTTTTTCTAAACGAAAATGTTTATTTGGATTTTTTTTTTTTTTTGAGGAGGGAGAGTTTGAAGGAATTATGACTGTTTTAAGAAATTGGGACCTAATTAATTTTTAAATGGTCTTAACTTTATATCAAGTAGAATGAATAAAATGTAGTATTGGTAAAAATGCATGTTAATTTTTTCCCCAAGCAACAGTGTCTTATAGAATGCTAGCCACTGTTTTTGTGTATTTTTAAAATTTAATTAAAATAAGCATATTACTACGTGCACCCAAACGGTTTTCCCTTCTCCGTTCATCTCCTAGGTGTGGGTAGCAAGTAATGCACTTCACTACTCCCACTGTGAAGTGTGGGGAAGGAGTTTCTGATAGTGTTTGTGGGAATTAGAGATGAAAAGGACTATGCTCTTTTGGTTTTTTTTCCCCTATCAGGTAAATGAGATTTTTTTGTGGAATGTTCTTTGTTCCTCAGGGAGGAAAGGTAAACTCAGAATTATTGGCAGTGCTACTAGGAATAAAAAAAAAAAAAAAAAAAAATCAAGGAAGACGAAATGAGTGACAGAAATACTGCTGTGATGTTGAATTAAGCAAACCAAGATGAAGTCTCACTATTATTGACTAATTATTAAGTATTTGTTGGTGAAGTTGGAATGATTTATAATGGTGATAGATCCAGAAAAAACCTTTAATGGTATGCCAACAAATTAGTTTTCTTTTAGTAACATGATCTGTGCCTGCTAGCATTATTAAACAACTCCCATGCTTTCCATTATAACATTATTGTTTTTTGAATTTTATTATTAACCATTACATTTTTTTCTATGTATGACCAGTATATAACCTTCTCTTTGGAGGGGCTTAATGACCTATCCTTGTGTGTGGTGGTAGGGAGAATTGTGTTATCCGTGGAGAATTTTGAAATTAGAGACAAATCTCTTGTCTTGCTATGTCTGACCTTCATAACTCATTTTGTCTTGGTATTTCAGTTCCTAGGCGCTCTTACCCCTTACACATGACATGAATCATTGATACTGGACCTCTTGTTTAAACCTAAATATAGAGCTATAAAAAAAGAGGAAAATATGTATTTCAGAAAAAATTCCCCCCTTCACAAGAAATATATGTGTATACACATAACCTGATTTGGAAATACCTATTGAATGTGAGCATTTTAATTTGTTTTAAAAAGTTGTTTAACCCTGTAGTCTGGAAAGTGGGAGGAATAGATATGTACATTTATATTCTTTTTTTTTTTTTTAATAGAGGCATGTTTTATTTATTTATTTTATTTGTTTGTTTTGTTTATACATGCACTGGGTACAGTCAGAAGTGTGGGAGGGTGAGAGAATTCACCAGAGCCAGAGTGGGGAGCAGAGTAGGCAGAAGGACTGAAGTACACTGCTGAGGGGAGCAGCGGGCGGCAGGAGGGGTCTGCGCGCCATGTGGGATCCTCCTCCGGTGGCCGGGGAGCAGCCGGGGATCAAACTGGCGCCGCAGAGGCCGTGGGCAGCTTCGCAACCCAGCGCTCAACCACTGCGCCACCAGGGAGGCCCTGTACATTTATATTCTAAGATAAAAGAATTCATACTTAGGATTTGGGAAAAACAAATTTGTAATCCCACTAATCTGAAGAAAATACTGGTAATCTGACCTATCCTTTCAGTGTTTAGGGTGAGTATGTATGTATTCATGCATATGTATGTTTTTGTGTTCCTACTCTGGATTTTTCTTTCTAAAGGAAACATAAAACATTCTATGTCAACTTTTTAATCAGAAAAATAACTATAAATTTTTGGTTTTATATTATTTCCCCCAACTAATTGTAAACTGATTGCAAAAAAGAAAACATCTATGTTCCATGCTACTAACAGTGCATCTGGTTTTAAACCTTGGTTGCTTTAGAACTTCACCAACTTTCACTCAGATTATACAATCACTTATTCAAATCTTTTTACCTCCCTTGTGTGTGGCTCTTGAAATTACTGTTAATGTGGACTTTTTAAAACACATTTTTGCTTGTGACTCTTACCTATAAAGTGAATCTAGGAAATTGCACATGGCATGCAATGACAACTGTCACTGAGTATAGTATACCTCTCCAGCTCTTCTCTTAGCATGCCCCTTAAAGTAGACATTGTTTTTGTACTTAACTAGTTTTTTTTTTTTTTTTTTTTTGTCTGTTACTCTTCATTCCTCCTTTAAAACTTAGATTGTATGTCAGACTTTCTGTGCCATGATTGTGAACACCTATCTGAGTATAGTGTTTATTAATCACTTTGCTATATGCATGGTGTATATTTCTCATAGTATAATTACTTATTTACATTTCTCTAGCCCCCTCGATGGCAGGGGGCTTTTCATCTATGTATTATTACCAATATCTAGTGCAGTACTGGTTCCTCAATAAATGTTTGGTGAATTGAATCCTTTGCTGCTAACTAGATTCATTGAACTCTGATGTGACCTTAAAGTATTAAGAGTCCCTAACATTCAATCTCAATCATCATAAATTTAACATAACCAATTTTTTTTATCATGCATATAAGAAAAGTTTTTCACCTTATATTTTCAATTATTTGCAACAGTTATTTAGTAAAGTATTCCTTGGTGTCATTGCAGTATCATGTAGATTCCTGGAATTGAACAAATAATATCAAGTCTCTTTGGAAAGGAATTAAATGTTACCATAATCCTAACATTTGTTGGATATCAGGGGCTCATTTTTTTTTTTTAATGCCATTATCTTCTACAAGGTTCATAAACTGCCTTGTGGATTCAGGTGTTTCTCCTTAGCTCAACTTAGCTCTATTGTTTTCTCAAATGAGTGATTTGTGAAAATAATTTTTTTTTCCTAAAATATATGTCTCAAATGGCACTCTTTTTACTGCTGAAATATGCACGTAGTTCATTTATGTTTATTAAAAGAATAAGTTCCTTCACTTTAATTGAGGTAATGTTGGTCTCCACAGTGTATGATTTAGGAGAATAGGTTCACATCTATTCGGATCTGTGTTACCACACCATGCCAACCTCCAAAACCCTCAAATCCTCCATCATAGGAAAACTTTTATTACTGGCAATTGTGTTGTGGCCGTGGATGTTAAGCTCAAGTTAAGTTTTTATATGATGCTTTTATCCAGATATTTATCAAGAACAAGTACAAAATTTCACAGGGAAACAAAATCTCTTTTCCTTTTTTCTCATCAAAGTTTTGGCACTTGAAATTACTGAGGTTGTTGGGAAGAACTTTGGGAAGGTAACCTGTAGAGAACAGCTCTGCCTACTTGTGCCAACCCTTGAATCCAGGGAGCTAGTGAGCCAAAATTATCACAGTGAAACCAAGTTTCACTGTTTGAGCAACACTTACCTAATTTATACTGTGTGCTTGTGAGGATTCCCTTTCATTCCCTTTTCTACTATATATCATCAAGACCCCAGTTGTTTTTGCTTTTGATTGGGTTTAAAGGTACAGGAGCTTTGGAATCAGAAAAGTTTAGGTCTAAACGTACCAATTAATAGCTTTGTGATCTTGGCCAGATCTGAGGCCTATGTTGCATCTCAGTTTTCTGATTGAGAAAGTGAGACTGTTTTTACATACTCTGTTTGTAAATATTAAATTACATTAAGTATTTATATTAAGTGAAAAAAATGATAGAAACTAACATTTATAAATATTAAGTAATATAAACTTGAGTGAAATGTTTGGCTCTGATATATATGATTTACAAAAAACACTTAGGTTACTTTCTTTTTAATAAATTTGATCTTTTCCTGAAGTGTTTGGTTTCTCATATTCTAAACCACATTTAGGAAAGCTTAGAAATGGCTTTATTACATTAGGATCAACTGGACAGAGCAATAAAAGAACTAATCTTCTCCAGAAGATGAGGTTTTGAAAATAAGTAGTGGCAAAGCAATCCAACTTCTCGTCGATTTGATTCATTTTTTTAAAATTAGGTGAATGACATACAATATCTGCTATCTCCAGAAAAATCTTCCACTCTGAGGAAATTTCATTTATGCACACTAGAAAAAAAAATATATTGAAAATTAAATTGAACGAAGGAGGCAAACTGAACAATAAACATTACAGGGTGGTGTGCAATAGAAAATCACTGCTCTAACAGAGAGGAGCCCTACAATAGAGACTTTTTTTCATCATTTACTGAGTATGGGGAAAGTCAATTAACCTTAGGGTCCCTGGTGTAAAAGGAGTCTCATTGATACCTTTCCTACCTAGAGATAGGGAGTTGATTGAGGCTCCTACCTAAGTAGGAGCATTTATTTCAATTAATATTATAGATATAGTTAGTATGGATATGTTTGTGCTTTAGACTTTGGGGACTATCACACATAATTTGTTACTACTTTCTTTAATGCCGAATGGATCTACTTTCTTTCTTCTTCAGGTTGTGCTCCATGGGGCAGTTGATCCCAGCATTGTAATTTCTGTGTCCTTTAGTGACCTCTTAGCTTTTTAAGTCTTTATTTTTAATCAAAGCTTTTAAGGTCACTTAAATAGGATGGAAGTGAAAAACTAAGTGGTAGACATGAGTTTGGGTAAGAAAAAGTTAACATTAATGAAATTTTGTTTTGAAAAATTATCTCAGTATGGCAGGACAATTCTTACAAAGTGATCATCATAGAAAGACTTTACATAAGTACACCATACATCTCCTACTCAACTAAACCTAGATTGTGGACTAGGTTAAAACAAAAACTTACTTTAAAGTCCTTTCCAATTCTGAAGTCTAATGGTTGTCCTGTATTCATTAGGGTGGAGCCTTTGGAAAGATTAAACTTCTCATTAGTGTCCTGTCATGCCATTCCATTCCATCTGAATAGTCAAGTGATTTCAAAGCCATCAGTTGAATACCACTGATGCCACAAAGGTCCTTCTTTGATGAAGGATGTGAAAATATCCAAGCAGGTGCAGAGAGGCCATCTGCCCTGAGACTTTAGAGGACATTCCTTTACTGGGTGGAAAATTATATTTGATGGACTTGAGGTTCTTTTGCAACTACTAACATTTTCAAATTATTTTATTTTAAATAAGTAAGCATTTAGAACAGTGGAGGCTCTGTTTTCCTAAAAAAAACTGGAGTGTACTTCGTTGAAGTAAGGGACAAATGAATGTTCTTTTATGCACTGGTCCCACAGCACTTAATGTGGATAGATAATTGGTAGATACTCTTGTATTTTGTTTCTCTTTCTTTATAGGATTGCTTTGAACTCTGTCTCAGGTTGGGATGTCAACTGCCTTGTCCTGCTTTAGTGATATGTAGGCGGGCTTAAATACAGTCACCATCTTCAAATAGCTACTTCTAGTAAACTAAATGTCCTTTACTACCAAGGAAATGTATGGGTTGTAGATGCTGAAATAAACTGGGTTAAAAATATTTATTGCACCGTGGAGATGCTAACTGAAAAAGGCATGTATCCTGGCTCTCCTAACAATTTCTTGCTTGTAAATGGCATCTCTGAAGGGATGTCCAAATTCCTGGTGTGGGCATGTAGAGTAGACAGCTGCGTCACAGCTGCTGAAATGAGACTGTGCCTCCTTCTTTCTCTCCAGATGAAGGAATGGGGAGAAAGGAGTGAAAGATAAATTGTGCCATTAGCTTATTCAAAAATCACTGACTTGAGAAATCTAAGAGATTCTTGGGCCAAGAGGAAGCCATTAATTACCTCACTGCATGGGAGTGTTTGGGACATGAAAACTGCTTTTCCCAAGAGAACGCTTGTTATTGAACATAATTTGTACAAAAAATGTGTCTTCTTTCTCCCGTGTTCTTTCCTGCACCTGTAGGAATGTCTGTGGTATCTCTTTTGTGGCTTGCAGTTGCTGTCTCATTTTTATCTTTGACTTTGTAATACCTTGCTTGCATGCTTGTTGTCTTCTTCAGGTTAAATGTTCTTCTTTCCATTTGAAATAATTATTGATACTTCCATGCATTTGAAGAACCTTTAAAATGGGCATAATAATAGCACCCACCTTTTTATGTTGTTACAAGGATTAAATGAATTGCTTTACATAAAGTCAGTACAGTGCCTGGCATGGAGTAGGATCACAATTCATTGGTTGCTGTTACAGCTATTGCTGTTCCTGTTGCTGCAGCTCTCGTCTCTACAATAATGACATCTATTTCTTTTTATTTTATTTCACATGTAATGAATGTGTTAGCTTCAGGTATACATATAATTGATTTTGTATACATTGTAAAATTAGTTATGGTTAACATCCACGTTAAATCTAGTTAACATCTATCACCATCACCATACTTATTACACATTTATTTTTTTGTGATGAGAAATTTTAATATCTACTTTCACTTATCAACTTTTAGACAGATAATATAGTATTATTAACTATACCCTACATGTTATATATGAATCCCCATGACTTATTTGTTTTATAATTGGAAGTTTTTATATTTTGACCAACTTCACCCTTTCTACCTCTCTCCCCTTCACCTGTCAATTACTAATGCCATCTCTGGATCCATGAGTTAAGTTTCTTTTTAAGATTTCATGTGTGAGATGTCTTTCTCTGTCTGACTTATATCACTTGGCATAATGCCTCCAAGGTCAGTTTAAGTCACATGGCAAAGGTTTTTTTTTTTTAATTAAATGATATTTATTTATTTATTTATGCATACAAGAACTGACGTATAGGTCAGAGGTGCAGTGTGGGTTTGTGTGAGTGTGAGACGATTCACCAGAGACACAGTGGGGAGCAGAACAGGCAGATTACTGAAACACATTGCTGAGGGTTAACAGCAGGTGAGACAGGAGAGGCCTGCTGCGCCATATGGGTCAGCTTCCTGGCCTGGGATAGAACTTATGTCATAGTGGCTGGCAATAGCTTGATAGTGCTGTGTCCTTAATCCCTGCTCCACCAGGGTGGCCCAAAAGTTTCTTCTATCAATGTTGAATAATAAATGATCTAAAACATTTTCTTTATCCATTCACCCATCAATGGATACTTAGGTTGCTTCCTATACCCTACATGTTGTATATGTACTTAGCTATTATAAATAATGCTGCAGTGAGCATGGTGGTACAGATATGTTTTTTGAACTAGTGGTTTTCTTTCCTCTGGAAAAATACCCATAAGTAGAATTGCTAGACCATATGGTAATTCTGTTTTTAATTTTTGGAGGAACTTCCATACTGTTTTCCATGTGACATCTATTTCTAGGAATACTTCTGATTCTGTTAATAGCTTCTATCACTACTCTTACCTTGAACCTAAGAACATTCCCTTTTGGAAGGCATATTGAAGATGAGTGAAAAGAGATCTAATATAGTAACATTCCAGCTAATATGAATAGCACTAAATCAGCATCTGTTTAAAATCTTCATTATGGTTTTAGAAATTCTTGTGGATTTAAATAATTCTACACACACATACACAAATGAGAGCAAATTTAGCATTTAGACATTATGAATTTAGACTTAGAATTCCCAGTAGCATCAACACTACATTATTAAATTGAGAACATTAGCAAAATTGTTGGGTTCTGTAAATTTTTAAAAAGTGATTTACTGCTAAATATCAGCAATAAACAGTAAGAAAATATAAAATGGGAAAACCTTGAAAAAGCACATACCAGGGTCTCCCTGATGACTCAGGGATTAAAGACACACCACTATCAAGCTATAGGCAGCCACTGCAGCACAAGTTTGATCCCTGGCCAGGGAAAAAACCCGTATGGCACAGCAGGCCTCTCCTGGTCTTGCCTGCTACTCCCTTCAGCAGTGTATTTCAGTAGATCTGCCTGTTCTGCTCCCTACTCTGTCTGGTGAATCCTCTTACCTCCCACACCTCTGTCCTACACCCCAGTTCTTGTATGTATAAATAAATGAATTAAAACACACACACACACACATACACACCCCAAAATATTTGCTCTGATTATTTTTGGTTGGTAAGAATATATATGATTTTTTAAAATTAAAAATAACCCTGATGTTTATTTTGTACTTAATAAGTACCGTGAAATGTGGTAAATATATGTTAAAAATAACTTTACTTTACACTTTGTATCCTGACTGAATATTTTCATTAATCTCCTTTGAGACCCATAAAGCCTTTCTGAGTTTTGTTTGTGAATTCTAATGCATCTAAAGACTATAATTGCCAAACTGCATACCAAATGGCACATACTGTAATTTGCTGTTACTTATATCTGCTTGAAGCTGTCAATATGCAGAGAATAGATTTGAAGTAAAACTGCTCCTAATTTAAGAGTGGGGACTTAAAAAAATATACCTCTCTCCTCTCTGTATGAAAATGTGTATTTGTATATTGCAATGCGTAATGTATACACAGTGTTGACTGGTTTAGACCTGACTTTTTTCTTTGGTAACGTTGAGATTTGGGATAAGTATGCCTGACTCCTGAGCCCTTGCTGAGATTTACTTTGTATCTGTGAATGTTTAAGAAAAGGAATGAGTTCATTCGATTTACTTTGGAGGTTGTGGTAGTGATTGTGATTATAAATTTTAAGGCTGGGAAGAAAGTTTAGCATTGAAGTCTCAGGCTCAGCCAGTTAGTGATTGGACAGGAAGTCAACTCTCTGCCTTCAATTACTTACCCTGCAGTTCCCTCCCTCCTGTGACTTCTAGACCAGTGTTTTATAGTACTATAAAATTTTATTCCTTGACTCACACAATTCTCACTTCACCCCTGGAGGCGTAATTAATGTCATTGAGTCAGAATCAATAGCCTTTCACTCATCAAACTTTTGTGGACTTTAAAGAAATCACAGCTGCCCTAGATCAAGACTGTTTTGTAGATGTTGCTGCAGCTTGGTGCAAGACCACATGACAAGTCGCTAACTTTTAATGACCTTCATTGGTTGAGTAGAAATAATTTTTCTTAAAAATATGCCCATGTTATGGCCAGGATCTTCGCAGCAAAACAGTCTTTTTGGCTGTTTTACAATATGCCTTGAAAACATGAACCACAATTTTTTTTTTTTTTTAACATTTTTAAAGGACAGGTTTATTAGGAAAAGGAGAAAGAAAAAGAAAGCAGCTTCATAATCACAGGTGGGCTGGAGATATGCCTCTGAAAGGGACAGGTTTGTTAAGAGTCGCCTGTGCTGACAGGCGGGCAGTCTTTGGAGGAGAGATGCCAACATATCTTAACATAAAAATGTAGCCAGTCCCTTTTATGGATTACTAAGGGGAGGGTCTAGTGGTCTGTGAAAACCTATAAATGCATGTGTCTTCTCTTGTGGGCATATTTGCTTATTGGCTGAATTACAGCAGGGAGAAAGTTCCTAACCTCACACACTGTTAGATTAGAGGTGGAAACCTGTTGAACAAGAATCTGAATACCTCTAATTTATCTAAAGGTGTTGTGTCTGTATATACAGGCAGTTCTTAAAGTAATACAACTTCATACCATGAGCGGAGTTCCAGTTACACCTGAATGAAGACTTCCCATTTAGATTGAGTAGGTCATAAATTCTACTAGCCCGTCTATCTAAGACCCACCTCAGTGGTCTTTGCTTCCCACCATCTACTCCCTAGAAACTTTGAATCTCTTAGTAGCACCCATATCCCCCATCCTTACTCTCTATCTCTACCCTTGTAGTTCTTCTTCAAGAGATTTTTTTATTCCTTTGAGTCTTTGTCACCTGTTTTTCTCTATGAGTCCCTTTTCCTGTTACACTCTCTCTAGTGCATTCCTGAAAGAATTTTCCTCAAATACAACTACTATTTGAATTATCAGTTGATTACTTGCTTTATCCCACGATTTTATGCTATTTCCTATAGCCACCAACTTGATCTATATAAAGTCTATGTTTAACATCCAAATTATAGACTACAGTTAATCACAAAATTGAGGCATAAAATTAGGGGTCAGGAAAGGACTTGAAGGTGAAAGATATTTTCCTAATAAATTTGACATGTGAGTTCACTAGTTCATCAAATTGTATTCCATTAATTGAAACTGATTTTCTAGGAAAATATTTTGTTTTGCTAATAGCAGATTATTAAAAAAATGTTGAATTAATTAATGTTATAGGTTGTAGCTCTTTAGTCAGAATCTAAGAAATTCCAAGAATTTCATATGAAAATAAGTCATTCTGTACATTCTCTAACAAATTTAAAATCCTTCCTTTGCAGCTGAGAAATGCTTTTGACATCTTTAGATCTCTGTTCTGCATTAATGTATTTTATATTCTCGTACTTTCAGATGAGGCTTGGAGTGATGGGTGAAAGGAGCTAAGTTATGTTATTAGATGTCAGGAGGACACTAGCAAATTATAATGAAAGCCATTGTTTTAGATAATTTTATTTTTGCTGATCTACAATGCTGTTGGTATAATCAATCTCAAATGGTTTATTGTAAAATGTTACTTATAAGTAGTTTTCTTAATCTTCTTAAATAGGCAGTTGAAATAATTGGTGGCTAGAACAGGATACTTTCATATCATTCACCTCCTTATGACACGCCTCTTTTCTGCTTATGCACTTGAGTTAACTTTTCTTTTAAATCTCTGTAATATGTTTGGGTCTCTATTGCCTCAAAATTTGCCAAATAATTGCTAGATTTTTATATTGCCTGTTAAAATATGCTTTGTCTTCATTTCCACCTGTTGATAGTGTTGAACATTTTAGGTTCCTCATGTGAATTAACTATTAAAATGCTTTACTAGTGTTCATTAGTCCAGAGTTGGATATGATATTTACAAGAAATTTTATTGTAGTGCCCTTTAAATTTGATGATAGTCTGTTGTTTTTTGGTAGCATTGAAAATATTTATAGTTTGTCTTTGATTTTTGGAGGATTGGCATCACTAGCTTGTATTTGTATTTGTTGGACTCAGGATTGCACATGTGTGAACATTTATGGGGGGTAGAATCTAGAACTGTAATTGCTGGGTTAAAGTGAAAATGCATTTAAAACTTTGGTAAAATAGAACCAAATTGCTCTCTAAAAAAGAAAGTGTCATTTGCCTGCCTTTCATTACCCTTTGTATTGTCAGTATTAGATTTGAAGGTTTGCAAATAATATGGATAAAAACTTTTTTTTTTTGTAATTTGCCTTTACTTGGATAGTGATCCACTTTCTAATATTGTCTTTTATTTTATCTATTTATAGATGTTTGAAAATTCATATTCAAGCATAGCTTGAGGTGAGAAGTAAGTCAAGAAAACTGTCCAACTGCACAGCAGATTCCAGACTTCAAATGCTACTTCTTACTGATGCTGCTTTTAATCTATTATTCAAATCTTATTTGCCAGCTACTCACTCCCTCTTATTTGAAATTTAAAATTCCAGGTTTTTATGTTCCATTCTGAAAAAATGTGTTTGCCTTTTATCATTTTATTGTACAGTTTGAGTAAAGTCAGTCATTATGGAGGGAAAATTAAGGATAGTCAATAAATGGGATGTAATGCTTCAACCAAACATCTAAATTTGATGACATAGAGATATTTCAATTCTAGATATTTTTATACCTCCATTCTTGTAAACTGGAGCCCTGATTGCATGGAGTTTGCAATCAAAGTTAATTTCTTATCTTTATTAAATTACTCTTTCAGACCCAGACCTCTTTTCTACACTGAAGCATTTTTCATAAATTTTGAATTTCACATGAAATTCTAACATAAGCAGTCAACTCCTTTAAAATATTTTCAGGTTAGAATAATTGAGTTGTGATTTTTTTTTTTTGGGGTGTGTATGGGACCCTCGCCGGCGGCCAGGGAACGAACCGGCACTGCATAGGCTGCGGGCAACCTCGCAGCCCAGCACTCAACAACTGCACCACCAGGGGAGGCCCTGAATTGTGATATTTTACATTTTAAGAGTTCTGTTGGAGAATAAGAATAGATAGTGGTGGCATGAAATTCTGACATAGCTGAATTATTATTTAGTTTTTTTTTTTTAACAAAGGCACACGACTGGTCCTATTACTTTAAAAAATTCATGTAAATTTAAAACAATAACAAGGGTCTCACCTAGATATTTTCCTAACCAAAATCCTAAGTTAGCAGTACCTTAAATATGCATAGCACTTAGTTTCAATGCCATATGATATTGTGGAGAAATATTTCAATTTAAATTGATATGGAATTCGTATTTAGTAGGTTGGAAGTAAAGTTGGGAAAGTGAAGCCAAATTATGTTTTTGGTTAGCATAGCAATGAGAAAACGAAGACACAGGGAGAGCAGAATCTTGATAAGGCTGGGTGTAAAAACCTTTTTTTAACCTTTGCCCAAATAAGATTGTGTCCATTAGGTTAAAATGTCCATTGACTTATGTGCCACTTAAATGCCTGTGTAAGCAATGTCTTTTGCTGCTTGAGAAATTCTACTAAGTGCTAACATGGGCGCTCTCTTGAGAAAGGAAATATAAGATGAGAAAGTTACTGTGATTCAGACCAGCACTGACTTGATCAGAATGGACTCTTTAAAAGGCTGTAGTCAAAGTTTCACTGAAACTTTGCTTAAAGTTGAGAATGTTTCCATTGTGAGAAAAGGGCAGAGTCTCTGACAAGGTTTCTGACATCATTCAATATTAACATAATGATCTTCTAAAGTTTGTGTTAGTTTTTTTTTTTTTCCTTGTTTGCTGTGGACAAAGTGGAAAGCCGAACTAGCTGTCTAAAGGTGCATACAAAGAGAAGAAATGGTTAATATATTCACTATCAATCATTAATGTTCTGATTAAATGATGATGACCAAGTATCTTTTTTTTTTTAAGATTTATTTTTATTTATTTATACAAGCACTGGGTACAGTCAGAAGTGAGGGAGGGTGAGGGAATTCTCCAGAGCCAGAGCAGGGAACAGAACAGGCAGACTGACGAAGTACACTGCTGAGGGGAGCAGCGAGCATGGCAGGAGAGGTCTGTCGCGCCATGTGGGACTCCTAACCGGTGGCTGGGGATGGAACTGGCACTGCAGAGGCTGCGGGCATCCTCGCAACCCAGCGCTCAACCGCTGCGCCACCGGGGAGGCCCTGACCAAGTATCTTTTACTGGATAAAGAAAATCACAGAAAGAATCATAATTCTTCACTACTGAGAAAAACCTGTATATTTATATACTTGTTAACCTTCTAATCACACTGAGTCTAGAAACTTTTTAATAGGAAAGGGAATTCATATTGAAGAAAAAAGACAGAAAGAGAATATTTTTTAGGTTTTATTTTAATTACTTAAATTAGTATTACCACTTTCTTGAAGTGCTTTTTCAAATTCTTACAAACTTGAATTATTCATGCTCTTAAAATGTAGTTGAGTATATTTTAGATTCCTTTGCGAATCTAATGTGAAACTTTCAGTACAAAGCCTTAAAGCAGATCTTTGTCCTTCCTCGAGGAGATTGGGTTATGGAATTCTGTTTTACATGGCTTCAGCATCTCACAGAACTCCCTTCATAAATGAAAAATGATCTCTCTCTCATCATGCTTGAACTGAGTCAGGAACAACTGCTGAAATAAGCCAGAATGTGCCTGGTAGGGGTGAAGGAGAGCCCACCAGGAATCCCTCCATGAGAAAGAAAACAAAACAAAGAAATGTTTAAATGTGAGCTTGGGTGGTTTCCAATTTTACCAAAATGTAAATATGGCTTCAGTTGGGAATTTTATTTTTCAGTACATTTACTTTCTATTACTTTGTTCGGTAGGTTTCTCTAGATTGTGTTTCTAATGCTACACAAAAAGATGAGATTTTACTGGAAGAGATAAAAGAATAAGAAACAGGAAAAGAAATGGGTAAATATAATGATGATATTTGGAAAACCACCTTCTTTCTTATCTAAGGATTTATGAGAGCTACTGTAAAAATTATTTTTAATTAATTTAAATGTTTTTAAAGATCAAACAGTTCCTTGTTTTTAAATGTTTTGGTGAAAATGAGCTATAAACTGAAGATTGTCAAGCAAGAGTGGTCGGACAGTATTACTACAGTATCATTTCTTAAACATTAAATCTTTATTTAAATCTATTTAAATAAAACCCTTTGCTGATGTTACTAGTTCTAGTCTTTTATATCTCTGACCAATAAGACACTTGTATATAGCATCAAGTCTGACTTGTGACATCATTCAAAGTTTACTACATTTTATCCTCAAAGGATGAAGCGCTACTATGCCATCACATGACTGGTTGAGTAATGCCCTCTGTCTTGAATAATAGCTTGAGGTTCTGCCCATTGGAGGGAGCTGTACCAGGTAATTCCAAAAATGTCTAACTCCACCTCATTTTGAGGTGTCATTTAGTGTAGTAGTTAAGAGATAACCTACAGTGCCTGGGTTTAGATCCTAGCTCTGATTCTTTCTTGCTCTGTGTAGTTAATTTCAGTTTTTTCTGTTGTGATTACTTTGCATTAATATGTTCCTCTTATATTTAATAAACCCTTTTTTCATCTGTGAAATCATTTCTATGGCTGTTTGTATGTAATTACCCATTAGCTCCATCATGAGGTTGGATGAAGTCACACACTACTCTCGGGGCTCCCTTGGTCTTAGGCTTACTTTTGGACTTTAAATTGTGCCTAGGACCTGAAAATTAAATTGAGACTTGGATCACCCACACCTGTCCTCTGAGTCTCCTCCCATAAGGAATGTGTGCTCACATGTATTTAAGACAAAGGATTGCTGGTTTGTTTTCATATCTACTTCCCAAATTCATATGACTATGTTTCATTTTATTTTACTTATTGAAAGAACACTGGACTAGTGACCCATATATGAAATAATAAATGATTGATTGAATAAACACTGTTGTTTCAACACACATTATATATATAAGTATTTGCCTTTTTATGCATGTATGTGCTAGATTTTGATGTAAAATATATTTTCCTTTGTGGTCTTAAAAGTTTAAGCCCAAATTAGAGGACCATGAAAGTGTCCTTAGCTCATTTACTGACTTCTACTACTGCCTAGCTAGGTGTGCTGAGTTGATTTCAGACCTAGCACTGTCATTCAGACTCCACTGCCAGTTTAATTTCCTGGCTGTGTCCTCCTGTTTGTTACTTGTCATAATACAAGGGAAAGAAAATTGAGTCATATGGGCATGATGCAGAAATCAAAACACTGGGTTGTAAGCTTTAGCCAGATTGTGTACTACCTGCAGTTTCCAAGAACACTTAAGATCAGAGTGATCTAACGAGGGACTGGTGAGCTATCACCTGTGGGTCAAGTTTAGCCCACCACCCATTTTTGTAAATATGAGTTTAATTTGAATATAGCATCCCATTAGCTATACTCTGTAACTGTTTTGCTGCTATATTGACACGATGCATAGTTTTGACTGAAATGGGATCACCAGGCCTCCCCCGGTGGCACAGTGGTTGAGCGCTGGTCTGTGAGGCTGCCTGTAGCCTCTGCAGCGCCGGTTTGATCCCCGGCCACCGGAGCTGGGTCCCACATGGTGCGCAGACCTCTCCTGCCGCCCGCTGCTCCCCTCAACAGTGTATTTCGTCAGTCTGCCTGTTTCTCTTCCCCACTCTGGCTCTGGTGAATTCTCTCATCCTCCCGCACTTCTGACTGTACTCAGTGCTTGTATAAATGAATAAATAAATCTTAAAAAAAAAAAGGGGATCACCTGCAAATTCTAAAATGTTTATGAACTGGTTTTTTATAGGCAAAGTTTGAAAACATAACTGATTACCATAATATGATAGTATTGCCTTTTGGAAGATCTTTTTAGATTTTTTTTGGTAAATTATATGAAAACCATAGGTTTTTTTTTTTCTCATTTAGGTATAAACTGTTGAATATGTGCCTAGTGTGGAATCTGTGTAGCATATATACAGAATAAACTGTAAATAATGGAATATGAAAAAAAAATAGGCTACTTTGAAAAAAAAAAGCCTTCAGTGTTAGGGGTTTTACATGCATTATCACTAATCCTCACAACACAATTGTCACTGTTAGGATTTTGATTTTACTGGGGAGGAAATTGAAACTCGAAGAGGTAAAGTAGCAAAGTTATGTACACTTTCTTATTTCTACCATCTCAGAGGTGGTGTGTGTTAGTTCCCTAAAATTCCTTAAATTTTATAAAGTTCAGGGGATTTTAATATTGTTTCTATAAAAAGTTTGCGGAGAGTGAATTGGTCGTATTATTCAATTCTGGTTCATTCAGTCTTAGTTAAGATTATTTAGTCGGTTGGAAGTGTAGCATTTCCTTTGGATCATAGACAATTAGAATAGGAGTTTTATGAACTAAATAATCTTGGATTATATATATTTAACATATATTCTTAGAAGTGGAAGTCTAAGGATCAACAATTAGATAATTGATGGGTCTGTTTGAAATGAGCTCTACTCTCATCATTAAGAGCCATTTGTGTCTATCAATAAATGATAGGTTTGGGTTTCCACAAATGTGCTTCAAGTTTTTTTTCCTTTATGCAGAAACTAGACTCACATAATATTTTCCATTCTAATTAACCAATAGAAGGGCAATGGTTTCCTGCCCCCCCTTCTGAAATGATTAACTTTTAAATAAGTCTTACTCATAAATTTTCTTATTTTTCTTCAGTAGATTTCTTTAGTATTGAACTAGTGTGATTTATTATAACCATTTACTCAGACATGTGCCCTCAAAGGCATTTGTTCTTTGCATCAGTTTGGATTTTTTTTCCCAATTTGAATTTCAGTAAATTGAGAAAAAGCATTGTTTATTCTTAGAGCAGATGCAGACTCCGGAAACATTGATAATGGAGTGTCGATTCTTATTTTGGCTTTCAATAATCCCCAAAGTGTACAGTCTAAAGGAAGACTATTGATATCGCACAGCTTACAAAAGCATTAACTCTATACATTTTCTGTTTTTCTGGGTATAGACTGTGTTGATCCAGATTCTAAACAGAATTGCATTCAAGATATTTAATAATAAGTTCCTTTTTAAAATTTTTCTTGTGAAATGTATTTACTTATTTATAATGAGTTTTGGGGATAATACCTATAAACTTGTATAATGGTTTCTGATTAGCATAACAGTGACTAACTCAAAATTAGTTTTAATTCGGTATCATGTGTTCTAATGTGACATGTATTAAATTTTCTTGGTGATATTAATGGAAGGAAGGTCATTCCAAAGTTGATCACTTACATGAACAAATTTGTGTATCACAGCTTACTACACAATTGGAAAATATTCATTTGTTTGTTTTTGAGGTTCATGAAACAACTCTGCTAAGGATATTGCTTTTACCAAAATAATTTGTCTAACACTTTCCTTTTACTTTTTAAGACCTGTATATTGCAAATAATTTAATAAAATTTAAAAAATAGCCTGTATCTTTAGTTTAATGAATCTTGTTCTTTTCAAACAGTAAAGAGTTAAAAAGGATAATTATATATACTTTTTATTTTTATACCCAGTCAAAAATTAAGACTGCATAGGTGCTCAAGAAGGGAGAATGTGGAAGTCCTAGTATAATATCTTCTATAGAATGTCTCACACAAAATGTTCAGCACTGTCCTGGGCCCTACCAACATTTTATTTTTTCTAGTTCAACTTTGTTCTAAATTAACCTGACCCTGGGTTTTGTTGAAAAATTGACTTCAAAAAATATTTGAGTTAATATTCAGTCTTTCATGGCTCCACAGAAAAAGTCTCTATTTCCATGCTCTCTCATAAGCTATCACCATCTGTTTGAATAACACCCAGTCTCTCTAAAATGCTAGATGTTTCCGCAATATAGGCAATTAAGTTTTGGGGGTAGAGCTACTTTTTTTTTTTTAAAGGTATTTAATTTTTCTTAGTACCAGCCCTTGAAGTGAGCAATTTAGATTGGAAAGAAATTCTGGCAAGTACAAATTAGCTTGATTTTTATTTTCAGGTGATAGCTTGCAAAGCCCTGTAAGTGGCTTGCTGTGTTGGGAGCAGATCATTGTAGTGATAGATCTGTTCCTTAGCTGATTGATTGGCAGAGAGGAATTGGCAATCTGTGAAATGTCTCTTCTGAAGTAATTTTCTTCCAAGGGTCAAGGAATTTGTGGTCGCCATTTCTCTGACATGATTTGCAGCTACTCATTGTAGTCTTATCACCAGTTAGCAACTGATAATGTAAGATGTTTTCTCCTCTATTTTTTATACCCTCAGCCTAACAAAACTTTTTGAATATCACTTCAGTATTTTCTTCTTTTGTTCTGCCATCTAGGTCAGTGAAATTTTAAATTCATGAGTTGGGTTTTTATTTATGAATCAGAACCTGGCTTAGGTGTTTCTCTTTTAAATAGATTTAGTACTATATATAAAAATGTCTTAATCTCAGGAACATGTATATAGATGACTGTGAAATAAAAAACTTTGTGGGTAGGGTTTTCTAGTGAATCTTGAATGGTAAACAGGATTGTGTATAATGGAATTAGCCCAATATATAATAAGTGCTATCTGTTATAAGGCTGGACAAATTGTCTAACTCTATTTTCCTCCTTTTCTCTTGAAATTCTACATGATTATTAGAGCTATTGTTATTAGTCATATAACTTGAGTTGTGTTATACTGCTGGATAAAATAATTTAGTGGTTTCAGTATATACAGAATAAAATATAAACATTTTGTGAAATCTAAAGTCTTTTGTATTTACTTTTGCTTTTTGCCCATCCCCTATATATACATTAAATGCATATTGCCCAGAAAATTTTGAGAATATTTGAGGTTTCCTAGCATACCATTTTTCTTCAAGTTTGTATGTTTTTGTTTTTGCTTTTTTTCTGATTTCAATTCCATTGCCATTCTGGCCTGGCACATCCTTACTCATCTTTATAGGTATAACTGTATGAAACCTTCCTTAACCAGCCATAGTGTAACTAGCCAATTTGCCTGTCCTTTGTGTTCTCTGTGACCTTGGTCATATTGTTATTACCTCTTATAACACACAGTAGTGGGTATATGTATTTGTGTGTATACATGTATGTATATATATGTATATTTGTAAGTATACTTTTTGTGTTGTTTCACTCCATGTCTATGCAATTCTTCAGGCCAAAACCAGTATTTTTTTTTGTAATTTATATCATCTAGTTCAGTATACTGTATGAATTCTTAACTTTGAAACACAAAATTCTTGCAAAAATATTTTAAAATTTTGTTTACCATGTTTATTAATATGCTCCATATGTGGTAAATAGATCTATAGTACCTCTTAGATTAGAATTTGTTGTAAACTTTAAAGTAAAATATTATCTTCATTTTTTTCTTATTGCTTAAGTCAAGTGGACAAGTAATTAATTTTTGAGAGTGTTGACTGATAGGACAATGATGTGCAACAAATAGTAGGGGTTGACCCACTTATTTTGCACAGCCATTCCTACTTATTGCTAATCAAAGTCCTGGAGTCTAAAATTAACAATGGCAATGAAGGACAGCTATTAAGACCATTTATCTTCCAAATGAACCAATGTAGGTTCCACTGGTAGTTTAAATTTATAAAGGAAAATCACTTGCATTACTATAAAGGGTTGTGGGGACTTTGACTGCATGTCTTTCAAAGCAGTAAGTCATTTTAGGGTTTATGATTTGAGCAATTTATGATTTGAGAAAAACTTTCCCATTGCATGTGAAGATGCATTTCCTAGCAACCACTTTTCATTGATTAATTTAAAATTGAAAATACATCATTTTTCATGAGACTGTATTAACAGGGCTATTTTAGGCTTACTTAAAAGACAATATTAAACTTTCAAAGTGCTGAGGTTTGGTTATATTAAAGTATTGATGTATTCATAAGAGTGATTCAAGGATACCCACTTATATATCCTGCTTTTGAGAAAGGTTGTTTGGACTGTGGGATTACCAGGACATCTCTGGTCTTGCCTTCTCTGCCTGTCATGCTGGTTTGTCTGTTTCGTGTGTGAGGAAGATAGCTTATTCACTTTCAATTAACAAGCTTTTTTTTTTGATGAAGAAAATTAATCCGTTTTTCACAGAGAAGAATTTATAGGCTTGAAGTTCACCACTTCCTACTTTGCTGTTTGGTCAGAGAATTCAGAGTTTCTTCACAAAGATCCCCATGGAAACTAAACAAATAAGCTACTTGAAAGGAGACAAGTTACTGGTTTTTCTCATTAAGTCCACTGCAGGATTTTCATTAGTTCTAATCCATTTTCTTTCAAGATTAGACATATAGGCCAGTTCTTATTTTCATGATTTTGAATAAACTAAATAGGTTGAACTGTGTGTGCCTGTATATGTAGAAGGAAAGTAAAAGCAATCATTGTAATTTTGCCGTGACATTAACCCTGAAAATAAAGCCAGGAAAAATAACTGATGTAAAGGGGAAAAGGTAACCTCCATTTTTGAAAAGGAGGTTATTAAATAAAGTGCTCATGGTGAGAGTGATTATAGACTGATCTGATAAGCTTTATGCTTCAGTTTCCCCCTCCTTTTAAGTCACAACTGTGTAGGAAAGTAATCTAAATAAAGTATGGAAGTGTGTATCACTGACCTCAAGCATTTTAGAACCTATAAAGCTTTGTATATTTTATTTGCTATTATGAAATTATTTCAAAGTGCTCTTTTAAAGCAAGTAATATGATTAAGACTTTACTATTAACTTCATGTTTTTGAACTTGCACTACCAAAAAAGATAGTTTTCACTCTTTTCCTGCCTCCCTTCTCTTCACTAAAGTTCTCAAAATCCATTTAGATTTCAGGTGGCTTGTATATTTCAGGATCACCTCACTGTATATAATCTTTTATTTTTTTTTCAATATTTCAAAATCTGGGTCCCAATCTTTCTTCTGATGCTGAAACTAGTTTCTTTTTCAAGTAGAAGTTACTGATAGAAATTTCATTTTATGTGAAAATTTAATAAGAATAGTGATAAACAGGAGTGACATTTCTTACTGAAATTGTGAGCGCCACATTGCACATTTAAAATTGGTGGTTTTTTCCCTACCTTTTTTAACAGATCTGTTGAGAATGTAACAACAGCCTTTCTCTTCCCCTTTTAGGTGGCTGTACTTTTGATGATGGTCCAGGGGCCTGTGATTATCACCAGGATCTGTATGATGACTTTGAATGGGTACATGTCAGTGCTCAAGAACCTCATTATCTGCCTCCTGAGATGCCACAAGGTGAGAATTATTCTGCTTATGCAGAGCAGGGGGAGTCACTTTGGAATATGTAGCATTTTCTAATTTCTGGTATTGCAATCACTCAATTGTTAGAGTAAATATTTAAGTGCTGCTTGATCACATCTAAGAATCTAGATGTATTACCTGTTTTTCCCTTAGTAACTTTATTCCTGTAGTCTTCAAGAATGCTCAATATTACTTCCTTGCTATCTTCAGAAAAATAAAAATGCTAGTAGTATGTAAGTACTACTGGTTTTTCCTCCTATTTTATAAAAAGTGTTAGTCCCTATTCAGTTAAACTACACAAGTCAGAGTCAGTCTGATTCAAGAGAAGGAATTTTATTCCATGGTGGGGAAAGAGCTTATCTCATTACCTCATTGTTTGTGGCACATCAGTGACTCTCAAGAGAAGTGTGGAGACAAGAGTGTCAAATGGATGTCTTTTCTGAATGAATTGTAGGAAAATAAGGCAGAGTTCTGTTCATCCCATACCTAGGCCTTGTTATCATTTGATTTTTGGTCTTGTGAAATAAATTGTTCAAGCCAGTTCCAGTTGTGTTTTCTCTTAAATGTAAAAAAACACATCAGCTATCACAGGATCTCAATATGTACATACCAATTTTACACTGTCAAGCTAATTTTGTGTCTTTAATTTTACATATTAATTTGAAACTAATTTCTAAGTTGCATATATGCTTAGCACAATAGCTTATTAAGTTATTTAAATATGTTTAATAGTGCTTACTAAATTATAGCTCTTGAAAAATATACATAGAAATTTTATTCTTTTAATTTATTTTTATTTCTCAGAACTATCATTTACTTATTTTTAATTGAGGTAATGTTGGTTTACAATTTTGTATATGATTTAGAAGAATAGGTTCACACATCCTCAGAAATACTGTGGTTCCAGAACAGGAACCACACCCACCATTAAGCCCCCATGGTCCTTTATCCTAGACCATTGGACCCCTCCCCCTTTTGTTCCCACTCCCATCCTCTGTTCCCCCTAGTAGCCTCAATTCTCATTTATTTATTTATTTATTTATTTATTCATTCATTTATTTATTTATTTATTTATTTATACA
Source organism: Talpa occidentalis (assembly GCF_014898055.3). Lineage (NCBI taxonomy): Eukaryota > Metazoa > Chordata > Mammalia > Eulipotyphla > Talpidae > Talpa > Talpa occidentalis. The sequence continues at coordinate 124,913,096 of NW_023602073.1, read as the reverse complement.
AGCACTGGGTACAGTCAGAAGTGCGGGAGGGTGAGAGAATTCACCAAAGCCAGAGTAGGGAACAGAACAGGCAGACTGACGAAATACACTGCTGAGGGTAGCAGCGGGCATGGCAGGAGGGGTCTGTTGTGCCATGTGGGACCCTCGCTGGTGGCCAGGGATCGAACCTGTCCTGCAGAGGCTGCGGGCGGCTTTGCAGCCCAGCACTCAACCGCTGTGCCACCAAGGGAGGCCCATCCTCGGTTCCCCCAGTAGCCTCAATTCTTTAATCATAATAAACAGGAACTTTTAAATACTATACTAGAGAGAACAAATTACTTTCTTTCAAAAATGTTTGTAAAAGATAGCGAAGTATATAATTATACTATGTAATCATATATGTAATATATGCTGTAATAATATTTATGAATGTGATTTATTAGTAAACTATATGATAACTATAACCATCAATTATTATATATCATGTAATTTTATGGCCAGATTATCTATTACTAATAATATATTTTAATGTATATTTTTAGTGTTTTTATTAGATAAACTTTAAATACTTTATAACTTTTGATAGCTTCAGATAGATCTTCCTAATTAACTGTTAATTTTGGCTATTATTAGATATTAAAAGAGCAATTTTGGTGATTTAAGAGAAAATTTTATCAATAACATCTTGTACTTGCTAATTAAAATGATACACAACACCCCCCCAAAAAAAAACAATATTTCACAAGTAAACAAAGTTAATAAAACTGAACTTGTTTGCAAATTATGCTTTTAAAAGAATATAGTAAATATATCCTTTAGAAAATTTCATCGGTAATATGTTCTTTAAGAACAGGGCGAATTAAATAAGCTTTCTAGTCTAAATTGTTGCTTTCCATGTATTACTAAGCAAATGGTTATTTTTGAAGCTGATTGGAGTCATAATTTCCTTGACAGAGGAATAAACAGGTATTATGTGTTTGACAACCTTCCCTTCTTATGTTTGACCCCTGGTTTGTCAGTCAACTCATTTTGGGTATAAGCTTGTATTTTTCTTTCAAAGGAATATAACCTTATTTTCCTGGAACGTTTTAATTACTGAAATTCCAGTAACATTTCACCTGATTTTTCTCTGTGTTATATTTAGACTGTTTTTTTTTTTTTAATGTAAAATTAAGAGGGGTGATCTGGGATGCACACATTTTTGACTGTTTATCATCAGAGAATAATCAGAAAGAGGTTGATTTATGGAAATGTTGCCATTGTTAATTGCCACTGAAGATGGGTAATGAATAGCTGAGGAGATACTGCTCAGATGACCTTGTTGGCTCACCTTCGATGAAGGACTTAATCGGTGGTTCCACTACAGGATGATATGCACAGAAAATGAGTGTTTGAAATTCAGCCACATCTTGCAATTAATAGGACATTAAGTAATTAATCATGCAGAGGAGGGAAAAAGGTCATAGCCATTTTATTTTTGCCGAATGTAACTTGTATTTAGTCTTTAGGGAAGGTAGGAAAAAAATTCTCGTGTATCTATTTTTCTTTTATTATTCTAAATTTACAATACATAGTGTTTTTTTTCCCATTTCCTTTTAAAACGCTTACTGAACATCATCTGTTTATAAGTTGTAAATAGAAGATATTTATATGTCTCCTACTAAAATGTGTCATTCAATTCATAATTTATATAATAAATTTTTAGAGTACAATGTAATGATTTCTATAATAAGTAAACATGAGAATAATGAAGATGGATAGAAAGGAAGAGAAAAGAAAATTATTTCTCTTCATAGAAAGAAACAATGTGATTCACAAGATTTTAAAAATTCTTTAGTGCTTCCTTGCTTAAATTCTACTTTTGTCAGGTGGCAATGATGGTGGCTGAAAGGACTATTGAATACATTTAAAATAGTATGTGAAAGAATGTATATATTCTGTGATGTATGAGGGGGTACAGTGGACAATGGTGGAGGACTCTGGATGCCTTGATAGTGGGTGTGCTGTGATGACATTCATCTGAAAAGTGTTATCCTCCACCTCTTAATTACTTACACTGTTGTAAACCAATGTTTTACCCCAATATTTTTTTTAAAAAATGAATTAGTATATCCCAGTGGCCCCAAATCATGAAAATATGTGAAACTATTCAACTCAGTCATCAAGAATATTCAAATTTAAATCACAAAAACGGATGAAAATCAAAATTTTAAGCATTCATGAGAATGCAAAGCATATATTTCTAATCAGAGTATAATGGCTCTGTACAACCTAATGCACAGCAAATTCACCCTCAATCTAAGCCCAGAAGAAATGAAGAACCGAGTCACATGTTCTCCCAATGACCTGTGCAAGAATATTCACAGCATCATATTCATAATAGCTCTAAATGGAAACAAATTCCAAATGTCTATTGAAAGTAAAGTGTAAAAACAAATGGTGACATATTCATATGACAAAATATAACACTGCAATGTATAACAATATTGATGGATTTATGTTGAATACAATATGGATGGGCTTCATAAACATAGTCTTGAGGGAAAAAGATAGACACAAAAGGATATGTACTGTATTTCATTTACATCTTTCAAAAATAGGCAAAACTAGTTGGTGATGTCAAAATCAGGGTATTATTTACCTGCCGGAGGAGCATGGTTAGGGGATTGTTAGTGCTTATAATGTGGCATGAAGGGCCTCTGCATGCTTATATTAGAATAAAATGTAACTAACAGGAACCAAGCCAATGAGTTCAAACTCTTCTTTGTCCACCAGTCTGGATCCCCTCAGAGGGTTCTTATGGTGCCATTTCTTTGACATCTCTGGGCCTTTTGTACGTTTTCTCCTCTCTGCTTTGTCACCAGACTCTGACCCATGCTTATTGTGTCTCCTCATGTTCCATCTGCTTTGGGAAGATTTTCCTCACTGGTGGATAACTCATATTCTTTTCAATTCTCATATCTGAATATATTTCCTATTGTACATCGTGCTTATTTCAATATGGCAGTGATTTTAGTATCATTTTTTAAATAAAAAATATTCCAATTCCCAGCATTTTATTTAGGTTATATTTTAATGTAGTTCTATGACTTTTACCATGATTATTAGTATTTGGGTTTTGTTTTTATAATTGATCTCACCTATTCCTTTTGCTGTAATTTCAAATGTTACTGTTACTACTGAGAAAGAACTCCATTTTAGAGTTTCTCTTTCTTCCCTCCAACCTATTTCTGTCTCTCTTTTTTTGGTCTTTTGATTGTCAAAAACCCCAACTTTATGCTCCTCACAGTTTGGTATATTTAAAGTAAAACATGTTGTATAAGAAATGTTGAATGGAATGAAAAAATTGTTCTTTGATCTCAAATACATCTGTGTCCAAATACATCTGTGTCTTTTCTTCTTTTATACTTTGACCTCATGGAACAAATTCATTTGACCATTTTCTATATGTTCTGTCCTAGATCTGAGAGTACAGATTGTGATTGACAACTCAATACATTCATCTTCTTTTGTAATTATAACTGCTTATCCTTTTTAACAGGTTTTTATAAAATGATTAATTGAATTTTAGTTTAGAGTCTCTAGGGGGCTACTTTGACAGTATTTAAAATTAGGACTATATTATATCCTACTTCAGTCTGTTACTTTTCACTGACAGTAATATAAATCACTACACTTAGTTCTTCTCTAAAAACACAAATTATATGTTTTATATATATAGTTAATATAGATATTACAAGTAAAAGCTCTCTTTAATTTGAAGTTAATCTGAAGATTGAAGTGAAAAATGATTTCTCCTGTATTATTAAACTTAGGTATGATTTGATAATCTAATGTCCTAGTAGATTTCAATTCTTCCCCCTTGCCAAATTCCTGAACTGAAACTTAAAAGAGTAAATCACATTTAACAGAGAAGGATGAAAAGAGAACAGTGATATTAAAGAAATGTGCTTTTATATTAATTTACTTTTAGAACTGTGTAATCTTTTTCTTTTTCTTTTTCTTTTTTGTTTCTCTTGTCTTGGAGTTGAAATATAAATTATTATCCAAGTTGTTAAAATAAAGCTTGCCTTCTTCAAATATTTATTTAAAGAATCTAAGTGTATTTGTATATTCAATAGCCAATCTACATTGGTCACATGCTTTTGTTCCTGGCTTTCTTTTGATGGTGTGAGGTAGCAAAAATATCAAATAAAACATTGTGTCAACAGTTTGATTCATAAGATAACATTTTATAGGCAACACAATTTCAGCTGAGTTTTTTCTGTGATGTTAGTCTTAGTTTTTAAGAGAAGACTTAAGCATAGTTTATAAAACTATTGCATTTTAATACACCTGAGGAGAATTCTCAAGGGAGTTTTTGTGTTGATTTACCATTTATAATCATAGTCTATCTCTCTGGGGAACCTTAATCACTCATTAAGATGAGTGGATCACTTTGTCTAATATTTCATTACCCTATTATAGACACTTGACAAGGCATATGTTATTACAAGATAATAACTTCAAAAATCTCACAATCTGAATTAACAGAATTATTTGACAGAAATCTACCAGAATGAAAACATGGCAGGAGTATTAGAATAAAGATATGTGCAGATGCTATTGATGGTGAGATACCCAGTTGCATTGTTATGGCTAGTTTTGTCAGTGTTAGAGGATAGAGCAATCCAGGCCATAATGTTGGTTTATTATTATTTTTTGTCATCTGGTTAGCATTGCCTGTTAATACACCCCAAAATAGTGTACATGTAAACCTGCATATTTGTCCAACGGAGAATTGAGTGGTGGGTGGTAGAAGGGAGAAATAGGGAAGGGAGAGAAATATGAGAGAAAGGAAGGGTAGAATAGTTTACCAGTTCACTGACACAGTTGGGAAAATCTAAGTATTGGAGGCAGTGTTAGAGTGAGGGTTAAGGGCCTGGAAACCTCAGAAATTGGAGGGTATCCATCAGTAATAACTTGCAGCTATTAGAAAAAAACAATATTTTCCAATGCTCAAATATGTAAAACTCATAGCAAGGAGCCAGAAATCCAGAAACCTGTTTGCTTTGTATTCCTAGCCTCTGTCCTGTCCCTCTTATTTTTTTTTTTTAAGATTTATTTATTTATGCATACAAGTACTGGGGTATAGGCCAAAGGTGTCGGGGGTGAGAGGATTCATCAGAGAAAGAGTGTAACAGAACAGGCATATTGACAGAAATACACTGTTGAGGGGAGCAGCGGGGGAGTCAGGAGAGGTCTGCTGCACCATATGGGTAGCTCTTTGGTGGGGGATGCAGTGGCCATGGCCAGCGGCCAGTGTCTTAACCCCTTGTGCCACCAGAGAGGCTTCCTGTCTCTCTTTTTTTTGCATTACACTAGCACCTACAGGGCGGCTTCTGTGAAAAGCACTTAGAGATCTAAGACCGAGAGGAAAGGTTTGAAAACAATGGTTTGATGCAATTGCAACACTTTCAGAGAAACATCTCTGAGATAAAGGTACTTACTATTATTAGCTCCAATTTTCTGGTAGTTTATGAGATTTTACCATATCAGGGACATATCTTTCTCTCTATATATTTATCCGTAACTATCTCTTGAGATATGCTTTGTGACTGTAAATATTCACATACTCATTAAAATTGTCCTTTAATTTTAAGATTCATTCATAGTTCTTACATGATTGGTTGTTCTAATGATGCTGGACTAATAGTGAGTTCTCTCTGTCAGCATTCCTTTTACATATATAAATTGGCTTTCTGTTTGTAAAGTAAGAGCTTTCTCTTGGCAATTGTTTATACTCTGTCCTCCCTCTGTCTGTCTTTCTGTCTGGTTTTTTTTTTCCTCCACCTTACTTCCCTCCCTCGATTCTCCCTCAATTGAAGGACATTTAAACTGAGATAGTTTCAGGTTTACAACGTAATGATTTAATTTAACAATATATCATGAATGATCACCGCAATAAATCTACATAATATCTATAACCATATATAGTTCTACATTTTGTTCCTTATGATGAGAACTTTTAAGATCTCCCAGCAACTTTTTTCAAATATACAGTACAGTATATTTTACTATTAACTATAGTAAACCTCCTGCATATAACATCCCAGGGACTTAATAGTTATATAACTGGGACTTTGTATCTCTGGATCACTTTCACTCATTTTCAGTCCTCACAGCAACCCTACAGAGTAGTGATACTTTAAAGATGAGTGAATAGTTTGCTTAAAGTCACCCAAGGACAGGATTTAAACTTAAGTCTGTCTGTTTAAAATCAATATTAATCTTTCTGCCTTATCATCTTATTTCTTAATTAGGGGTAACTGAAACATTTCCTTGCTTTGGTCATGGACATTGAAATCCATGACATAATGAACCAGAGGTAATACCCAATTATTTTCTATTACTTAATCTAAAAATATTTCTCTACAAAATTTAAAAGTTTTGAAATTCTCTTAGTCTTCGCATGAAATTTGAGAGTTGCTGTTGTTCAGGTAGCTGCTGTGCCTCACTATTCCCTCTATGATGTTCTCATTCCCTTAAGAGGCCCTTTGTCCTTTCTTTGATTTACTTGTTTGTTATTTTTAGTAGTTTGATGAACACTTGCTACATGTTTGTTTAAATAAACATTTAGAAACACATACATTATATGCTGTCTCATTAGAGCATGTATAATAGAAGAAAATTCATGGACTACAGGAATCAAGCTAAAGTTGAGGGTTTGAAATAATTTTAAGACTTTGTTTGCAATGGGGTATTTTAAGACTAGAATTATGGGCTTATTTCGGCGTCCTCGTCCACACTGTGTTATCATGTGTCTCTTAGTGCTTTTGCCCTCAGCATAGAGAAGATAGTTTACCACATTTGAGTTGCTTATTAAAAACAGTAGGAGTTGGAGGCAGTGCAGGGTCAGAGAGTGAAAGGCTATAATGGACTACTTGAAGGGTGAGCCACTTCATGAAGGCTGGTTTTTAATGTAAGGACTATTACCCTTGTGGACATAAATGCAGCATGAAGAATGTCTAAATTACAGTGGACAGAAATGGCATGCTGAGATAGGAATATTTTCCTGATATTTCAGGACCATAATGTATCTAAGCTAGATATGTTCCAATATATCTTAAGGGAAAAAAAAAAAGACAGCCTACTATTAAAACAAAAAGAAAAAAATAACAATATAAGTGTCAGTGCTAGGGAACTTTCAACTTCCTAAATCAGTTAGGGATAAGAATACAGAGTAATTTCAAAGACTGTATGGTCACCTTTAACTTGTACCTTAAAATCAATACATAGTCCAAAGAAAAACAAAATTGCTTTTCCTTGGGGGAGAGTGTGACTGAAAGTACACTTATGACCTTATATTTTTCCTCTCCAAAAATAAGCTTGCCTCCTGATGGCTAAGGAACTTTCTTCGACAGTCTTAATTTAAAAGTATATTATCTTTCAAGCACAAGAAGAATGCCAGGGGAAAAAATACACACAAAAATACCAAGAAAGTTAATGAATTATATTAGGAGTTATATACAATTATGTGATGTGAATTACTCTTTTAGATAATATTGTTAAAACTTACAGAAATATGCTTTATTACATAAAAAGATTCTTTTCAAATCTTGGAACATTGTCAGTTTTCAAATCAGATTTCTGCCAAGAGTGCAATGGTATATGGTACAGGTCTCCTCCCTTTCCCCAAAGAGGAAATTATCAATTGAGAAATATTTCTCAACAAAAAGGCAATCTTTTCTATATTTAGATCTCATGACAGCTTAGAAATGCTAGCAGCAGAAATCTTCACCTAGGAACATAAATTAAAGGATACGATACGTTGACTTGTTTCTTAGAGTTTATGAGAAGAAAATTAAATGGTATGATTCCATGTTATTGGGTTATCAAGTATTGCTTTACAAGACTCCTCTCCACAGTTCTTAAATCATTGGAGAATAGGAAAGTGAGCACCAAATTTGGTTCTTCAAAAATTACTTTTTGAGTGTAATTTTCATCCATACCAAGTTGACATTGGATATTAAAAAAAATCTTTTCTGACCACTTCTGTTTAATTTGAAGCATTTATAAAATATTTCATTTATTCTTTCAAAAACCTTTCAGTTAGATATGGAATATAGAGAGACCAAACAAAAGGTCAGACACAAACCATTAACTAATCTGAGAAGTCTGACTATAGTCTAGAGGTTACCAGAGGTAAAGGGGGGGACTGTGGAGTGCAGGGTGCCTTGGTGGTGGGTGTGTTGTGGTAACATACATCTCAAGGGGTGTGATCCCATGCCTCTGAATCATATATAGTGTTGTAAACCAGTGTTACCTAAATTAAAAAAGAAAAACAACAAAAACCCTTCAAGATATGTATTAACCTCTTCCTGTGGATGAGAGACTGAGATTCAGAGATGTAAGTACATTGTCATAGGTTTCATGACTTAGGGCTTAGTCAAGGTTAGGAATCCAAGTATATGGAGACTTAGGAGAAAGATTTATTTGACTTTTGAACATTATACGAACAAGTGTAAGTAGAGATCCTTCTTTGAAGACTACAGAGAAAAGCTTCAGGCCTAACTCGGAAATAATGGCAAAAGTTTCTCTCACGCTTCCCGCAGCTCTAGTGGACAGTCCAACCCAGAATGCCTTTAAGCCATAAGCAAAGCGGTTTTCATTTAACAAGAGGTTCAGTATTGACAAATTCAATGGCAGAGTGCCCATGGATCCAGTACTTTTTTCTCTTTGTTTCTCCAACCTCATAGTTCAGACTAGATCCTCTCATGCGTATAAGATTTGAAGCTATTCTAGGTTTTAAATTCAGACACACAGAAAAAGTGGTTTTCTCTTCATTTTGCCTGTTTTGATTTATCTTTTAAAGTACTCTTCTGAGATGTCCATCAACATCTATCTTCTTGTCTAATTGGCCAAAGTTATGTTACATATCCATGCCTACACCTTAGTTATGGGGACAATTAGACATGATTGACTTATGCTTTAATGCCCATCCTCCTTATCCCAGTTGGAGCTGAGGCTGAGACTAGTGCCACCTTCTCTGATGCCAGTCCTTGTGTACTGGAAATGGGGTGAGGTGGATGTTAGGTAAACAGCAGGGCCTATTGCAGAATTATCTGATGCTTTATGGTAGGATATTTTTGTAGGTAGAAGAATTTAGAAGATGTGGAATTTGGAGAATGGACAAATAAAGTATTCATTAGGCTAGCTTACCTGGTGTCAGGTGTGTGTGTGTGTGTGTATTAGGAAGGACAGGAAATCTCCCCCTATTCCTTCTTCTTGGACTGGTTAGGCAACCAAATTAACATCAGACAGTTTAGTAGTAGAAAAGAACAAATTCAGTTATATCCATATGTAGAATTTGCATAGATGTAGATTCTGAAGCCATTGGGTTAAGTATGGGTATATATCGTGATCTAAAGAATGGAATAGGGCCTGGATCTTCAGGGAGAGAGATGGGGTCTCATCTGAGGAGGAGAGGGTGACTCATATAATTAAGACCAGATGCTTTGTAATTGAATGTTTGTCCAATGATATAGATAAGTTTCTTTGAAAGAAAGGTTATTCCTGGTAAAAATCCTAATTTTGGGTTACACTCCCAATTTTCATTCTTTTATGTAGTTAAGGAAGTGGCAATAATTTCTCTTGAGCATGAAGGCCTTGATTGGGCTCTGCTCAAAACAATCCACTTGCTGAAATGACACATCTTGAGAAAGCATGTTTTGAACATCTTGAGAATATCTACCTGAACATTTTTGGGGGGCTTATTCTTTGTTTGATATCATGGCATTTACTGAATCTTTAAGTCGAGATCCATGTTTGAGAGATAGGGAATTTTTATGCCCTTATATTTATTTTAACTTTCTAACCTATAGTAGTTATTATTTATTTTTTCAATCAAAGAAATTATTTTTATTTTTTTTAAATTAATTTTTTCATTATTTCCATGAATGTTCATTTTTAAACAATATTTGCTTCCCCCCACCCCCTCAGGTGTAGTCCCCATAGAGTTTCCTTCCCCAATGCACCGTGCACCGTCACCTCAGTCCCCTGTGCTCCTCTCTCCCTCTCTCTGATGCCTCTCCCTCCTCCTCCCCTGCAGGATGTCTCTGATTTATAATTGTCTGTTTTTACTTTGTTGTGTTTTGTACTGTTATTTTATTTACACTGATGTTTTATTTGGTTTCCCTGTATTCCTGCTATAAGTGAAACCATGTGATGTTTTTCTTTTAATCCATAGTAGTTATAAATAATAAGACTTTTTGTATCCTCTCATTTTCCTCCTGAGTTTTATGTTGTAAAAGATATATAAACTACTTGAGGTTAAAAATATCTAAAATTAAAAACATGCTATATTTGTAGATGAACGCATGATAAGAATTAATTTTATTCATTGAAGAGTAAATGAGCAGGAGTGTAGTATAAAATGAGCAAGGAGTATAGTATAAAATTCCTAATTTTATACTAAATAAACTATTTAACAGGGCAATAAAATTGAAATATTTGAAATTATCTTTACTGTCAAACAAACCATTTGTCTTTCTCTTAGAAAAAAATTTATTTTAACTATTATCATAAGTATCATTAGTATTGCCATGTGTTCTCTACAAATTAACATCTTCTCACAAACATATAAAATATATTAATTGCAAATATGACTCAGACAAAGATACATACTTTTAAAGAATTAGCAAATCTTTGGGTAAAAGATCTGCAATAAGTCTTTTGCCTAGTTCTAAGTTTTAAGCATTTTTTTCTTTAACAGTTGTTCCGTATTATCATAAATATTCTCCAGTGATAAATCTGGTTAAAAACAAGAACAGCAAAAAGATACCTTATTTTTGTTCTGTTTTGGTTCATTTGCATAAATACCACAATAAGTATTTATTAACAAACATAAGCCTATAGTAGGATTAAAATAGTTAATGGCATATGATGTTAAGCATCATAAGGACAGAAAAATAATTTCTATTTGGAGATTAGAAATCTAGGATTGCATTATTAATAACTTTTACACTCAATAAATTGAAAGCATCTCTTATTGGTCTATTAAATACTGAAAAATCAAACCTAATTATTTACCTCCAGCCAGTTATCATAACCCGAAGTACCTATAAATATGAGTGAATTCCTTTCTCTTTCATGTCTTCCATGCCAGCTGAGATTTCCAGCCCATCAGGAATTGACCTTCCTTATTTCCTGTTAAGAGAACCTATAAAATTAAACCAAGGGACAATCCAATTACTCTGAGGGTTTCATAGGTATTGATTCCACATATGAAATACAGCCTTTTTCCCTGGAGGGCTTATCATACACATTTAACTAGAAGTTATTTGAAAATATAATACTCCATAAAATTTAAACAGTTTGTTTGCAAGCAGGTGATTTATCAAATTACTGGCAAAAGAAAGGCAGATTCTTCTACATCTCACGCTAACTACTATGCCATTAAAAGTAAAAGGAAAAAACAAACAGAAAAAGAATGTATTCTTGATAGTCTGAGGGTTCAGTTGATACAAAATATTTAATATGCTACTAAATAAAAATCAAAAAGAATAACTATTAAATAGCAATCAGAAAATAGAGATTAAAAATGTACCAGAAATCTTCCAAATAATTCCAGTTAAATTTCCTTCATCATTTCAATGAGTAATTTTTAATTAATTTGTAGTCTCAAATTTTGGAAATGCAGTCTGTTTCAGGTATCAGTCCATAAAATGCTGGCACTGTGTCCTGAAACAGCCTGGCTGTGTAGACGATATCCATGCTGAAGCCTGCACTCATGAAGGCTTCCATGAAATCATCATAGTTAGAAGTCCTTTCCACTGAGGTCTTCTGTTAAAGATCCAATTTCTACAGCCAGTAACTTACTGTGGAGTTTTCAGGCAAAGTATGGCAGATATGCAGAAACCACTTGCTACTTGTTGATAAGATTGAATGACTATGATTAATTTGTTAGAGCAACCAACAATATCAGAATGGAAAAGAGAAAAATTAGCTGCACAGTACTGAACTTCACTATTTCATATGATTTGGTTAATGTTTCCCCTGGAGGCTAAGAACATGTGAATAGCTGAGTGTAGTAGCAGATCATAGGTTCTTCCTACAAATTGCATTCTCTTGAGCATGTTGTTTTAATAATATTTACCTGGAAGAAATTGATATGCAGAAGTCTGAACTTTCTGATTTTTAGTTCTTCCTTTGCAACCTTATAATGGTGTTGAACTAATTAAAAATTATAAGCTATGAAAAATAAATTTACTTTATTTTTACTATTCGTGGTCTTATAAGGTAAAGGAAGAAATTTTGCGGTTGTTAGAAGCTCTATGGGAAACATTCACAATTTAGGAGAAAACACTTCTTGAAATATTTATTTTTCTGAATTTGGAATCTTATTATGCAAGGTGGAAGCAAAGAGTTACTGTAGGAGACTGATCACTTGTCTAAGATGGAAGCATATGTGCCTGAGAATGAGGAATAATATAAATATTTAACAATCCTAGTATTAATATTTATTATAATAGTAATTATATTACATACTAGTTACTATTACTATTTATTATGTAAAAAAATAGTGGAATGTCATACTAGTTAATATTACTTTTAGTATGTAAAAAATAAAATGGCAGGATGTAACACAATTACAAGAAAACAGCTCTTTCAGAAATAATGTTTTGTTTTTAAATAGTTGAAAAATAGTAATATCAACTTAATGCATAAAAAAATTGTTCTGGAGAGATACAGAATCCCAGCTCAAATTAGATAGGTTAGGAGCAATATTTAAAACCCCTTGTTATGAGAAGATTGAAATTACTAAGGTCAACTCATATTTTAACAGAAACATTTCTAATGACATTTAATGCAATATTTGGCAGTAAAAGGCTTAACAAAATGGCAAATAAACCTATCAAACTGAGCCAACCTTGCCAAAAGTTTTTAACAATCCATTACTTCTTTTCAGGACTCATTATTTGCATGTTTTATACTTCCAGATAAATACATTTCTCTCTGCAAGCATCTTACTTTTTTCTGTCTATTGAAGTTTTGTTTTTGAAAATTTCTTTCCATTTCCCGGAACAATCTGACATTTTTATCTTTAAGGCCAAATTACTCTCTTTTCCTTGGGATATAGGAGGTTGTCCTTCATTGAGTTTAGAGACATCTGCTTATTGTCAAAAGTCTGTTTCTGAAAATTTGATGTTCTGTGAAAATGTTTACAAAGAATCATTTTTTTCTTGTTTAAAATGGGAAAAATTATAATGTATTTATTTTCTAACCAAATGTAACGAAAAATCAATATATAATTGATTTTCAAAGTAGGTGTGGACAATGCTTGCCATTTTTTCCTGATTCAAACAACAAATGCGATCTGAATAATTGTTTATTACATGCTGCTTTGTATGAAAGATTATTTTGCATTCATTATAATCTGCACTCATACCAGTTGTAGTTCTGAACTTTTCCAAAATGTTTACACTCTTCCAGTTTTACTAACTGTATTTGAATGTAATTCACAACTCTTCATGCATAGTTTTACTTACATACTACATTAAGTTTTTAAATCATAAGTAAAAGTATTTTCTCAGGAAAAAATATTAGGCAAAATATTTTTAATGAGAGATATCTTAAGAGTAAGAATTAAACCACGACTTTATTCCATTGATAAAAATGTTAATAAGGCAAACATGTGTATGGACTGTATGAAAAGTTCACCTGAAATCTTTTTTCAAGAATGTGTAATTCCTCAACAAGAAAGGAATAGAAAATATTCATTTGAAATGCTAGATTTAATTTTTGGTAATGAGTATGCCTCTCAGCAAGCAAGAATATATTATCTACATTAGCTGCTACAGCAACAGATACTTTATCCTTTTATGAAATGGTTAAGAAATAGTTTCAATAGTAACAGTAGGGTAGGATTTAGGTATTTAATTTTTCTCATGGTTATAGCACTTTGCTGTATTTGGGATTAGGAAGTAACTTTGAATTTTATGTATGTATGTATGTATGTATGTATTTATACAAGCACTGGGTACAGTCAGAAGCCTGGGAGGGTGAGAGAATTCACCAGAGCCAGAGCGGGGAGCAGAACAGACAGACTGACAAAATATGTTGCTGAGGGGAGCAGCGGGCACTGCAGGAGAGGTCTGTGCACCATGTGGGACCCTTGCCGGAGGCTGGGGATAGAACCGGCGCTGCAGAGGCTGTGGGCAGCTTTGCAGCCCAGCGCTCAACCGCTGCGCCACCGGGGAGGCCCCAGTAACTTTGAATTTTACAGAAAATAAAACCTTATTTAAATTTAAAAGATGTATGTGTATTACTTGTAGATGTATGTGTATTTTTGATGCAAAAAATATGTTAGTATTCATAACAGTTTTTGAAATTAGAGTTAAGTGACAGATACTAAGAATAAGGTGGAACAATGGATCATTCACTTGTGTGCAGCTTGGCACTGTTTGACATATAGACTTGCAATAAATAATTTTGAATGAATGATTTAAAATATTCTAAAATATGTATAAGATTTTCTTAGCTTTTTCTTGGAACATGTAATAATACTAGTGTGGAATTCATGTTGTTTTTAAATGAATAAATAGGTGTAATGATAATATTGATGACAAAGTTTAAAAAGGGTTTTGGAAAGTGGTCTGAATGAATTGTTATTAATGGATGCTGCTCTTGCTAAACTAACTGCTTTATAAGCTTTTCCATGTAGATGAATGGGATGGGTCTAATTAAAAGAATGATTGAAGTGGGTTCAATTCCAATACTTTTTGTGTTTCCTCCTATTTCTCTGTGTACAGATGATCTCTGGTACTTTCTACTTTCTGTATTAAGCATTTCTAGTGGTGAACACTATACTGTTTTATTGTGTTTATGCTTTTTCTATGTGCTGTGTGAAATCTTTGGAAATTTAAATCATTGCAGCAGTACTGGAAAATGATATTTTATGGTATGTCTTATAGTTTAAATTGGTATTGAATATATAATTGTGACAATAAAATCTCGCTTTATGGGCTTGACACTGATTTTGATTTTTTTTAAATCTTGTTACTGAGGTAGATCATTACTAGTGAAGTCAAGAAACAGTTGCCTTCGTGTGGTCATGGTGCCTATTTCTTCTTTTCTCTTTTACTGAAAATTAAAATCAGTGAAGAAAGTAGGTTACTGGAAAGAGCTGACTCTTGCTGTTATATGTCATATTCCTCATCATAAAGTCCAGTTTCTCTAGTTACAGTGTTTATATGAACACTTTTACTGAAGTCTGTTAAAAAAAATAGTACAACTTTCATGTTACTCTCTTATTTGTGCACAATGACCAATCTCTTATTGTATCAATGGCACAGGATGTGATTCCTTCAGACCTTAGGGACTCATTAGGGTGGAATGAGTAAAGAGAAATGAGTGGTCAAAAAAAAATTTATAACTTTTTAAAAATATATATGTATTTTAAATATTTATTTATGCATAGAAGAACTGGAATGTTGGCCAGAGGTGGTGGGGGTGGGGGTGAGAGGATTCACCAGAGACAGAGTGGGAAGCAGAACAGGTGGATCTATTGAAATACGCTACTAAGGGGAGCAGTGGGCGAGACAGGAGAGGTCTGCTGCACTGTGTGGGTTAGCTCCCTGGGATGAAACTCTGGCCTTAGCGGTGATAGTGCTAAAACTTATCCCTTAGGCCACCATGGAGGCCCCCCAAAATTTATGACTTTCATATAAGGTCTCTTCAAGCTTTAAATATTGTCCATTGTT
The DNA here is from genome assembly GCF_014898055.3 of Talpa occidentalis. Taxonomy (NCBI): domain Eukaryota; kingdom Metazoa; phylum Chordata; class Mammalia; order Eulipotyphla; family Talpidae; genus Talpa; species Talpa occidentalis. The sequence goes on along the minus strand of NW_023602073.1, from coordinate 124,897,374 downwards.
TATGGATATTTAATTGCAAATGATTATACTATAATATTATAATAATATTATTACATTAAATAGAAGGTACATGCCTTTGTGCCTAATTTTCCTTGTATGTTGATACATAGAATCCTCAAATTCAGAGTATTTTATAAACTGTTTCTGTATTAGCACCGGAATAGTACCCATGGCATCATCAAAAATGAGTTTCTTTTATATTTTAAATGGACTTAAAAGATTTTGTTTGATCTAGCCTTTCATTTGCCAGTGTAATAGGGTAGAGGTAGGTAAACTTGAATTCAAATCCAAGTTGTATGAAACATGATCTTCCTGAACTTTCATTTTTCCAACAGTATTATTAGGAATAATGAGACCTCTCTCCTCTGATCCTTTTCCTTTTCTCCTTCCTCTCCTTTTCCCTCATTCCTTCCTTCACCCCCCTCCCTGTTTTGTTGTACCAGTGAAAGGAAACAATGTTTGTGCGGCATCTGTTAAAATGTAGCATGTTGTTGATGCTTAATGAGTATTATGTATCTTCTTCCATCTTAGCAAGGTGACTTGGCTGGTTAGTAATCTCATTAATCTTTAAGAAATTGATTTGAATTCTTTTTACTTAATTTTTTTATCAAGGAATAAATTGCATTTCACCATTATAATTTTTTCAGCAGCTCATTAGGAATTATTTTATCCAACTCAGAAAATTGCCTTTCCTACCTAATTGTTCACAGTGCAGGTGGTTTGCATTATGACACATAATGATATCTGAAAATGATTTCCATAGAACAGTATTGTAGGTCAACTTGAACTTTTCAAGTGATTTTTAATAAGATAGTACATTTAATACATGAAATTAGTTTGGAAAAGGTTTACTAGTTCTCAACTTTATAAGATCATTTTTCCATAATTATTTTTCTATCTGGCTTTACTGAGTTTTGGGGTTCATTTGAAATTTTTAATATTTGATAAATAAAATCTATCATTTTTTCTTTGTTTTTCACTTAACATTAAAAACAGCTGCTTCTGATAATGTCATAAAGGCATAGGAAGAAGACATGCAGCAACATTTGAAACACTGGAAAATGCAGATATCGATAAAAGTATCTTGTAGTAAAAAGAGACTAAGCATTACTATATAAATATTTCAAGCATCTGCAAATGCCTAGATTTGAAAAACTGAATCTGAATTTGTCTGAAATGATTTATTAGTATTATTTATATCTTGATTTTTATCATGCAAATTGATTTTGTTTTTATGGCTTAAAGTAGTATTTGGAAAAGTCCTTACTCAGCATCTACATATTTTTGAAAGGTTTTCATTTTTATCGGAGACAGGAGATATGCCAAATTGCTAGCTGTGAATTCTTGTCCTAATAAGAAATTAGATTATGTTGCATGTTCTTCCTTTACTTTGGTTTTCTATTTTGAATAATGAGAAAATATAAGTTCAGTTCTCCCTCTTCCTTGTATATTTCATGTACATTTTGTGTTAATAATGATAATGAATTCATAGGGAGGAGTTGTGAACCTTTTAAATTTATATTATTCATGTCTGTGAATGTATTTTTGTGTAGGTGTGTATGTGATTTCCCAGGAAAATATTAGACACTGAATATCAGAAATATCACACAGAATGCTCCAATATTCTGTGAGTCCAAAATTGTTTAGTTCTTTAAGCCTCAGTCTTTGGGGAAAGGTTAAGCTCATGTCCTGCCCTACTATTTTCTGTTGACCCAATCAAGGATAATGTCTTTTTATACTTTTCCCTATGCCCTTTTAATCATCTCTCTACTACTTCAAAAAAGGTGGTCATATCCTTAATTTAAAGGATAATGGTTTGCTCTCGGTTATGTGTATATGCATATATATGCTTGTTAACCAAAATTACTTCAATACAGTTTGTTTTAAGAGGATAAAATCAAGACATTAGTGGTTGCTTTACTTTCCTAGAGTGCAATTATTAGAATCAAGATAATACATGGTTGGGAACATTTTTAAAAGAACAATTAAACATTTAATAATCCCAACAAGTAACAAGATTACTGTGTTGGTAAGCTAAGTGGATTCGACTTTGTATGTTTTATCATTCCATGTCATTTACTAGCCAATGATTCAATGAAAAGGAGTGAACTGGGGGCCTCCCCAGTGGCACAGTGGGTGGAGCGCCACGCGTTGAAGCTGTCTGCAGCCTCTGCTGTGCAGGTTCGATCCAGGCTGGCTGGTGAGAATCCCACATGGTGCAGCGGACCTCTCCTGCTGCGCCCTCTGTTCCCCTCAGCAGTGTATTTCTGTTGTCTGCCTGTTCTGCTCCCTGCTCTGCCTCTGATGAATCCTCTTACTCTCCCTCACCTCTGGCCTGTACCCCAGCTCTTGTATAAAAATAAATAAATCTTAAAAAAAATGAGGCCATTGTTTTTTAAAAAAAGAAAAAGAAAAGGAGTGAACTAGATGATCCACAACAGTATTTTGTGTAGCATTTCATTGATTGATGGTATTTTTCCTATGCTGTTTTAAAATTTATATACTGTTTTAAATTTCCTATACTGTTTTAAATTTATATAATTCATGTCTGTGAATGTATTTTTGTGTAGGTGTGTATGTGATTTTCCAAGAAAATATTAGACACTGAATATCAGAAATATCACACAGATATATCATTTCATTTCATTGGAATATATATCAGAATATCACACACACACATATATATATATATGACACACACATATATCATATATATCAGTATATATCAGAATATCACACACATATATGTCAGTATATATATATCACATATCACACACATATATATCAGAATGTCACATCAGAATATCACGCAGATATTTCATTTCATGAGAAATATCACACAAATAAATCATTTCATTGATTGACGGTATTTTTCCTATACTGTAGTTAGTAATCACCAATGTGACAGAGTAGGAAGCAGAAGTTGCTTCCTGGAAGCTGGAATATATGAAAATAAAGTTGCTGAAATAGAAATTGATCAAGTTTCCCCCAAAAAGTAGAATCTAACTTTTAGTAAGAAACTAAAAAGACTAGTAATTTGTCTCTATTTTTGACTCACTTTATCCTAATAGTGCTTACACTTTACTGTGATAAATATTCAATAATTAAGATAACTTGTTAAAGGTTAGTTTTCAAGGTCACTTTAGTCATAACAAATTAATCATTTCATTATGTCATTTTTAATCTTATTTGAACTTAACACATTATAATAATTATACTGGTGAAGGTATTAGAGAAATGATACAGAGGCAAACAGCATTTTCGAAAAAAGGTAGATGCTATCAGGAAGTGACAAAATTCTGCTCTATAAAATTTATCCAAGTGGAAATATATACATAAATAATTTTTAGCTATACAGCACCTTCACACATAGTTCTATGGTCTTCCTTTGAAAAGGAGATATTTACATGTACATTAACAGTTATTTTGTAGTCCAGTTTTTGTTTTCAGATTCTTGAAGGATTCTTTTACCTAGATTTCTTTATTCATATTTTAATGGAAGTTTTTGTCACATTCATTTCCTTGATTTTACAACTAGTACATTACATATATAGTGTATGAAAATGTAAACAAATTAGAAAAACCATAAAATCATGATTCTTATAACCAAGAGCAAACTATTGTCAATATTTTGATGTTACTTTATCCCCGTCCCTTGAGAGTCAATATTTGTTTGCAAATACATTTCTCTGTATGTATATGACCATATAGCACCTGAGTCTTCCTTTTTTTGTTGTTGATTAATATATTATTAGTATTTCCTTGTCTTTCGAGACATTTTGGGGGGTTGGAAACATACTTTATTATACATAAATGGCATATCTTTTCTAATAGTTCCACTATGTTGTGCATATACGATTCCTATGTTTTCTCTCATAATTAATGCTACAGTAAGTATCCAAAAGTACTATAGGTTTTAAATTTTTCTTTGGGGAAGGAGTCCAGAGGCAATGTCTACTTATATTTTATTTATCTTACTTTACTATATTTTTCTCTAGTACAGAAAATAAACTCTTCTTAGTATGTAAATGAAAGTAACTTTAATTCATATATATTAAAATACAACTTTCATTTTAATATATCCAGTTAATTTTTTGTATTTTTGTAAAGATTTGTGACAGTGCCTATTTCACAAGTATGCTTTGTCCACAGATTACATCTGAAACATAATTCTTGATTATATTGGAATTCAACAGCAATAGTAAATAGTTAAATAGTAATAGTAATAGTAATAGAAAAAGCTTCCTTTTCACGTTAAGAAAGGAAGAGTTTTAATGTGTTTAAAATACAACCTAATTTATATGCTTATAACATGTAAGCATTGAAGTTGATTAAAGTCTGTAGAGTGACTGAAAATTGCATGTAGTTCTCATTTTAGTTTACCTTCCATGTAATTAGGACTTTTTTCATTTATTTTTGAGCTAAGTGAATTTTCTTTGATGAGTAAACTCTGTTCTTTTTTGGCTTCTTCTTGCTTTAATCAAGTTTATTACTTGATCACTTTTCAGTAACAAATGGCAGCACTATGGTGAAGTTAGTTATAGTTATCTATTATTTACCAACTCATTCATTCACTTAACAACTATTCATATAATAGTATGTATTCCAGACACTCTTCAGGCACGTGGGATAAATTCATGAACAAAACAAGTGCAATTCTTTGCCTTTAAGTAGCTTATATTTTGCTGGGAAGAAAGATAACAGAAAGTTAGAAGTCAAACATACAGTGTTTCTGAATACAGCAGAGAGTTGTAAAGACATGAAAGACTTAAAGGAGTAAGCCATGCAGATATCTAAGGTGAAAACATTCCAGTAGAGGGATCAGCAAGTGGGAAGTTCCTGAAAAGGGAGCTCACCTGGCATTTAGGAATGGTGACATGGTTATTTTTTCTGAAGGAGAGTGAATGGAGGAGTTGTAGAAGGAGATGAGAATAGTAACTGATTGCAAAGTTCATCATCTGAACTTAGCAAGGTTTAGTGAAGTGAAATGATTTGCCGTATCTTAACTGGGTCACAATCACTGTAGACTATGAATAGGCATTAAGAAAGATTAAGAGTAGAAACAGGACCAGTTAGGAGCCTGTTGTGATAATCCAAGGAGAGAAGATTGTAAATTGGAATCAGGATATGATCAGTGGAAGTGATTAACATCTGGGTTAATTGGATTAGTGACAGCTTGGATTTGTGGTGTCAAGTATGAAAAAAAAAGTGTTTTAGACTGACCACTTGGATAGATGGAGTAGATATGAAAGTTGGTGGTTGGTTGGGTGGGTTTAATGGTTAGAATTCTCCCAATAGCCCCATTTTGACTCTCTTGTGGATGGAAGGAGGCTGTTTAGCCAAGAAATGAGCTAGGATAGAAATATGCTAATGAAGTATGAGAAGTACAGTAACAGATTGTAATGGATTTTTAAGTGTTCCAAGTTGTTATAGTAACAACCAGTTTAGATCTATAAGAATAATGACAATGCTTCAACTTTAGTCAAAACCGAAGTAGATTACCTTAAAATGTTACAATGTATATAAAATTAACATTCTAACAAGCTGTCTAGTTTGGATTAGAAATGCTTTGCAATAAAGGCGTTATTTCATGTGACTGATATTGAAGTAGCCATTTATTTTTACTAACCCCACATTTTAGCATAGAGCCCAAGCAGATTAAACAGATGTAAATAATAAAATTAATTGGCAAGATAATAATTGTATGAGGGAAGAATTGAAGACAAAAAGGCTTTTTTTTTTAATTTATTGGTGGGTGGTAGGAGTGGTAGAATGTGGAAAATCATGGTGTAATTCATAGACAAATCACAGTTTCTGTTTATTCAGTTTCAATTCACTGGGTTGTCTGATTATAATAGAGTTGTTCATATTGTGCTCTTGAAATGTTTTGCTGCAAATGAAATCTTCTAAGAATTCAATTATACTAAAACAATAGCCACAAGACATGGTAAAGTTATTGCCCATGCTAACAAAGGGCAAATGGGAAAATACTATTTGTATTTAGTAGTGTTTGTGCTATTGCTTGGAACCAAATACTAGGAATTATTTCCAAGGCAAACAAACTTCAATTTAACAGTGAATTTTTTTTATAATAAATCAGGTAGATAATCTTTTATATTCAATCTTTATACTTAAGACAGTGTGTTACGTGGCCTCCGTGGTGGTGCAAGGGGTTAAGACGCAACACTATGAAGCTATCACAGCCACTGTAGCATGGGTTCAGTACCTGGCCAGGGAGCTACCCATATGGCACAGAAGACCTCTCCTGTCTTGCTACCTGCTCCCCTCAGCAGTGTATTTCAGTAGATTTGCCTGTTCTGCTCGCCACTCTGTCTCTGGTGAATCCTCTCACCCCCTGCATTTCTGGCTTACACCCCAGCTCTTGTATGCATAAATAAACAAATCTTTTTTTTTTTTTTAAGACAGTTTGTTAAAATTTGTTTTTTAGGAGGTTAGTTGATTTTTTCAGAAGCAAACAACTAAAATTAATTGACAAAATTATTTTTTGTAGTAAGAGTTGTATAGTATTTTGAATGTTTGGGTGCTAATTTTGAATTTAAAACTTAAGGGTTTTTTGAGTGGAAAATTTTTATCAAAAAAAGTCCATTTAAGTAGGTTTTAAAGTAGAAAAATGCAAATTTGATATGATGAATTATCTTAATGTTATAAAGGCACTGCTTCATGAATAATATTAGTGTGAAAAACTACTTAAGACCCCCTAAAGGCCTGTAAAAGAGAAATATTTTATTTAGGAAATGAAAAAAAAATCTGGAGCAATAGCTCAGGGAACTCTGTATTCTATTCCCTACTTTACTGTTAATTCTGTACCTGTGAGCAACTAATTTAACCTTCCCAAACCTTTTCCTCATTTGGATAAAGAATGAATAATACTTTCAGCTACATCAATAACAGCGATGCCCTGGTGGATGATGATGTTTGTTTAGTATATTAAGCTCTGTAGGTGGGAAGACAAGCACTACAGTATGAACGAACACAAGCTGTTATCATTGAACTGCTTGTTGTCTTTTTTTAATGTTTATTTAAAAAATATTTATTTTGAGGCTATTATGTGCAAAGAACCAAATGACATGTTCTTCCTGGTAGATTCTCAATCCTTGGAGAGTCCAGTTTCCAGTTTTTACTCATTATCCTGCCTGGTCAAGGCCTTGATTTGAATCTTCTACATGGAAATAATAGCAAATGTTCATTTGGAATGTAAAAATGAATGATGTAGTTTTATAAGTATGCCTTAAGACATGAAGTGTGTGTGCGTGCATACTTGTGCACATATATGGGAGGGAATGACTGATTTAGGAATGACTTTTGTTTTGAGCAAAGCTTTAAATTTGTTATTTCCTCCAAGCTGTTTGTTTTTCCCTCAGAATTTAAGTGTTCTATTTGTTTTTGTTTTATACTGAAGTTTTTCCAATTTGGAATCATTTCTTCTACAAGGCTATCAGGTTTAGAGGAACTCTTGCTCCAAACTTTCTACTTATCTTCCATCACCAGAACAAAATACTGAGTTCTGGAAAAGATTTCTTCACAGAAATAGTCATGGAATAATCTCTAGAAACATGATGTCCAAATCTGTGTGCCATATGCCACACTGGTCTTTGTAAGAGATGAGATATAAACTAAATAAACTTTTCAAAATTTCTAAAGCCTCATTTATATTTGCTAAATTTTCAAAACCTATCTAGCTTTTCAATAAATGTTCTTTAAGTATGGAAGAAAGTAATTTCTACAAGTTTATAGAAATATGACCTACTAAATTTAATTCTTTGGACATGGAATACTACTAAATTTCCTGTAAATATTCTCCTCTCTTTAAAGCAGTTAAGGAATCAGTTTCCACTGACAGAATTTTATTTCACATGGTAAAATATGCTTAGATTTATCAGACCAGGATCTGTTATGTTTTAATTGTCATGTAATATGTCTATACTGTGCTTATCTACTGAGGGTTTACTTAAAGTGCTCATTCTTAGAGCCTTATTTACATAGGAAGCTTTTCATTTTCTTTTAAGAGTTCTTATTAGCTGAACTGTATTTTGGAAAAGAACTTACTCTCTAAAAATCATTATTATTGCTCTTCTGAAAACTGCATGTCTTCTTCAGGAATATAGAAGTATAAAAATGATTCAGTGAAACTTCAGTTAAAAGTCATGGGACAGTAAGGAGGAAAAATCAGTATATAAATATACTTTCAGAATAACTTTTTCCCTTGATAAAATACCTACTATATCTTAAAGGCAGAAAGCTTGACTTATGAAGTGGTGGTGGAATTTAAATTGCATGCAAAGCTAAGACTCTGTAAAAGAAAGTGAATTAAGTCAAATGTGCGATTTAGTTCTTTGTTGATTTTTGTTCTTTTGGAAAGAAGTGCAGAATTTTATTCTTATATATTCTCTGAATAATGGAAAGGGTTTTCTACCCCTGAATTTTACAGACCATTACCATAGTCTGTAATTTTACAGAACTTTGGAACTGGAGAAAACTCAGCTCAGACAACTGCCTTACTTTACAGATATGAAAACCCAGTTTCTGAGAATTAGCAGTACTGTTTGGAGCCAAATTCGGGTGGCTGGCTCCTCATTCTGGTCTTGTGACCCTAAAGAGTTAAGGAAAATGACTTCTGACTCAGCTACTCCTTATTCCAGTTTAGTAGCAAACGGGTCAGTAGTACTTACTTCGTGTTAAAAATAAATTGGAAGTAACTTGAAAAGAATGATAAAGCCTCTTTGGGGGAAAATTAGGATTACTCAAAGGAAGCTGCAACTAGTCAGAGGAAGCAACCAGTAAAAGACAGGATCTTGCTCATTTGCCTTGTCACAGATTTGCCTGCATTTTGATTTTTCTTTTTTAAACAGAAGAGTTAATATTATGCCACCTCTCCCTTTATTAGAGATGCTCCTGAATTCATTGATTTTGTTTTAGTTGTTGCAGTAACATAAGTGTAGCTCATGGCCCTGTCCCTTTTATATACAGATCCTAATTCCAATTATTTTCTCTGCTGTAACCCTAAGTTCACTTATTTTCTCCTTCACTCTTTATTTCCTGTTGTCTCCATCTACCCAAACACCCTTCCCTTTCCACGCCTAATTTCAGTAAAATCAATTTTATAATTTCCTGACATCTGTAGATTTAGACCCAATGACTTGTAAAATAGCTCAACAGTTTTAGAATGTGATGACATGTGTGCATCTTGTATTACTTTTAATTTTTCAAATGGGGAAAAGTATGTATGCATATTAGAGAGTCAAATTGCAAAAATTAGGTGCTGGATTAGATTCATTTAATTGCTTTATAAAATTGTACTAGCATTGTAACTCATTAAAGTGAGGATATTTCTCCCCCGAAGGTTCTTTAAAACTCTCAGGTAAGGCATTACTCATTACTTTGTATTTTTTAATAGTAGTTAATGGTTTCCATTTTAGCACTGCTGCTTTGTGCTTAGAGATTTGTGTTTGATACAGGAACCTAATATTAATGAGACCCAAGTTAGGTGTTTGATTTGTATATGAAGCAGCTTAGAGGGAAACACTATTGTCATACTGACTATTATCTTTTATTTTATTATAGGCATTCTGTCAATACTTAATTCAGAGATTTAGCAAAGGGCTGTGGATCTCATACCTGACTGCCTAGACTCTATAGGGAACTTAAAAATAAACCTGCACTGAGGCCACATGAGACCAATTAAATTCAAAGGTCTAGGGATAAGATCAGAATATTGGTAATTTTAAAAGTACTCCAAGGTATGTCAAGGTGAAGAATATTGGCTGCAATAGGAGAATCATTGAATTCAGCAAGAATTGGGTTCAAAAACTCTACTACTTGGCCCCAGAGGGTGTTCTAATGAATGGTTTTATAGATCTCTAAAATTCTAGAATCTTGTGATACTGGTAATTTCATTAAGTAAATGTTTTTAAACTGGACAGACTTAAATGGTGGAAGATTGTGAAGAACCCTGGATGATTCACTGTCACCTGTCGCCAGTGTTGGAAAAACAGCACAAACAATATTACATATAGTGGAATTGCATTTGATTTAATAGTATACCATCAAATATTTATTAAGGGTCTACTGTGTGCCATGTACAGACAGAGGTTGGAAAAATGAGCAGAGTAGAATATTAGTTTTTCCTTGTGGAATTCAAATCTTTGAAGAAGAAGCCACTGAGGTACAATAGTGGAGCAGATGCAACACAGCTCCTTTTCCTCCACAATGGAACATGAGAATATGGGAGGATCAGCTGGCCTCTAGTTAGACATCCAGTTCTATGAAGACACCTATATTCTAACACCGGAATCATCCTCTCTATCTACAAAAGGTGAGAGGAAGTATTGTGAGGGGTAGAAAGGAAGTGACAGCAAGAAGGAGGCAGCAGATCCAGGTTTGTTGTTTCAGTGCTTGCTCCTTAAATATAAAAGTGGGCAAACTGCCTCCACAATTTGACATCATTCGTTCCTCTTTCTTGAACCCATACTGTTGATTTGATAAAATTTAAATGCAGAAATGAGTTAACTCTATATACATATTGTGAATTATTGCTATGAATCTACACAGGAGTGTGGCATAAAGTTTTGGGATCAGTACGACCAGGTTCATTTCTCAACTTTGTTTCCTCTAGTGGATAAATAAACCATTTTTAAAAAAGATTTATGTATTTATGCATACAAGAGTTGGGGTATAGGCCACAGGTGTAGGAGGTGAGATGATTCACCAGAGACAGAGTGGGGAGCAGAACAGGCAGATTGACCGGAAGACATTGCTGAGGGGAGCAGCGGGCTAGACAGGAGAGGTCTGCTGCCCCATGTGGGAACTCCCTGGCCGGCCAGGGATCGAACTCGTACTGGAGTGACTGAGGATAGCTCCATAGTGCTGAGACTTCACCCCTTGGACCACCAGGGAGACCCTATCTTAAACAGTTATAAGCCATTTTTTTTTTTACTTACCTGTAAAGTTGAGTGAAATTGATAAAATGACATTGACTTTGTGGTGATTTTATGCAGATTTGACATGAAAGCCTTAACTCAGAACATTGTGTATGTAGATGCTTTGTGAACAGAAATGTTAGTATGGAAAGAAATAGTAAGTTCTATTTCCTAGAGAAATAGGGATATTATAAGAACTTTAAGGTATCATAACAGTAGGGACACATGATTTTTGTAAATCCTTTTATCAATATTTAGGCATTTTAGTTAATTTTCCAATATTAATTAGAATTGGTTTGGATAACTAAAATGTTTTGCCTAAGTGATTCAAATATTTTCCACTTTGTAATTCAAGTTTTCTTTCCAAAGTGTACTTTTATATCTACAGTTTAGTAGTTGAAGAGGTGATCAGAGTGATAACTGATTCACAGAAGCATCTAGAGTCCATTCATATCTGTACTTTTTTGTTTAGTTTGGGTTTCTCTGTTTGACCTCTACAGACATGATTTTCTGATGGTTAGGGCTTGTTCATCAGTGTACTCTATGGTCAGGCTTATCTGTGTTTTCCCCTCATAACTCATTTCTTGTGATTGATTTGAATATGGGGAAAATCTCCAGACTCAGTTCTTATACAGTGTTTGCAAAACAGAGTAGGAAAATTCTTGTGACGAGAGTTGGGGGATAAGTATCACAGATATGGGACTGACAGCTTCTTGGTAATGATCAAGAATGATTTAACATTTGCATATCAAACCTGCTTAGGTTTTGAACCATTTTCATCAAGTTTTCTAGTTCTTGATTTAACTTAAATATTATATACATCTTGGAAAGTATCCACCTCCTTGTACTAGAAAAGGTACCAGTTGTCTCTGTTCTAAAAGCCTGATATTGACAAATTTTTGACAAACCCATACAAACAGTCTAAAAGTGCCAGTGGGCTATCAGAAGCCCTGCACATCATGACTGGTAGCTATGAACCATTAAGGTCTTTTGGACTTGTGAGTATGAATGGTCACTGGCTAGATGAAATGCATCTTTGCTTCAAGTCAGTTGTAAAAGTCTTTGCTAGAAGCTTTGTAATCTAATTTTGAGCCTCTGAAATTATTTTCATTTTGCCAATACATTTTTTAACTAATTATGACCTCATTTTTTCTTTCACCTCTTACCCCTATTCAAATGGAAAAAAAAAAAAAGTCTCAGATGACACATTAGATCCTTAAACTTTAAACCCAGAAATGACTTTTAAACTGACTAAGTATCTCTGAATGTTTGTGGCTCTGGTGAATAAGATAAGATTGTCAGGACAAAGAAAATCCAGCTTGTGCATTATCCTCCTAATTAGTACTTGAATTTGGCCTATGATGCTTATGAGATTTTGTTCATGTCTTGTTTACCTTGTGTCACATTGTACTAGGTTCTGTGGGACAGTTCCGAGAAATTAGAGAAACTTGAGCCACACTGTTCATTAGATATTCATGGCCATTTTCAAAATATATTTAATGCAGAAGTGTACAGAGACAGTATATTTCCAATAATCTGTTCTCAGATTTTCCTTTAACAATACAGTAATATTACTCAGCACAATAATACCATGACTAGGAATGCTGAAGTCATTGCAAGATAACTAATTATCATACAAATGGTTTAAATGATAATATTTGAATATTGCTGCTTAGGAGGTTATCTGTTTAATTTGTTTTGAAGAAGTCGGTGATCATTATCAACTATAATAAAGCTTATTTAAAAATGCCTTCACATTCCTTTTCAAATACTCCTAATAATCTATTAAGATGTGAGATATATTTATGACAATAAACCGAGCCTGTTTTCACACAGATCACAAATGTTTCTACTAATATGTTTTTATAAAAGTTATTCTGTCTTAAAATACCCTATGTATTGAATTCAGTAAAAGCAATGAGAACTTCTGTAACTACTTGGCAAGTTTTATGCATGGATCATTTGCCCCACATAATAGGATAAGAAATAAAATGTAATTGTATAAATGCCATTTGCTTCTAAGTCATATATCAAAATTTGAAACTTAAAGTTGAGAGCATTTCAGAAAAATTAAGTCTCGAACAAATCCATCATGACTCGAATCACAGTATGTTAGAATTTTATTTTGTAACATGGTATAAGGTATGTGTCCATATTTGAATATAATAATTATATCATTGAGATGATAAAATTTGAGTATGGTTTGTGTATTGGGTGAGTCACAAGCTGACTAATTTTGAGGTTACAATAACAGCAGAGATTTCAGGATTTTTCTCTGCTAATTAAATACCTAAAGGCAGGCTTAGTGTCCTTCTGGTATAGGAGGGAGACTAGTAATCTCTTCCTTCTATTTCTAAAATGCTACAACATGATAACATATATAATCATGAATATCATTATGGCATTATCATTCGGAACGGTGTTCATTATCTAAAGCAAAAGACAGAGTTAAAAACTTAAAATCTGGGCCTAAGAGGAACACACAGGAAATACTCCAATCAGATTTACAAAAGAGGTCTTTCTACTTCAGTGGAGTTCCTGGGGACTTTTTGAGTTATTTTGTGAATCTTTTTACTATGCCTTGATTTGATCAACCATGATAGACGAAAGTGAAGATATAAATAAGCAATCGGGAAATCCATTCCCAGATAAAGGAGATGCAATGTTTACACCTCTTACTAGTGAGACTGTAATTTATGAGCCAAAATAAAGGAACATGAAGGAGGCTTGCGACTAGCAGATAGGAATGGGAGCATTTAGTATTTTACCAAGTAGTTTAGAATAAGCCACATTTACTTTGGAAGGTTTTTTTAGTTGAGCTAGTCTAGATTACATTGTAGTTCCTAATTAACTGTGACATTCAGGGAAGATAACATTTAATTTTTTGCTTATGTTACATGTTCATAGCAGGTCAGAGGTGGTTTATATTCAATCCAGAGATCCTGCTCTTTGAAAGTCTTCATTTTGTAGTTGCAACTTCTGGATTATAGACCTTTTCTCAGTTGTCAGAGAAGTCACTGGCACATCTCCATGGGTGTTCTGCTGCCTTATTCAGGAGGTGATATATGTCACAGCTCCATGTTTACAAGAAGTTATTACCAGCTAACTACAATTCAGATGGGAAAAGTTGGCAGCAGGTGGATTGCTTGATGCACATCATTTGCACATCATTGCCTGTGACACAAACAAATGCTACAGGTTTCCTATCTCTCCCTTTTTAAGTTTAGACAGTTGTATAAGCTAAAATGTGACTTTTCTTTTCTTTTCTTTTCTTTTTTTTTTTTTTTTTTTTTTTTTTGTGGGACTCTCATTGGCGGCCGGGGAATGAACCGGCGCTGCAGAGGCTGCGGGCAGCCACGCAGCCCAGAGCTCAACCGCTGCGCCACCAGGGGAGGCCCTTAAAATGTGACTTTTTTTACTTATTTGCAGTAATTCTTTCCTATCTTGGCCACTCTGTTTTGGTATCAATTGCCTGTGGTTTATTTCATAATTGTCAGATTTCTGATACATACTGTGTCATTTGCACACTGACATCTCTGTTTAAGGGGGAAGTGTTTATACAATTTGAAACTTACATTTAAATTTATAGTCTCAACTTATAATCACTGTTCTCTTTGTAGAAAAACTGTGCATATATTTATATTTATACTCTGAAATTTTTCTTACAATGTTTTTATCTCCATTTGTAAGTGCTATCTTATTTGATTTTTAAATTTCTTAATTTTATTCCAATAATCTGTTTTAAAATTTTGATCCAACATTTAAAGTTCATTTTAGTAACATTGGAAATTCAGAGATTCTCAATCTGTCTTTTTAAATATAGAAACCAGGAATTTTTTTGTTATCCTTTCTTTTTTTTTTTTACCTTTAACAAAAAGCTTCAAAGCCATCTTTCTCTTAATTTTTGATTCATGAGAAATCCAGAGTGCCTTCATAAACCACTTTTACAGTATGATTTAGATCCTTGTTGAGAAATTCTTTTCAGAATACTGTGCAACTTAAAATGACCTGATTATATCTGTGAACTCATCATAGACTTGAAGGCAAATTAAGTTGACGTAAGATTCCCTTCTGTGTTCTAAGATATAAAAAAAGATTTATTTCAATAAGAATCTGGTTTACATAATATTCTGTTAAGATGTTGAGTTAGTGAATGAGTGGGTGGGAATAAGCTGAAAACTGCAGCATGTGCCGTTTGCAAGGCATTTACTTGCTTGACAAACATCTTTCCTTGGGTGAATTAAATAACTTCCTTCCATAATATATTATTTAAATATATAAAATGTTCCATATTAATTGGAAATTATACATTTTACAAGTTAAAATATATACTGTATGCTTAATAGCCTGCATAAGTCATACATGTGCTATATAAAAATAAAAACAAAACACAAAATTAGTTAGGTACATTTTTAATGTATAGATAGAGTTAGGTACATTTTTAATGCATAGATAGAGGTTTAGTTTTACAGAGAAAGACAGGTTTTTCATAGCCACAAATGGGAGATTTTCTCACAGTTAAATATTTTTCTTGCTTGTGTATGTATTTTTGTCCAATGACTATCTATATGTAGAGATTATAGATTGAATAGTTGAAATTACTTGTAGAATTCCTGAAAATGGGTAATTATGAGGCATTTAAAATAATTGAAAAACTAGTCCTTATAGATTTAGATAGTTGAAACTTAGCCATATTAAGTGTCAGAAAGCAGTAAAAGAGACAATGGATGACCCAAGTCCCATTTTCAGTATTTCAAAAAAGTATATTTGCTATTATAAATTTGTTCATTCTATCTAAAGCATAGAAATTGTCTTTTTATTGAAATTTATGTGTAGAATTTTGACATGTTATTTCATGTGTTACTCAGAAGTTCTAGGTTGACAGTATTGATATATTTGAAAAAAAATTTAGTGCAGTGATGTTGTATTGGAAATCACTTCAGACTGAGTTTGTAAAGGGTATGCAGTAATATTGCCATCCAACCCTACTTAATTTCAAAGTTATTAATTTTGCAAGTATTTATCTAAAAGCATATCTTAGTTTTATCAATATAAAAAATCATAGTTAAAGGGAATGAATAATAAATATTGGAGAATTAGTGAAGGATTTCTGCCAAGGAAACTGGAAGATGTTGAAGAGTGGGTTTGGATATGGATTCCTGACTTTACAGCGTACATAGGAGATTAATAAACTCTGGACGTGTTTCTCAAATGTTAATTAGTGATTCATTTTGGCATTATGTAATGGTAGCTGTCATCACATATCAGCATTCTATAACAGCATATTGACGTGATTGATAAAATTTTAAGATGATGTTGAAAAGGGCAAAGTTTTGGAATCCTGTCTCTACCACTTACTGTTCTCTGACTACAAGAGCAACTACTACCTTATCTACAATACACAGCTTAAATGAGGATTAAATTAAATATCATATGTCATGGTTTAGTGCTCTGACCTTTTGTTTTTCTGATAGTAACATGAAGAAGCCTTGGGAAATAAGAGAAGTTTATATCTTAAACTTTCCTAGATTTATGTTAAAATAGTGGCATTTCAAGATTTTCCCTTCAACTTTGTCCTTTTCGGGGGATCATGGGTTTTTGCAAGTGTAAAAACTATAGAAGCTAATCTTGAGCAACAAGAATGCAAACATGCTTATGTATGAAGGGAAGTAAGAAACCTTTAGGTTGGATTAATGTGTATTAATAGAGAAGGCCTTCTCCTAACTTGCATCACTTAGCACACAGGGAATTGAAATACAGGAGTAGAAAATGTCTGTAAAAGTGACCACTCTTCCTTTGAGTCCAGACTAAAGGAAAATACAAACTGAGCAATCAACTGAAATGGAACTTTGTAGCCTATGGCTCTTTCTTCACTTATCACTTGAGATAGTAGGCAGACACTAGTCAGAGATGTGTTACAGATTTTTTGTTGAACTGCAGACACAAAAGAAAAATAACTTTCATTTTTGGATTACTATTAAAAGTCATAAAAATTTTATTCTGAGGGAAAATTGAATAATATCGTTATAGCTCATAACACTTGATTGTATTTCAAATTAGGAAATACTGTCTTCAATTTGAATACAATGAAAGCATTAGTAAATTTATATGGTATAAATACTAGGGAAATTTAAAACAATAAGAATTTTTGCAGGCAATTGAAATATATGATTCTTAAATATTTAATCATGTCTTTAAAATATAGTATATCCATGAGGCACAAAATACAAACACAAAATGCATGAAATAATTTCATGTGAGTATCAAACTGGAAAATAGAAATCATTTTAAAAGAGCCTGTTTTTCATTTGATAAAACTCTCTGAAGTTCAGTAAGGTAGTAATTTTTCTAACATTCTATGAACCAACTTGTCTAAAACTTCCTTGGAATTATCTACTATTTGTTTTCTTAGGCTACCAGATTTAGAGAAGGTACAGAGTACGTCCTTATTTTAAAGGGAAAGCTTGCTGGACTCCAAATCAAAATGTGGTAACTAGAAATTGTCCTTCTTAATGAAAAACCACTGGGTTGTGTGGTTGCTCTCAGATGGAATCCTGTGCCATACTTGAATGCCAATACCTATAGGGTGTCTGTGTCTTAATGACAGCAAGGATAAATAGGGTTTTGTCAGCATTGCACATCTTTTCTAACTAGCTCATATGATGGAAACCATGAGCATAGGTAAAGATTTTATTTATCTGTATATCAATCTCTCCACCTTTGTCCTTTTACCTTCAATTCTGAACTGTCAAATATAATTTCAGGAACTACTCTTCCAATCTGAAATATATTGCTGCTTTCCAGCTGCTGCCTGCAGATATTTAAAAATCGAAACAAGTGTCTCATTTCCTATTATCTTTCTGCCTACCCATGTGTTGAGATAATGCACTGGATATTTTTGTTGTTCAGCTGAACAAGAGTTCTGTTTGCATGATTTATCAGGATAATTATTTGCTTTGAAACAGCACATTTAGAAGACATCTCACTTTCAGGCAATCTGCTGCTGAAGACAGAACTGTATCATTGAGTTGCTTCATTGTTCAGTAAGAATTTTTGGTAGCCTAAAACTGGGATCCCTCCCATCTCTGGAAAATGTCTGAGAGCTGT
The DNA here is from genome assembly GCF_014898055.3 of Talpa occidentalis. Classification (NCBI taxonomy): domain Eukaryota; kingdom Metazoa; phylum Chordata; class Mammalia; order Eulipotyphla; family Talpidae; genus Talpa; species Talpa occidentalis. The sequence continues at coordinate 124,879,330 of NW_023602073.1, read as the reverse complement.
TTTCAAGGTTCCCTCTTTCATCATTTTCTCATTCTCCACTGTAAACTGAGAGTCAGACATGTTGATCCATTTGCCTAAAAATTTCTCTCTAGTTGGATCAGTATTTTCATTCAGGGGGGTACAGCTGGATTGTTCTGAGCAGGTCTCAGGTGTTGAACTCTTTAAGGGCCACAGAAGCCATGAGCTGTGTGTATGAAGAGGAAAGGTCAGCTTGCACACAAAGGTGTGAGTGAGCTTCTCTAACCCCTCTACTTACACTGTCTGAATGGGACAGTGGCTCTGTAGGGAATATGCCCACTCCTTCAGGACTAAGGGCTGTTTAATAAATACTGATTATTATGGATAAAGTGGAATTTGATCTCGGCTTTATCACAACTGCTTAGAATTTCATTTAGCTGCTCTTACCACTTTCAACTTGAATAAATAACTCTGTTTTGATGTATTTGAGTATTAAAGGTTATAAAAATACATTAAATTTAACTTTGAGATGAGTTTACAAGTCTGAAAGAAAATTATAATTGATACAGTCTCTTTGAGTAAGACTATTTGTAATCATGTATTTTACAGAAATTTGATAAAGAGAATAAGCCTGGCAAAGAGAGATGATTGAACAGAGTAATAACTATATAACATCACTGCTAGTTTTTGTTAAAATACATCAATATTCCAGCTGTTCATAAATGTAATGTTGTGTCTTAAATTCCACAAAAGAACACAATAATAAATATTTACTGTCAACTTAGGTAGACAGATATAAGCAGTGGTTACAATATTAGACAGTATAACGTGAACAATAATAAGATAATTGTTGCAAAGTGCTTGGGAGGGAAATACTGTTTTCTTTTCTAATATTTGGAAAAATAAAGACAGTTGCTCTTGAATATTTATAATTATAATTATTTAATTATTATGAATGATAAGTATGAATATAATTATTCATATGAGTATGAATATTTATAATTATTTGGGTGATGTTTTTCTCTTCTTTTGGCTACAGATAGCTAGTTGTTCTATAAATATAAATAGAGTGAGTCTGGGAACAGTGTGTGCTGTAACAGTGGCTAGAAATGCTGAATTCTTAACATGCAGGAACTAGGTGTCTGCAAGTTGGGGTTCCCTACCTATAGCCTGTAAAATAGAGCTCTACTTCATACTTAATATTTCTTCTTGCCTTTCTTATCTTCGAATGAAAGTGACTACTTCCTAGATAATGTTTTACAGCCTGTAAAAGGCAGGTGGAATGAGAGGTCCTTGATCTCTATCTCTGTCTCTTCACTACTGTGAGATTATATGAAACTATTAAAATGTGAATTCTGATCCATGGCTAATGAAATAATTCCTAAGTTATAACTACAGAATGAACATACTTAAAGCTTAGATTTAATACCATCAGGATTTAATTAGTATTGCCCTGATCTGTAATTCAAAATATAAGAAAAAGAAAATGTGGACAATGAAAAGCTATCTCAGTCTCCTGATTTATACTTGACCTGTCTCATGTTCTAACACTTTCTGATCCTGTCTCATTGTATCCAGAAATTTTGAACATTCCTAATTTCCAAGGTCAAACTTTGTCATGTAAAGTACTGACATTTAAATTTCATCTACTGCTTCAACTCTGATCTTGTTTATCTGCACGAGGTAGAACGATCTGAAGTATTTTCATTGTTCTTTTTATTTTGAAAGGTGATCTAAGCTAGAAATAAAGATTTGTGCAAAGTCAGCACAAATTCATAATTGAAGCCATGGTAGTAGAAGACTGTCCATGAGATACTATATTTTATGATGTGGAGAAAGAAGGAAAAAACTCACACAAAATCTTTAATTGAGAGCTCAGAAAGAAAGAGGAAGCCATAGAAAATAGAGGAGAGTCATCAAAGATGTAGGAGAAAAATAATAAACAAGTGACTGGAAGCATGGGAGTGAAAGTTTCAAGATAGAGAGGTTTGGAAGGGAATGAGATCTTACACAGAGGGAGAGAAGGCTTAGCATAGAATGGGATGAGAAACACTTATGACTTAGACATTTCTTTCCTTGGCTACGTTAACTATATTGTGTGGGCTGATTTTCTATTTACTTACCTTCCCCCAAGCTGTTTGCCTTTTAGTTGGGTCACTGATTTTTTAACAGATTCAGGGAAGGCTGGTTTGAGAATGAGTGAGGAAAAACTGCATGGAGTAGTATTCTCAAATTATGAAATTTCAGTAGGAAAAGAATGTGTAGAAAAATTGCAATTTGGTGAAAATATTTTTAGAAATGTACTTTTACTTGAATATTTTTCTCTTTACTTTTCCAGTTGGAAAATTGCAATATAAAACACACATATATTATTATTATTATTATTATCATTATTATTATTATTGAATAGAGGCTACTCCACATATATTAGCTTCCCTATAAAAATGTTTGGACTCTGCCTTGGTAAGGTGATTTCAAAATCTTTTTCTAAATAAAAAAGATCAAGAAGATGTGGTACATATATACCATGGAATATTACTCAGCATTCAAAAAAGATAAACACATGCAATTTGCAGCAACATGGATGACGCTGGAAGGGATCATGCTCAGTGAAATAAGCCAAAAAAAAAAAGAAAAATACCGGATGGTCTCACTCATAGCAGGGATCTAGAAAACTTAAATAAGGGACCAGGAAAATGAATAACTATAAGAAAGTGAAAATCAAAATCAACAAAAACTATGAACCAGAGACACTTTTTGGGGGTGGGGGGCGGGAGGGGAGGGATTGGGGTCAGAATGGGGGGATTGCAATTGTATGGGGAATATAAAAATAAAATTTATTAATTAAAAAAAAATAAAAAAGGAAAAGGAAAGTAAAAGATGAACTTAGTATGAAATCCCCAGTATTTTTATTCTACTATTAAAAGTTTCAAGTAATTTAAAAATCAAGTAAGTTAGAAACATTTTTTGTAAATTTTTGTGAAATTTGCTAAACCGCTTTAGATCCTGTTTTCCCACTTTTGGACAAAACATAATTTACTGAATTTGACTGTTTTGCATGTAGGTATAGGAAAGCTTTCATCTTCATATTGTAATATTCAGACTATAAACACTAAGAAAGAGAAACTATTTGAAAAATCCACAGTAATATAGTCAATCAATATACATTTAAGAATTTTAAAGTTACTTATCATAGGGAAGAAGCAGCTTTTCATTTCTGGAAAAATTATCCTTTTTTTAAAGGGATTTATTTATGCATACAAGAATGGGGGTATAGGCCAGAGGTGCAGGGGGAGGGAGGATTCACCAGAGACAGAGTGGGGAACAGAAGAGGCAGACTGACAGAAATACACTGCTGAGGGGAACAGTGGGAGAGTCAGGAGAGGTCTGCTGTGCCATGTGGGTAGCTCCCTGGCTGGCTGGGGGATCATGCTGTAGAGGCTGTGGATACCTTCACAGTGCTGTGCTTAACCCCCTGTGCCACCAGGGTAGCCCTGGAAAAATTATCTTAACCCTCCATTAAGGAAGAGGTTTAGTTCCTTAAAGCATCTACTATGCTATATTTAGTTGCTTAATGTCCATTACATGTTTGACAATATAATCACTGTATTTATTTTGAAGCATGTTGTAATTTAGACCATATTATTTCAGACTGACCTTGAGCACAAGGGCTGACCATGAGGGATCAAAGTATGTGATTGGAGAACAGTCTACAATAAAATGACCTGGGCTTGTTTTTGCACTCTGTCATATGTTGGCCATGTTAGCTTAAGCATGACAACAGAAACTCTCTTGGTCTCATATTCTATATAAGATAGGAGTAATAATAGTACCTTCACATGATCATAAGAATTAATACTGATATAATTCTAAGCACATTCCCCTGCTCTTTCTAATAATGTTAGTCATTCTTACTGCCATTTATATTGATTCCTACATTAGGTAGTAAAAGCAAATTGAATAAAAACTATAGAATAAAAAATATAGCACATTCAGAATATATTATGCAAAGAAATACAAATTATAAGAATGAATGTTCCAGGCATTTAATTTTGTTTGAAGTAAAAAATAATTCATATATACAGAAAAGATAATTATATTAAAATGTAAACAGTGATTATCTCTGAATGATGTGATTATAAGTACTTGGAGTTTTTGCATTTTCACATTTTCTATCAAAAATTATGTATTTGTATAAAAATTGTAGAGCTAAATTATGAAATAATACAGAACATTCTAAATATGAAATATTTGGAAATTAAGTGCAAACTTAACAAGAATACAAGATGGGAATTGTTTCCCTTCTATGAAACTGAAGCACTTTCTGGACTTAATCAATGAACGTAGTAATTAAGAGGGCAATTTTAGCAAATTTTACATCCTGAGATAAGATTCTTTTGCCGCCCTGTAATACATTTTTGAGAGGGTCTATCCTAATGTCAGTGACTATCTGTTCAAGGAGTGAAAACCAGCATTTTAGCTTGGAAATAGCTGGGTAAAAAAGAGTAAAATTAAAATAAGACAAAACCAAACCAAACCAAGAAACCACCAAATCATATATAAATTATTTCTAGAGGATTTTTGTTTCTTTACTAACAGTATATAATTATGAGACTACAGACTTTGTATCATGTCCTTTCAGTAGAGTCCACATGGTTATTAATTGCTGTATGACTATGTATTTAGTTTATTTTTATGCTTATGTATTCCATATGAGAAATAGGAGTTCATATGCATAGGAACATTCATCACAGTTTCTCTAGATATTTAAATAGGAAGACAAAAAGGATAGCATTAAGGAATTTTTGGTAAGGATGTCAACATCCCTGGGAAAAGTGAGATCATATGCTAGTTGATATGTGGAGCAAGCAGAAGCAGTTCTTGTTTGTCTTTCCCAGCCCACCTGGTATAAATTTCATTTACCATGGCCTGTAACTTTGAGTGACTGCATAAAGCACAAACTTTATTACTTGGTGTTCAGCTCACAAATCACTACAAAAATAACACATATGCATCATGGTCAATGACCAATCACATCACTTCTTTCAAAGTCTGTTGCTGAGTGGTTGCATCTATCATTTAGCTAAACATGTAGCTGCGTTGCCCCTTGTCTCCCTTTGATAACCTCTACCTGCCCTTTTCTAACAATGGCTACTTAAAGAGGATATTGGCTGGTGAAGATGAAAGTGTAGCAAAGAAAAAAAAGTGGTAATACTGGATGTCAAGTTTGAATTAAATCTAAAGGGAATTATGCAAGAAACTGCCAACCAATGAAAGGTTCACCTTCCTGCTATTCTAGAGACTTATACAGCCATAGAATCTTAGTGAAGATGTACTTTTGGTGCAACTCAGGTGGTTGTGACAAAAAGCAAGAAAGGACCCAGCAGAAGCAACACTAGTAAAATCTTCACATAAAAGGAATTGTTGGCACTGTTGCATAACTTTAGAGTGCAAAGGCTAAACTGTTGGAAGCCAGTCCAGATTTAGAAAGGATATAACACTTTGACAGTTATAAAATAGAGGCTAATTCCATATTGTAAGTTTCATGAAGAAAAGAATGCGAGTAATTTTGATAATTTTAAAATTCATTTTCTATTTTTGAGGAGATTATAGATTCACATGGAATTTTAAAAAATAATGCAGAGAGCTCTATCCTTTATTCCAGTTTACCTCAATGGTACCCTCTTAAATTTTTCATAACTATAGTACACTACTACAGTCTGGAAGTTGATATTGATCATCCTGCTCATACTCTGGTTGTACTTTATTTGTACTTCTGTGTACACATGTGCAGGTTTGTGTATGTATTAAGTGCTACGCAATTTTGACATGTGTTGATTCATCTAACCAGGACCATGGTGTCTGTTGGGTAAACTTTTATAATCACATCCAACTCTCCCTGCTTCTTTATCACTACCCATTGGAAACAACTAATTATTTCTTCTCAAAAATTGCCTCATTTCAAGAACATAGTAGAAATGGAATGTGTGTGTGTGAGTGTATGTATTCTGTATGTGTATAGTATATACCTTTTGGTTGAACTTTTTTCACCCTGCATAGTTACTTTGAGATCTATAAGTGTTGTTGACTTTATTGATTGTTCCTTTTGAATTGTTTAGTAGTGTATCATATATACTGCTGTTTCCTTAACCATTCTCTCACTGAGGACCACTTTTGTTGTTTGTTTTTTTACTGTTAACCAGTGAAACTGCTATGAACACTCATCCACATTTTTTTGGTGTGAACATTAATTTAAAATTTTTTGTTAAATATTCAACAGTTCTATTGTTGTATATTATGACATGCATATTTAATTTTATTTTATAAAGTTAATCTCTTTCACAAAGTGATTGAGCCATTTCACGTTCTCATCCAGAGTGTATGAGTGATTCCTTCTCAGTATTGACATTAGCATTGTTTAGTGCTCTTATTGTGGTTTTAATTTGCTTTTTGCTAATGGTTAATAATATTGAATATCCTTTAATGACTTTATTTGCCATCTGTGAATGTTTTTAATGAAATGTTCTTGTCTTTTGCCCATTTTCTTCCTGGATTATTTCTTTTTTTTAAGTTTTGAGTGTCCTTTATATTAAGAGTAGCACAATATTGCATCTAAATATAGCTAGTACAACACTATTTCTCAACATTTTTAATGTTTTCTGTTTCAGGGTATTTAATAGTTATTAGTTTCAGTATTTTTTCATTCTCCCTTGCATGTATGACTGGCAAATTTAATAAAAAAGGATATTGAACAATCACATTTTCTTGTTGACTACAAAGTTTTTGCTGTTTCAGTTTACATGTTCCTTTTTACAGTACTATACTACTGAACAAAATGAGGACTGTCTGTAATTATTATAATTGTTAGATGCCATTTTTTAGGGGATATGCAGGATGCTGTGGAAAGACACAGCCTTTGAAAATGTGATGTGTCAGTTGGAATCTGTACATAAATAGGAGCTAGCTAGGCAGAGATAGGTGGGTGAGTAACCTTCCAGGCAGAAGGAATTGCATATACAGAAAGACTTGAAGGTATGAGAGAGCATGATTCATTAAAGGAAATAAAAGAGATTAAGTATAACTTGAGTGCTGAGTGCAAGAAGGGCAGAAGAAAGCTGCACAGATATATTATCACCTGTGTTAAAACACATGGTCTTATTCCAGGGACATGGGAGACACTCATTTCAAACAGAGATTCATAGAGTTCCCACTGACTGGAGTAGGCAGACTGAATTGTAGGGCAATGCAACCAAAGCATTTAATACTTTATGCGAATGTTTCATATTCAGATATTTTTAGTGTTTGTGTTTCTTTTGGTGTTGGTGTACAGTGGTTTCATTAGCAGAATATTTCAGATGATTATATACCAAACTGCAGGTCTAATACCAAAATGTTATACTGATTAAAGTTGAGTTGCTCTGTTTAAAATTGAGGTTGGTTCATACACCATAGCCACATCTGATTCCCCTTCCCTACAGTCAGCTCCATCTTGACTCCATGTCTCTAAACTCTTAGTACAGTGTCCCTTTATAGACTGAAGCATGTTGCAGGGAAGTCCCTTATTGCAAACATGACATTTTAGTTTTTACTTATGTTCTGTAAGTTTCATTGCATGATTTATTTTTATAAAAATTCTCAAAAAGGAGATGTTTGAAAGTGTATCCTTAGGGTTTGGGGAATTCAGGTTGGCAAATTCTAACTTAGAGAAGTGATATTTTAAACAATAAGGTGCACTTTTGTAAGAACTAGGGGAGAAAATGAACTATCAGGAACTTTCAGTTAAACAATTTTACTTGTGAAAATTATGTGAGAAGCTGATGGTCTATCAGAGATATTTTCTATTTTTGAAATTTAGTTCCCATTTCTTTTACAGCTGTGGATCAAATGTTCTTTCAGATCTTTAAGGAATTATAGTGATGATTTTCTTATAGCCTGTTTGACATGTTGTGCTTAAATTTACACTTCATTTTCTACACATAAATCACACCACCCCCTTGCCTATATAAACTAGGACTATTATTGGTTTTGGATTTACATATGTTTTTGTTTTATGCTTATATTGTCAGCACTCATTTTGACACAATGATGCTGCCTTTTATATCCTTCATGATCTGAGATTCTTTACACTTGAAGAGTGAGATTCCTCACTCTTCAAAGCCTTGACCTTCAATGAATGGCATGGGTGGAAGCTACAACTCCAAGATTGAATAAGTCATTTTTTTTAGATTCTTGCCAATTTCAGGACTGGCTTCACTATTAATAATCCAATACCTAGCAAAATGAAGTGAACAGAATTAAAATGGACAGAGATGTAACCATCTTTTCTGTTACTTTTTTAGTGGGTTATGGGTAAAACAGTATTACATTAAACTGGAGATAAAAGATGTGTAGGTCTCTGACTCCAAAGAGGTTAGTGTGGTTTGCATATTAAAGATCTGCTAGGCTATTAGGTAATAAAAGCTGGGTTAGTGATAATTTTCCATTTAAAGTTTAAACAGAGTAATTCCAATTCCACAGTTTTTGTTGTTGTTGTTTGGTTGGTTGGTTTTGTAGGAAGAAATATTGGGCAAATGTTTCTGTACTTTTGTTATCTTATAGAAACTATTTTGTTTTTTACCTTCAAAAGTATCCTTTTTGAAAATATGGGCTGAGTGTTTATGAAGTACTATGCTGGCAAAAGTATTTCTGTGACTGACTGAAACTTTTGTCTTTTATTTCAAAAACTTTTGAGTATACACATTAACTAGATTGTATTAATGTTAATTTAATCAGAGTCCCTCTCTGAGTACTAGTCCTTACCTTCTATCTTCTTTTTCTTTAAGGACAGATATGTTGTTAATGCTGTTAAATCCACTTGTCCTTGAATCCTAGCAAAGTTAGCTTCCTCTCCACTCTCTGTATTTCCACCCCCAACCAATATAATATTTGCTTACTTGCTTTTTACAACAGACTGAAGCCTTTGAAGTTTAAGAGCATTTTTATATCTGACTTTGATTGCTAGTTTAAGTACCTCCTACCTTGGCTGTCAGCTGCTCCATAGGTACCCTGTAAAAGTCTAATGTCTTTGATCATTTAACTCGTCCTCCTGACCTGTTATTTCTGAGTCCTGTCCTGTCGGTTGGAGATTTTGTTTCTTCGTTTTTGCCATCCCTATCACGTAGATTCATGACTAGATCTGTCCTCAGGGACTTAGTACATGGTTTTCTCTCAGTATTGGTCTCAATGAAAAATACATTCCATGTTCTGAAATTTGTGGGTTTTCTTCCCACATGTCCTGATTTTCCTCAGACAGTGCTGGGTTATCCTATTTTCTGAATACAATTATAGTAGCCCCATTTCACCATGTTGCAGGGATGGTTTGGGAGATGACATACATAGCCATCACCCTACCCGTGAGCCATTTTGTTTCACTGTTGGAACTGCAGCCCAAATTCTAATTTTTGAGTAGATTTCAAATGCACTAATATAAAGTAAAACACACACACACACACACACACAGAAAGATTGCAGCCCATATGTAATAATAGCACTTATTTTCACCAAAGTTCTTCATGCATGTTACAAGTATTCTTTATAATGTACACTGATTTTTGTTGAGCAGTGTGAATATAGATATGTTATCTTTCTCTCTTAGCAGCATCAACTAAAACAGCAGCACTCTTTACATTAATTGTTACAGTGGGCCTCTCACCTCACATTTCATTTATTCATTGATGTATATTTGATACAATAAAAAGATGATAAGAAGGCAAAGATCATGACAACATAAAGCTAGAATGAATTTCTCTGTTTTCCTATTGATAAAATCTTTCATTCATCTGCAACTGCATATTAGATTATAAACTACCATGTAGGGACATGATTCTTGAAAAATAATCCACTAGGAAATATTTGTGGGTACATTTATTTTTGTGGTGTGTTCTCTTTTTACATGTGATTAAGTTGGATGGGCCTAAGAGGTGTTATGAATGCTACATCACATCTTTTTAAGTTTGTTATGCTTCCCTTTGCTCTTGGTTGGCTATAAATTTTTGTTCCATTCTCTGTATCTCACACTTCAGTTCTTTGGGACTCTGATGAGAAATTTTCTTATGTCTTATTCATACTTATTTTCATGATATCTCATTTACCTTCATTCCTTTCTTTACTTATAATTGCCTTCTTGTGTGTTATGAGGGAAATAGGTATGGTATGGAAATCTCTATTTGCTAAAGTCCATAGCAATTACTAGCATTCTTAGATAGGTAGTTTTTCATTTACTTTCTTATTTAATAAGGGCACAGTCATTCCTGTGCTGTGGTGCCTACATACTTACATTCTTTGGTAGTCAAATTAGTGATTATTTTTCTTATCAATGTTCAACAAGAAGTTTGATTTATTCCACCTCCAATTTAGAAGTAAAACAAATTGTTGTAGAACTTGCAAGTTTTTATACATGACTTATTAAAACTAAAAATACTTAATAACTAACAGAAAAGTAATTCTTTTCCATTCAACTTAGGATTGTGTTTCCAGTCAAACTTCTTATATAAGTTTTCAAACTTCCTCCAGAAGTAGGAAAACATAAAAGTTGATCATATATCTTGTTAAAAAGGTAAATTTATATAGTTCAGTTCACAAAGGGGTATTTAGATTGTTGTTCTCAATTTTTTTTTTAAGTTTTGATGGCTTATTTACTATGTATAAAACACAATAAACATAGATATTAACTGCAATCATTTTAAAGGCATGGGGAGGGTTTTGTTGTGTTGCTGTAACTAAGGTATTATTTTAATATCTCTAACAATCATTTTATTTGAAAGTGGAAGTTTTTTTCATTGACTCACAGATGGTGGGTATTGAATTTAAAATTTTATATAAAAGTCTTCATCAATATTTGAATGAAGAGCTTTTTAAAATCAGAGGTGTTAATTAATATTACATTTTCTTATGTATGTTGAGTTATAAATTGGAATATCCATTTGTACCTTCCATTAAAAACTACATATTTATAAATAGTAGAGCTTAACTCATTTCTATAGTAATAATGCTATAGTGATGGTTGAACATGATTTCCCACAGTTTCTTATCAAAGAATTTGTTTGTGTGAAATCCACAGTGGATGATTTATATTGATAACCAGGTACTTAAAGTTTTTTGGTTATATTCTTTGTGTGCTAGTGAAATTCCAATGAATACTATACTTTTGCCAAAGCAAGATTTCAATAATATAGGGTAAGCTTTGAAAAATGAAAACCACTTAATTCACAGAATATTGTGTTTTGATGCTGGGTGTCACTTTATAATTTTATTTGCAATCTAGAGATTAAAGTGTTATAAATATATACAATGTAATACATGTTCAAATTTCTTAAAAAGTGTATTTCCAAATAATGTATTAGGATAACAAAAGTCATTGAGTTTAAAAAAATGTGAACTATAGGGGCCTCCCCAGTGGTGCAGCAGGTTGAGCACAGTGCTGTGAAGCTGTCCGCAGCCTCTGTGTGGGCTCGATTCCCGGCCTGTCAGGAAGATACCCACATGGCGGGCACAGACCTCTCTTGTCTCGCCCGCTGCTCTCCTCAGTAGTGTTTTCGGTCTGTTTGCCTGTTCTGATCCTGCTCTATCTCTGGTGAATCCTTTCACCATCCCACACTTCTGGCCTCTACTCCAGTTCTTATATAAATAAATAAATCTTCTAAAAAATTAAAAAAAAAATGAACTGTAAGATTGCTTTACTTTTGCATGTAACTGCTGTCCCCTCTCTTCTCATGTACTTAGTCACAGAGACTTTTACAGATTGAGTAAAAAAAAACCTTCAAGTACTCTGATATAGTGTTGACTTTTGAGTCTCTTAAAAATGCACTCAAATGAAAAAAGTTTAATATACTGATGTTTCTTCACTGTAGATTTATCTCTAGTTCCTATTGTCCTATTGCTGAAGGCAGCAACATTTTTATGGTACCATTTTGACTAAAAAAGAAGGAAGGTATTATGAGAGTCCTTTGATGATACCATTCTCATTGTCTAAAGGGGGCAAGATCAGCCCTCTATATCAGTAACACAATGCCACCATGATTTTAATGAGTCATCTTCTCACCTCTCTTTTTATTGTTGCTCCAAGCTTGCTGGTGTGAATGAATGATATTTCTTTCACAGTCTGTGATCAAAGTTTAAATTATGAATGTATGTTACTGTTTCTAGTGTCCTACCATTGTAATAGTCATTTGTTAGGAGCCTTATATACTATTTGTGGTGTGCTGGTGAGTCAAAATATTATCACTCAAGGTCAGACTTCTGATGCATGTAAATTAATATTTTTTCATTCCTTTCCTGTTGTTATAGGGATAGAAAACATGGGGTTGTCACTTGTTATGGATTTGCAATGTGCCAAGCTTCATGCTGTCTGCTTTGTTGATGCTCTTCTATATATTCTTCATGCCAGTCCTCGCAGACAGCTGTATCATCCTGTTTGATGGATGAAGAACTGTTTTTTCAGAAAGGAGAAATAGTGTGCTCAAGATCACACACTTAACATGTATTAAAGTGGGTTGGCCTGACTCCATATTGTTGTGAACAATTATAAGCTTTATCAGTATTTTATCTTTTCCTGTGTTCTGTTATTGAGACAAATACAATCTGCACTGTATTAATCTGTCAGGCAGCTGAAAAGGAAAAGATTTCTACTTCTATAATTTATGGATTGTTTTGTCTTGTGACTTTACACCAGACTATATTAATAAGATCATTATAATCAGGAAATAATTGGTTTTGTTACATGATATATAAAATATTGGATAAAATCTTCACTTTTTTATTTATAAGGGATGACTCATTATCAAGCAAAAATAAAAAAAAAAACTGCTTCTCAACTTTCACCTTTATTTTCTTTTGCTTCCTTGAATATTTAAAGTATTTGCCATTTAAAAGTGTATTTCAGGGGCGCAGACCTCTCCTGCTGCCCACTGCTCCCCTCAGCAGTGTACTTCGGTCTTTCTGCCTGCTCTGCTCCCTGCTCTGGCTCTGGTGAATTCTCTCACCCTCCCGCGCTTCTGATTGTACCCAGTGCTTATATAAATAAATAAATATTAAAAAAAACTCTTATAAAAAATAAAAGTGTATTTCAGATTTTTAATCTATAAAATATATAGCAAGATTATCTCTAAGGTCTCAAAAATGACAGAATTTTGTCAAATTGTTGCCATTCAGAGCATAATGGGGAAACTTTGTGATATTCTTGATTCCCTCTTTTTTTTTTTTTTAATTTTTTTTTTTTTATAGAGGCATGTTTATTTATTTATTTGTTTGCTTGTTTGTTTGTTTGTTTATACAAGCACTGGGCACAGTCAGAAGCGTGGGAGGGTGAGAGAATTCACCAGAGCGGGGAGCAGAGCAGGCAGAAGGACCGAAGGACACTGCTGAGGGGAGCAGCGGGCGGCAGGAGAGGTCTGCGCGCCATGTGGGACCCTCCTCCAGTGGCCGGGGAGCAGCCAGGGATCGAACCGGCGCCACAGAGGCTGCGGGCAGCCCCGCAACCCAGCGCTCAACCACTGCGCCACCGGGGAGGCCCTCTTGATTCCCTCTTTCTGATATTATTTATTGGAACATTTTGTGACAACAGGTATGTACTTAGGCAAAAGTAGATTCTTTTCTGTTTTTTGTGAAGGTAGAAGTAGATAGATACATATCCTTTTGAAGTGTAAGTTAAAAAATAGAGTGGGAATTAAAAATAATAAACACGTACCACTAACCCTTTTAGTTAAAACTGTGTGCTTCTATTTTGAGGATTATATCTATATATTTATTTATACATAATTATATCTATATAATTATATAAATTATATACATAACTTATATCGGTATAATTATATATATAATTCTAGTGGAAATAAGACATAGATTTAGATTCATTATCTCAGAGCATTTGGTAAAACAGGCAAGGTTGTATTAAACACCTTCATGGTAACAAGCTGCACTAGTGGGAAGGATATAAATGCAAGTAGTGTACATTGCTCTAGCATGGTGATAAGCACATATATTACCTCTGTGACCTGAATTATGTACCAAAGAGGAATCCTGGACAGCATTGGAAAAGAAATAAGATTGGAAAACATTCTTGCATCTCCTGGTACTGAGCTTTACATCATAACTTAATTATTTATGTCTCAGATGTTGGGATTTTCTCAGATGTCAGTGATTCAATTAGCCAATTCTTATTGATTCCCGGCTTCTTCTTTAGTACAATGCTGGATGCTTTGTGGCTTGAAGTATAGGGTATTGTCATTAGCAAGATAACTTGTCTTCTTGAGGAGATGGCAAACACACATGGAATAATTAAAAAATAGACAACAGGATGAACAGCTACTGTTCCCTTGACATTTACTTTGTGTCAATCTTAGCCAGAGATAAGTGGTTCTTTATGTAATGGGAACAAAAATGCATTTTCTTGCCTATCCCTAAAAGCCTAATTCCCTTTGTTGTCAAAGAGAAGCATATATTTAATAATAAAAAGCCTTTAAAATGCATATGTTCACTGAAGACTTTCAGATATGTGTGTTTGTGTGTGTATGTATTGATTCATTTGTGTTTGTGTGTATATACTTCATAGTGGGTGGAAAACATGTCTTTATATGACTCCTCAGTGGTCTACATTTCATAATTGTTGCCCCAATTTTGTGTATTTTTGAAAAAAGTGTCATTTGAAACCTATCTTTTCCTCCCCTTTCTTTTACAATCAGAACAATTTTTTCTTGTTCCCCGGATAGCTTTCTGCTCTTCATTATATAAGCAAGTTTAGTGCTCTAGATTAATTAAAAAATTCCACCCTTCATTCATCCTGTTCAGTGCAATGACAGAAGTTGATGAGCACAGACAAAAGTCCTCCTTAGAATTTAGGCATGGTTGGAAAGAGTATAAGCAAGACTGTGAATAATCACAGCATAATTTTAGAATGTCTGGTTGCATATATTCTACATTAAGGCTGTAGTAACAGATCTCCAGTTAGCAAATTCAGGATGAGAATCCTAATATGACTTGAGTTGTCTTTGGAAAGATCAGTGTGATTTCTCTGGTCAAGTGGTGCTAGGAGGGTTTCTAAAAGAGGGAAGAGAGAGGAGAGGATAGGAACAAAGTCACCTTGGTTCTGTTGATCAGGATACAGTTGTAGACTTGTTTGAAACAGAAGGTTCATGTGAAGGAGTTGGATTTCCTTTTGGGTAAGAAAAGTGAAAAAGTGTTTTTGACATTAGTAACCAAAGCACAGAAAGCTGTTGTTTTTTATATGATATTTAGAATAAATGTGTTCTTTTAGAATAAATATATTCCTTATATTTCTCCCTAAATTTTATTAGGCAGGTTGCATTATCTCTTTTTTTTGCAGATAAGACACCCAGTTTTATAAATGGGGGAGTGAATTTTGAAAATCACTTAACTTTTATGTGAGAGAGCTAGAATTTGAAACAAGTTTGATCTTACTCCAGAATTTATTCTCATAACTATATGCTTAGAAAAATAGATAACACTGCAAATGTTTCTTAGCTTCAGAAAGCTAAGATCTGTCCTGTTTACTTCAACTAAACTTGGGAGAAATAAGAACTTTGCCCTTGTATATTTTGTCAGGCAGCTAAAAATACAAATACCACTGCTTCACATAATTTATGAAATGCTTTTTGGATATAAAACTTAACAGCTGAATTTCTCTCTAATCTTTTATTCTAATGGTATATCTTAATAGAACTTTTATTGTATTATAGTGTTCAATTATATGAATAATCTTTTTATGTAAGTGCCCATCCCCCATTTCTTTATTTTATTTATATTTTTTAAAATTCTAGAAAATTTTACATTACTCTTATTTATGATAATAAACAAGAATCTATTGATTCTTTTAAAATTTTGTGTGATAATTATAAAATGTGCTGTCCAGAAAATCTAGAATAGTGTTCATTAGAAAGATAATGGACATCTCCCTTTCTGAGTCTTACTTTTTTTTAAAGTTTGAATGACATAGCACTATACCATTATATAAGTTTTAGATTGCATGCTTGATAATCAACATTTTTATATATTGCCGTAGGTTCACTGCTGAATGTCCAATTCTGTCTGTTACCATATCATTCTCCCGGTTGTCCCGATTTACTCACTCCTTTTCTCTTTTCTTCTGCTTACCATTCATTGGTCTTAGAGTCCAAAAGTCCAGTTTTATTTGGTTCTGATTTTTGTTTTCTTTATATACCATGTATGAATGAAATCATGGTGTTGTCTTTTTCTGTCTGACTTATTTCACTAAGCAAATACCCTCTAGGTCCATCTATGTTTTTGCAAATGTTAGGATTTCATCTTTTTTTTTTTTTTAAATAACTGAATAGTATTCCATTGTGCATGTATACCACATGTTCATTATCCTTTCAAGCAGACATCTTTCTTGCCTTTTGATTATAAAAGGGATATTTTTCCATTTTTACCCATAAAATGATGATTGATAATTATGTTGCTAATCCTTTTTGAAATAAGAACAATTTTTTCTAAGCTAAAGGTTTCTTTGAATATTTGCTAGAATTTTAAAATAAAAAATGATTTTCAGTAATCTCTTTTAAATTTATAAGTTTTCCTTTGACTCTACCATTTTAATTTTTTTCACAGTTTGATATGTTTGTTTCAAAAGTAGGGATCAAGGTAAAATTTATAATAAATTTTTATGTAATGTATAATCCCCTATTCTCTAGCTAACACATAGTCAACAAGTGTTGGGACAGGGTCATAGCTACATGATGGGCATTTTTTGTTTATATGATTATATATTTTTTAAATTTTTTTTAAAGATTTATTTTATTTATATAAGAACCGGGGTACAGGCCAGTTGCACGGGAGGGTGAGAGGATTCACCAGAGACAGAGCGGGGAACAGAACAGGCAGACTGATGAAATCACTGCTGAGGGGAACAGGGGGCTCGAACAGGAGAGGTCTGGCTCGTCATGTGGGTTGCTCCGAGGCCAGCGGGGATCGAACCGGCACTGCAGAGGCTGTGGACAGCTTCACAGCACTGTGCTCAACCGCCTGCGCCACCAGGGAGGCCTTATTATATTGTTTTTAATATTGAGATACCTGACAGTAGATTTACTTCTTAGTTATAGCTTAGCAGACAATCACAACTGACAATCTTTTTCATTCACAGTTTTTCTTAGAATTGGCTTTTGGACTTTTAGCAAAGTGGGGCAGACATTCATGAGAAACTTGGTCTTGGTTAATCGGTGGGGGTTGTCTTCATTTATTAATCATTTGTTATTTAATTTATGCACTTTCTTATACCTTTCCTTCCTGCACCATGATTTGAGGTGACTTGACTCTAAGATCATTACTGAAATGACACTATGAGGAGGAAAGCCTTCTAATATGGAAGAATGCAAATGTGACTATAAAATCTACTTCATGGCAAATAAACCTAAACTTTCAAGCCAACTAAGGCCTATACTGCTATTACAGTTGAGCCTCAAATGAAATGCTAGACTTCCTTGCACCAACTTGAAAGTAAACACATAATTAGTTACTTAGTTTTTTCATTTCTTTTGTAAAGGAAGCAAAACTTTTCCTAGTATTAAATTCTAAAGCTAAAGGCAAAAGAGGAAGGCATATCACATACAGTGTTGGTTCTTATTTTAAGGGATGAATCCTTCTGGATATCCTATTTTTAAAAATGTTTGTCTTGAGAGAAAAACAAATAAACTTGTGGATTTTCTTCCAAGAAAATGAATTTACTGTTGGGCCTCGCCGGTGGTGCAACATTTGAGTGCTAGGCTGTGAAGCTGCCTGCAGCCTCTGCAGCGCCAGTTCAATCCCTGGACCCCTGTTACCCACTCTGCTGTGCCTTGTGGATCAGCTCCCTGGGCAGGGATTGAACTTGTCCGGCAGTGGCTGCCAATAACTTAATAGTAATGAGACTTAACCCTTTGTGCCACCAGGGAGGCCCCTAAATTACACATTTTAAGATGATTTGGCAGACTGAGAAATAATTCAAAGGCTTTATTTGCATTTGTGTTGATATTCTATCTTTGCTAAGTGACAATAAAATTTACATCATAGTGTTGAGTACAAATGAAGGTTTCACAGTAATTCACATAGAGGAAAGTGATGGGGGAATTTAGTAACCATTTGGCAGATAGGGCATTTCATAAACATGCAAAACTTACCATACATAGTACAATTGCCGAATTTGTACATATTAGTATGAAAAACTTCACTAACAGTAAATGTAGTAAATAATCACAAAAATTAATAAGCTGCTTTAAATTTGTCTTCTTATTACATTTGGAATGCATTATTAAAAGTAATGGTCCATAAAAAGCCTGAATCAGTGGCTAAAAGTCATGATCAAGGAAAAATAACAAGATTATAATAACATTGTCTCAAATGATGTTTCATGGTGTTAACAATCAAAAGAATCAAAACCAGAAGTGAAATGTGAAATATAAAATAAACAGATATACTTTTTGACTTTGAAAATAAACAGATATACTTTCTGACTTTGAATTTGGATTGCACAAAATATAATTATTATCTTTAGAGTTGATTTAAATTTTGATTGTTTACATTTTTATCAATGAACTGTTAGATAATACATTAGTACTAAGATATTTATCTGTGTATAGTTTATTAACACTGTGGTCAGTGATAAAGATTTCCTTTATAAAGTTTGGTATTTTACTCATGTTTAAGAAACTCTGAATCAGGGATTTACTTTTAAATAGTTTCATTCCCCCAGGGATTTAACAGAGCATGCTTTCTTGCACATTTGGAGGCTTTCAAGGTAAAAGTAATAGTGCTTACCCAGTTGCTGTGTCTGCTAGAATGAGGGGATTCCATAAAGAAATCAGCATGTGGAGATGGGTGCTTGAAAGAAATGTCATCAACAGAGAAAGTCTTGAAACACTATCTGGTTGCCATGTTTATATTATGAGCCATGTGGATTTACTCTGACAGTTCAGACCAGTGAAGTCTTAGCCATTTTTACTGATTTGATTGTGAACTAAGCAATAATTTATACTTTGACAAAATGACTTGCTATTGAAGAGAATTCTAGCCACTCAAGAAATCTTATTCTCATAGTCATCTGAAAAAAATCTGTTACATTTGTCTTCAGAATTAGGTTCCTCAGGTTTCTGCATCTGCCTTTCTATCATCCCTTAAGAGTGATCTTCTTTTTCATTATCATATTCTTTTATCTGCTTTTATTTTTGATCAGGTTTTGTTCATAATTTTGGCCTTTGACTTTATTACCAAATATTTTAGACAGCTTGGAAGTTGAGATCCTTTCAACCTGTAAAGGAAAATTTAGAGAATGTGTGGTGTAACTATTTGCCTCCCCTAGAAACATTTTAAAATCTGAGGAATTCCTTAGGCCTCCATTCCCTCCTGGAAGTCCAGTGTTGTTACCAGTGTGCATTTCTTCATGCAGCAGTATTGCTGCAGCTAGTTTATCGCCATGAGGTTGTTTGTGAGATCCTTATTTATTTATTTTTATCTTTCAGGTATCTAGGGATATTGATGTGTTCTTCTGTGTTCTAGGAAGTAATTTAGACCAAAACTACTGTGGAGAGGATAATCACAATGGTGTTTCAATCTCAATTAGCTCCAATTTTGCCTCTCCAGTTACATATGTCTGTTATAGCATCTTGTCAATTTTTTCTTCCCCAGAACACATTGTCTTTTAAATTGAATGCTGATCAAGATAAATAAACAGCACATTCAACAGGGAGTTTTGGTTTTGTATTTGAAAAAAAGAAATAAATCAAGAGAAGGCTGTTCAGATTCAAAGATGTGTTTAGTGAGGTTCAAGAGGTGAATATACTCAAGATACCCAAACTAGTTACGTGTGCTTATGAATTCAAAATTAGGTAGTTTTCATCTAGCTGCAGACAATCGATTATAGGATCTTGGATATCACCCAAATTGTTAATCACTATTGAAACAACATTTTAGGAAGAGTAAAAACATTCTTAGTTATTAGTGTTAACCATGTAAGTTAGAGGTTTAGAGTGAATTTCCCCATCTTCCCTGTTAGTGTTGCTTTCCATGTCCCATAATAATATGCTGTCCGGCATTAATTTAATTAAAGTTACTGTATTATGATGATATAAAATATTTGTTGTTTTGCTGACAAGTTTATAAAAAGCAAACAAACAAAACAAAACAACACAGTTGTATTCTGAAATTTACCTGTGTAAATTTATGTGCAGATAAATTCACAAATGTGTTTATAGCCAAATTCTTTCCTCTGAGATTGAGAATCCTGTATCTAAATTCCTACACACTATCTTCTTTGATATATCTCTGCAAAATCAATGTCCCTTCCTTAGGTGACATTTATTACTTTTTCTTGAAATCTTTCTTACATTTAGTGAATTTCTTGCTTTATGTATTCCCATAGCCCAAGAAAGAACTCAAACACTTTCTTTTCATTCATCTTTAAGCTAGTTGTCATCAGTGACCAAATCTCCACTACTTAAACCACACAAAGGAAACAATTGCTTGCTTGCAGAAAGGAGGTATCCAGAGGACTTTCTTCTATAGAGAGTAGAAGCATAGACTTTCAAGGGCAGCTAAATATAGAAATTTTTTTTTAATTTTTAAAATTTATTTTTAAAGATTATTTATACAAGAAGTGGGGTACTGCTCAGAGGTGGTGAGAGAATTCACCAGAGAGAGCGGGATGCAGAACAGGCAGGCGGACCGAAGACTGCTCCCACTGAGGGGAGCAGTGGGGCGAGACAGGAGAGGTCTGCCGTGGTGTGTGGGTTTTTTCCCTGGCCGGCCAGGAATCGAACTGGTGCTGCAAAGGCTGCGGACAGCCTCACAGCGCAGCACTCAACTCGCTGTGCCACTGGGGAGGCCCAAAAGATATTTTTCACATTCAGAACACTGTTGTCTGTGCCCAGCACTGGATCTTCATTGAGGGGTCCAGGATATATTCTGGTCATTGTATGGGCTTTCTAATATCTTTAAATACGTTGTTTCCCCCCTAAAAGTGATACAGTAGAGTCTGCTATCTTTTTAATAAAGAACTTGGTCTGATCTTTCCTTCAAAATTATCTTTGTCTAGTGTGCCAGATTTAGTTAATGGCGCCACTGTTTACTTAGGTATATGAACCTGAAATATAAGCACATTATGGATACCCATCTCTTCTTCACATCTGTATTTCATGCAACAACAATTCTTGCTGACTTTACCTTTTATAAAGATTTCCAATGGTGAGTTCATGTCATCTACATCACGTACTATCATAATTAAATATAAATTTCCTCTGCTGGAGTACTGCAGTTATTCCCTGTCTTCTTTAATTCACTTTTCTCACTATTCCATTACCCATATAATTTCTACACTGGAACCAGAGTGATTTACCAAACTGTAAATCTGATTTAGGGAAGCAGCTTCTCCCATAAGTTAAATCTGTTCCTTGTCTTACTATAATATTTTTGTTAAAGTTAAACCTCTTTTTCTTTGCCTAGGTCTTCTTCATCTTTTTACTTCTTCTTTCTTCAGCCTACTAAACAAAAAAGGAGAGGGGTGAAACAAGGAAAAATGCATTTTGTGTCAGTATGAGTTGGTAACTATGAGTTCATGCTGGTGATTTCATGGCAAATAAACATTACAAAGTTTATGTGAACTAGACTTTAAGGGTTTTTAGTATCATGTAGAATATACAGTTTTATCTATGTTTAGGCATGCTGTTGATAGCTTCCACCAGTAGTATCATGTTACATCGAATGGATATGTATGTGTGTGTGTGTGTGTGTGTAACTGAGTGTATTAATTACTACCAATTATTGGTGCTCTCTCAGAACTTGTAAGGCCATTTAAAAATAACCACTTTTTAATTTAATTTTAGTAATGTGAACAGTTCTTCAAAAATATTTGTAATATTATAGTTAGAAGAAAAAATTAGTGGCATACTACTGCTTCTGTTTTTTTTTTTAGTAAAGAGAATTTTTATGTTATTCTGTATGCTTAGCACATATCAATAAATCTCATGAAAATACTGAGATCCTGAAAGTGCATGTCAAAAGTAGATTGAAACATTTGACTGTCAAATTTTTGAAAGTTCTCTCTTCCCTTCTGTTAAAAAAAGACACCCCCCCCCCGGGGGGGGGTTGTGTATATAGAGAAACACCTGCATTTAGTTGTTGGTCAGGAGTTCCCACTGTTACTTGTTTTGGCTGAAATTATTTTCTATTTTAGCTTCTACAGTACACCCAGGAGGGATGCTTTATAAAGTTAGTGTGGGAACCAAAACTCTACAGTTTCTCAATGTTTGTGTTCACCCATTGAGCCTTAAGTTAGCATTTATGAAAACATTAAAGTACAATCCTCGGTTGCTCTCAGGGCAAAAAGAGCACTGTTGGAATGGAGGTCATTTGCATCATGCAGCTTTTCTGGTTATGTTGAAAGAGAATGTTTTGTCAGAAGAATATCCTTGGGTGATTGTATTTACTAAGGGGAACGTGAATTAATTGTATGCCTAGAGTCAGATATATTTGCATGCTGTTCCTTTTTTCACCATTGGCAGCTATAGCATTTCATAATTGACAAGGTTTGTTGGTAATTTTTTTTTTAGCGAATAGTCGAATGGTTAGCATTGGAGTTAGAGTAGCCTATCCTAGAAAACTGATATGATTAAGTATTATTCTTTGCTTTAGTATTGGGAACCACTAATTTCAACAGAATTGCCTTTAATGTAGACTCAGGTGATTTCAGAAGACTCAGTTTTTTTTTTTAATTTTACTTCAAATCTTTGAAAAATAATCATCTTATGATCAAGAGCAGCGATCTCAACATTTGAGGATGATGCACCTCTCTTTAGCTTTTATGTTTCTTGGGACCTCAGTATCTTTGATCGCATTTGAATGAATTATAAGCTATGTGGGGAGACAGAAAAGAAAGACAATTGCATTTTCTTTAGCACCCTATTCTTTCTAATTTTCTGCTGTCTTCCAGAACTTAAATTTTAATATATGGGCAATTATTTGTTTTCTTCTCATTTCACTTGGGTTCTTTTTTTCACTTCTCTATACTCAATTCATCTTTTTTTTTTTTTTTTTTTCATTTTATGCTCTCAGTCCCTTTTCCTTGTCTTTCTCTTATGCCTTCTAATACAGAAACCTTATATAAAGCAAGCAGAAATTTGATTTATATAATGTTTTAAATTAAAGGTAAAAAATGTTTTTACTTTGATAATTCCCACAACCGTACTCTCAAATAGTATTTTTATTATATCTTAAGACAGTTATCTTTTCTGGACCTACATTTTCGTTTGTAAAATGGTAATGGGATGGTGGATTGTTGTGGTAGTTAAGTCAGAACCAGAGTAAGAATCTCATGTCTGACTTTTTAATCATTTCATAGATAAGAATATGCTTTCATTTGAATAACTGTGGAATATACATTTTTCCTTTCTTTCATATCTTATGAAATGTCTTCTATAGTTAAAACTTTCATCTTCCTTATAGTCTAAAAAAGGAAGCTACTTACTTGGTTGTCAGTTGAACTTCTCTTGTAGCCTGATTTCCCCTGAACCTGAGAACTCAGTTGAGAGATTATGTTCAACCTAAGTTCTTTAATTGATCAATATTTGCCTTTTGCTTGTTTCAAGAGTTCTTGTTATTAATTTTGAATCAAAATAAAACTTCATTTATGTTTAGTAAAGAAGGTTTTTGGTACCTTAAGACATACTGTGAATACTGAGTAGAAATTTTGACTTGGAAGATATCCATTTGTAGGCAAATATAGGTCAGTCTCTGCTGATTTTTTTTTTAAAAAGATTTATTTATTTATTCATTCATTCATTCATTCATTCATTCATTCATTCAAGCACTGGGTACAGTTAGAAGCATGGGAGGGTGAGAGAATTCACCAGAGCCAGAGCAGAGAGCAGAACAGGCAGATGGACGAAATACACTGTTGAGGGGAGCAGCGGGCGTGGCAGGAGAGGTCTGTGCGCTATGTGGGACCCTCGCTGGCGGCCGGGGATCGAACCAGTGCTGCAGAGGCTGCGGGCAGCTTTGTTGCCCAGCGCTCAACCACTGTGCCACCGGGGGAGGCCCTCTCTACTGTTCTTAAGTTTTTACCTTCCATCATTGAGTTAAAGTATATCCAGACAATGGCTGGGATTATTAGTATGATATTCAGTTGTTAGGCAGTTTATATAGACAGCAGGATGTACTACCTTATCTTATATTTCATTGTTCTTCGCAAAAGTTGGTTTCTTTGAAAAGGCAAATATTGGCTCAAGTCAAAGATTCCTCTCTTGCCTTTTGGGATAACACACTTCTGAGTCTTCTACTTCAAGTTGCTTTTTATTTTAGCAGCTGCTACTCAAAACACTTCAGTAATACATAATATAAAAGCTATGAAAATTAGATAGCCACGGGAGAGTTGCAAGATTTCAGAAATTTTTGAAATTTTAGAATAGGGGATCTTAAACTTAGATATATGAATATTTACATCAGCTTTTGAAGACAGAGCATTAACAAGGAATAGGAAGGGAAGAGCTGGAAAAGAAGGTTGGCACATTGGATGGAAGAGTCAGGTGGAGTGATGAAGGTAGGAGTTAAGAAAGGTTTAAGGCTCACTGAATTGGAAAATTTTAAGTCTTTCATTCTTTAATATTTTATGTCATTTTTTGCCCTTGAAAATGTCATTGTAATGCATCTCCCAGCTTGATATTCTCTCTGCTATTGAATAAAGTAATAAATATGTACAAAGGAACAGAGATATTAAGTACCTACTTAATTAGTAGTCTTTAGGCCATTGTGTATGTATGTGATTTTATATTATATATATATATATATAAAATTTCTTTTAGTTATCATAGCAGACCTCAGGATATAGGCATTTTAAGGTTAGGAAATTAGGAAAGAGAAAGGTTAAAGTACTTGCCAGTTAGATAGTTAAATAGGTAGGAGGTGGGAAACTGGAATCCTCAAAGTTCACAGAGAGAAAAATAGCAAATTTTAAGGGCCAAGTAGATTCCTATATTTGCCTTCTAAGATGTTGTAGGGAAAGGGAATTAAATTAAAGCACAGTGTGTGCCCAGTCCCAATCTTAACAATTAGCAACTAAATTCCCTGAGCAAACTAATCTCCCAAGGAGAAATATGGTAAAATTTCCCTAATATTCTTTTAATTATGTTGTGTTGTCTAAAAATTCTATACACTGTTATCTAAAATTAAGACATTTTACTGTTTTTAAAATTAAGGATACAGTTGACATATAATGCTATATTAATTTCAGTTTACAACATAATGTTTTGATGTTTGTATACATTGTGAAACAACCATTGTAAGTCTCATTACTATCTATCACCATACTCACCATATGTACTTACCATTTTTCTTTTGTGATTATAACTTTTATGATCTATTCTCTTAACAACTTTTAAATATATAGCCATTTTTCTATTATCAAATGTAAGTCAGCTACCTAGAACAAATACAAAGTCCTTATTCAGGAATTAGGAGAAATTTTATTTCTGAAGAATGTGAGTGAAGTGATTTTATATTTTGTCAAGGCAATGGAAAGGACATTGTAGAGAGAATACAGTTGGTGGAAATAGAATCCTGTGAAGATGCTAGTTTAGGTGGTTTTTTTTTTTGGATTGGAATTTGAGGGATGAATTTACTTTTTCTAATAGGACATTTTATTGTTTGTACCACATTCTGTCATTTAGAAAGAAACTGTATGATGTAGCGGGTGAACTTTATTTGAGGGAGAAGCATTATCTTAAGAAATAATAGAGTGTAAAAGTTTGAAGAACTAATAATAGAACATGCAGAAAAGTAAGGGCACCTTTGTTAGCTTTACCAGCATAACGGCTTTTCTTGGTAAATGAAATCATTTGTTTAAAGTCATTACAAATTCCATGATTTTTAAAATGTTTTTTTGTTCTATCCTTGAAAGCAATACTGTTATTATTTTTAATGTTCTTCATCTTTGCTTGCCTTCAATTGAGTTCACCAAGAGTTTATAGTTACAAAACCCCCTGTTAGATGCTAAGAGGAAAACGAGGATTCTTATCTTCAAAACTTTGCACTAGGTTTAGGGAGATATATAGACAGAGTGTATATGGTGTACATAAGAGAACATTGTTGACGTGCTGTGGCCAAGTTCAGGAAACACAGATTGTTGTCAGATTTTGTTTCAAAAATATCCTGCTTCATATGAATTCTCTAAACCTTGCTCTAGATTTTTGAATGAACAAGATTGATTAGATCTAAACTTTTGTTGAGGTTTTCAGTCAGATAAAAAAATAAAATGGAAATTATTGGTTAACCAGGCCTATAATGGAAAAAATAAAGAATGATATATTAAGAAAGAGTCCTAGGAGGAACAACTTTAATTAACAGACCAAGAAGTGATTCACCAATTCATGGCAGCTGAGAAGAGCGCATTTCAAACAAAAGACAATCCAGTGTAAAGATACTGAGGCAGGCAAAATCTTATATTTTCAAAAGACAGAAGGAAGTTCACTGTTTCAGAGATACATTGAGTAAGAGAAAAAAGGGGCATGAGAAAAATATGAGAGAGGAAGGCAGGGGCCAGATTGTGCTAGGCTATTAATGCTAGTAGTCTAAGGTGTTTGAATTTTATTCTCATTGTAATGTGGGTATGTGGAAAGATTAATGGTATGTTTTGAAAAAAATTAGTCTTACTGCTTGAAGAAAATTATTGTAGGGCTGCTAGTGTGGTAGTTATAAAATCTCTCTAGCTGTACTCTTGAGAGATGATGGGAGAATGACAAAAATAGTCAAGATCAAATGAAACAGATGAATGAGGCCGTCATTTGGGAATGGGACATCAGGAATTGCTAGAGAGATTTGAAATTTCCTCACAAGAAGAAAGTTAAAATCAAAGTGGTTTCAAAATCAGGAAAAATCATACTTATTCCTAGGTTTTTAGTTTTAGTAACTTGGTATATTATTATTTTACTTTGTAATGAGACTGAGAAAAAAGGGGTAGAAGGAAGAATCTTGATAAAAGGATCTGAGAAACTGAAAAATAGTATGGAAAAGTAGGTCTGTGGCATATTGTCTTCAGCATAAAGCTAACAGCAAGATAAATGTTTAGAAACATTAATTTTACAACAACAACAAATCATCCTGGATGGTTTGGGACCCAAATAATGATTTCTGTTTTTACTATTCTTTCTACCCAGATATGCTGATTATTGCTTCTTAAGCTGACTGGACATGAAACTACTTTACTGTCCAATGTCTTCAGTTTTTTCACCTAGGCAGTTTCTGGCATGTCCTTTGCTTCTACTAGGAAAATCACTGATTGTCAAGGAACAACTGTTTTGCTGTGTGTTGGTGCTTTGGTAGCTATTCAAAATGGTCTTTAGAACACAAAAAAATGGTTTTCATGTTAGGATAGAATATTATGTAGCCTTTGGATGCAACTCAGACTACACCATTGGTACTTCTGCATCTTGACTTCTTTAGCTTCCATAATCACCTGGGCTAATTCCTTAGACTAAACCTGCATCCCCCCAACCATGGCCCCCCTTCACTCTCTCTGTCTCTGTCTCTGCCTCTCTCTCTCACACACACACCCTTTATGTTTATATTGCTGTACAAAATTCGGCTGTTTCAGTTTTTATTCACCAGACATTCTATATCTCAGTGTAGACGTTGTTTCATAGAATAAGCAGAGACTGAGTGAAGTAGACTCAATATAAATAAAAAGCACTGATAAAATGTTTTCATTAAAGTAATAGGTGAATGGAATTATGCAGATCAAAATATGGTATTTCTTCACATGTAGTCCAGGGACCACAGAGGGTCCATGATGTCAGAACTATTGATATGCCAACACTAAAACATTGTTTTCCCTTTTTTTTCCTCTCATTTTCTCATGAGTGTGTGGTAGAATTTCCCTGAGGCAACATGAGGTGTGATGCTACAACAGACTAATTGAAGTAAAAGTGAGAATCTAGTATTTTTTCTTTCAAAAATAGCTCCTTTTAAAATTCTTATCAAATTTTATTGATTTATCATTTATTTACATGATCATTGTAATTTCAGGATCCAACTTCACACCTTGACATGTGTACATGATTGTTTACCTACCACTGAAGCTTCTGTGTTGCTACACTATCACAGAACCCTCTATTCCCTCCTCCCTCCCTCACACTGTCCCTTTATCACAGAATTAGTTTTGTCATTTTGCTTTCTTTGGTTATTTACATTATGTAAAGAATGAAAGCATCTGGTAATTGTCTTTTCTTTTCTGACTTACATCACTTAGCATCATCCCTCCAAATTCCATCCATATTGTCATTAAAGATATACTTTAATCTTTCTCAGTAGCTGAGGAGTATTCCATTGAGTTCTAGTTATTTTTTAAGTCGGGCACTAATGAGATTTGCAATAAATTTAGACAGTTGTTCCTTTCATACTATTTGTTCTGGGGAATATAGTGATTTTTTTTCATAAAATGTAATTTAGGTTAAGTTAATATAATGGGTTTATTACTGTTAATCTTAAATGAATTAATAAATGTTTTCAAAGAGTCTCTAATTTGGTCAATATTGATAAATTTCACAGAATCAAAAGCTCTTTGATGCCCTTGAAGTTTTTTTTTTTTTTTTAAAGATTTATTTATTTATTTAGACAAGCACTGGGTACAGTCAGAAGTGCGGGGGGGGTGAGAGAATTAACCAGAGCCAGAGTGGGGAACAGAACAGGCAGACTGACGAGGAATACACTGCTGAGGGGAGCAGCAGGTGCGGCAGGAGAGGTCTGTGCGCCATGTGGGACCCTTGGTGGGGACCGGGGATCGAACCGGCCCTGCAGAGGCTGCGGGCAGCTTCGCAGCCCAGCACTCAGCCACTGTGCCACCAGGGGAGGCCCTGTCCTTGAAGATTTTTAAGAGTGTAAAATTGCTTTACCGGAAGTTTCCTCAATATACTCATTAGTGGCTCTGACAAAAATGTTAAGTGTTTACTTTCAAACATTATACTCTTTCATCAAATGATCCAATGTGGAAGCAGCATAATTCCAGTTATTTGTTTTATTTTTATGGTTGTTTTGTTGTTTTCTGATAATTTAGTTCATGTACCAATAGAACTGGTTCTTCCTCATCAATGATATGTTGTTTTTGTATTAAACTCTTTGTTTCCTCATTCATTCAGCCATTAAACTATCAAACTAATAAATATTTATTTCACTTCTTCTATGTATAAGGCTCTCAATGCTGTGCCAGTTATCAGTACATTGCCTCATAGCTCCAAATTCAAATTCAAACTTCATGTTTGAATTTGCAAATAGTGCAAATTCTTTCTCTTGCCTAATTTCTCTTGCCAGGTCTTCCAATAGTAGTGGTAAAGTGGACATTCTAGTTTTGTACCTGATCTAAGAGGAAAAACTTTCAATTTCCCACCATTGAGTGATATTCCTGTGAGTTTGTTATATACAGCCTTTATTATGTTCTTCTGTCACATTCATTTAAGAGTTTGTATCGTACATGGATATTGAATCTTGTCAGATGCTATCTCTGCATCTATTGACATGATCATATGATTTTTATCTTTCCTTTTGTTGATGGGGTGAATTACATTAATTCATTTGTGAATGTTGAATCACCTTTGTGTCCCTGGAAAAAATGTCACTTGGTCATGATGTATGATCCTTTTAATGTATTATTGAATTCAGTTTACTGAGACTATGTTGAGGATTTTTGCATGTATGTTCATCAGTGATACTGGTCCCTTTGAACATTTGGTAAAACTTGCTAATGAAACTAATCTTGAGCTTTTGTTTTTTGGAGAGACTTGATTCAATTTCAAATTCCTTGCTTGTAGTTGGTCTGATCAGACCTTCCTGTTCCTTCTTGGTTCAGTCTCAGAAGGTTGTATGCTTCTAAAAATTTGTACACTTCATCTAGATTATCCAATTTGTTGGTATAAAGACATTCATTAAAAAAACAACAAAAAGCACAATTTCCCCCCAAAATTAAAAAAAAAACACAAACACAGTATTTTAAATAACAAAAACAAAACCAGACTTCATTACCCGCTCTGTAATAGTAGAGCTGGACCCACCCATTCAGCATTTCTCCATTGTGCTGGATTTGTCAATAGGGGGTGCTGAAGAGACATTTTATTAACGTGGAACATTTTATTAAAAAAATATGGGGAGGTTTAAAGCCCTTTTTGAATTGTGCTTCTATTTTAGTTTCTTCCCCTTCTTTTTTAAAAGATTTATTTATTTATGCATACAAGAACTGGGGTACAGGCCAGAGGTATGGGGAGTGAGAGGATTCACCAGAGACAGAGTGGGCAACAGAACAGGTAGATTGACAAAAGTACACTGCTAAGGGGAGCAGTGGGCGAGTCAGGAGAGGTCTGCTCTGCCATGTGGGTCCCCTCCATGGCTGGGGATTGAACTCTTGCTTCAATGGCTTGTGGATAGCTTCATAGGCTGCACCTTAACCCCTGGCGCCACCAGGGAGGCCCTGTTTTAGTTTTTTCTTGATGTACTATGTAGCTGGCAATTGTCCGGTCATGTGCTCAGTACATGCAGCCCTTCAGTGAGCTTGCAGCCCAACCCTAGCATGGTGACCACCTTGTTGTCCCAGCATGCACATCACACATCCCATCCTTGCATCTCCGTGTCCATGAGGGTGTTTCCTGCCTACCTAACTGGACCAACTCTGACCTGGACTACCCAGCAGCTTCATCATCCAGTGAGCTGGATCCACACCTTTGCTAAGGAGATCTGATTCTCAGTAACCTTCACTCCCTTTTCACATTTTCCATTGATTGATTGATTGAAGCACTGGGTACAGTCAGAAGCGCAGGAGGGTAAGAGAATTCACCAGAGCCAGAGGGGGAACAGAACAGGCAGATGGACCAAAATACACTGCTGAGGGGAGCAGCAGGCGCGCCACGACATATGGGACCCTCGCTGGTGGCTGGGGATTGAACTGGTGCTGCAGAGGCTGTGGCAGCTTCGCAGCCCAGCGCTCAACCGCTGCGCCACAAGGGGAGATCTCCCCTTTCTTTGTATTACGGTTCTTTGGAACAATTCTCTTTACAACTTTAAAGAAATACGTGTTATAGTTAATAAATACTTTACGTTTTCACTGTTTGGTTTTCTTTGTGATCTGTCTTTTGGTTAGACTATGAATGAATCAGGGTGCTTTTATTGTTTTTTTATTTATATCTTTTACATCTTTGTGTATTCCCTGTAAAATCCCCACCACTAATTCACCCACGAACCTTCACCAACCATAGTCCCTTGTGCTCTTCTCTCCCCTCTTGTGCTTTTATTTTTATTTTTAAAAGAATTATTTTTTTTATTTATAGAAGCACTGGGTACAGTCAGAAGCGTGGGAGGGTGAGAGAATTCACCAGAGCCAGAGCGGGGAGCAGAGCAGGCAGAAGGACCGAAGTACACTGCTGAGGGGAGCAGCGGGCGGCAGGAGAGGTCTGCGCGCCATGTGGGACCCTCTTCCAGTGGCTGGGAGCAGCCGGGGATCGAACCGGCACTGCAGAGGCTGGGGGCAGCTTCACAACCCAGCACTCAACTGCTGCGCCACCGGGGAGGCCCATCCCCTCTTGTGCTTTTAAAGAGAGTAGTTTTATTCTTCTGGGGGAGTTAAATAACCCTATATCAGTTTATTAAAATTTATACAGAAAGTATGTATGATTAAGGGCCCAAATCTCTCCAGAAATGTTGCACTTTATTATTATTATTGTTAGCATATACATTTTTCTCCTTCAGCTTATGTGATATTTTTGAGAATTCTGTTGTTCAAGAGACTAAAGAATTTTTGTAAGGTCACATTATTGGAGATAAAGTTAGTTGTACATTACCTGTGTGTGGCATCAGTGTTTCATTTTTCAGATTTAAGATAACTAATCATAGCTAAGTAGAACTGAACTCTGTTCGAAATACCAGGGATTTGTTAGTTGGTAGAAGAACCCCCCCCTCCAAAAAAAAAAAAAAACACCTTGAAATACAAAGTGTGAGGGATGTGTATGTTGAGGGAAGTGCAGGGTTGGTTAACTAGTTATCCAGGGAGCCAGGGAGACTGTAGAAGTAATTTTTAGAAGCTGGAAAAAAAAAAAAAAAGCATGGTGTTCCTTATGTTTGGGATGATGGAGGGGGCAGCTACCTTCCTTGCTATGTAAATTGCCACTATATATACTAAATTGGTGAAGGAATCAGATGATCTTTTATTGTGTTTGCTTAATCCTTTTCTGAATTATGCAATAAATACATTTTATCCATTAGCACATAGAACATGTATCAATAGACTGTTTAGAAAGAAACTCATTTAACAGAAATATTTGATAGAAATAAAATATTAGCACATCTTAAAAATTTTACTCAACTTGGATTGGATTTCCTTGAAATGATGAAATAGTTTGGACAAGCTCTTATTTGGTGACTTTTCTTTTTCTGAGGATCAAATTGTTAATTCGTACAAATTAATATACTTTGCCCATCTCATTTCCTTCATCAGAAAATTATTGTAGCTTAAAAGTGCAACTGGCTGAAAATTGCTAAGTGGTCTTAATGGTAAATATCATACCACATAATTAAAATGTGAGACTAAACATATTTTACACCAAAAGTTAATTTATAAAGAATGTAACTATTTGAAAGCCTGTAAATCACTTAGAAAGCACTGTTTTAAAATTGGCAATCTGAAGCCATAATTGATGCAGACTTGTAAGAAAAATTTAAACCCACTAGTGCCATTATATATCATTAAAAAGAAAAACTGTTGTAGTAGTGAAATAGGTCACAAATTTGAGAAGAAGCTGGGATCCAATAACATAAAGTAACTTATCCAAGCCCTTGAACTAGTTCTAGTTAAAAGCAGTGTGGTCTGCTTTGCTGTAATAAATTTGAAAGATATCGCAACATATTAGCTGTGGACTTAAGAAAAATGTGAATATAACCAAGAATAGAAACATCCTGTTTGTATAAATTAGGTTGAGATCCAGGATATCCTGTTTAAAAACAGACGCAAATTCAAAAGAAAAAAATACAAGCACAAACAACTGACCAATTCATTTATTAGTGTGCAATCTGTAAAAGTCAGGGAGATAAATTAAGAATTCCAGGTTACAAAAAAAAAGATGAAAACTGGGAAAAATGAAGTGAAAGTGGGATCATTAGTTCTTAGTTACTAATGGAGTTATCATATGAAATCTTCAGAAAAATTTTGAACTGTAGAATACCACTGGACAGAATTTGCCCAGTTTTGAAATTTTGGTTTTTTATCTTTTGTGATTTGAACCTGTCATTGAGTGTGAATAGAACTAGTTTGCCTCATAGTTGTGGATAAAAGTTACTGTGTCTAAGGAGGAGACACAAGATTTGATTAATTATAAAAGTTGGTCAGGGAAAGAGATTCAAATGTAACCCTGTTAACACTGGATTGTGTAACACTATGCTGATATATTTTTCTTAAAATGACGTAATGGAATTAGCCACGATAAAGCATATTCTACCTTAAACATGATAATTGGGTATATTTATACTTGTTTGATATGTGTCTTTGTTGATATGCCAATCCAATGGCATGAGAAAGATTAATAGCTGTAGCTGATACTCAAGTACCATTTTGTATTTAGTACTATGTATCATTGCTGCAGTGCTAAGACTGCACAAGTGTGAAGTGCTTATGAGTGGAAGCGAGTTATGTCCTGAATCTCATACCATAATAGATAGCTATGAACAGTTATAAATCAAAGAGTAGGTTTGTGCTTTTTCAAACCAGTTGCTTGCAGTTCTAAAAGATCATAGGGACTATAGGAAAAGTGGTATTGGTGGCAATGGTGATGAGCTGACAGCTTAATGAGTGAGACTACAAGTAGGTGATTCTACTGTTAAGGATTTTAGCTCCAGACATTTGACACTTTGAACTTCTGTCCTCGCACTTAGACTGCAAAGCATCTTTATTCCCTGAACTAAAGTTCACAGTGGTTAGTGCGTTGCAGAAGGTTACACAGCTTCTGTAAATGATGATTTTTGGATTAGAAATCATAGATGATTCCAGAGTTTGCATCTTTAGTCTGTTGTCCTGCAATAATACTATGGATAGAAGAAAACAAAGATGCACCCTCTCTTTTTTGTTTGATATATATTGACCTCTGTTTAGTTAGACTAGAATTTTTTTTATAGTGCAGTCTAGAGTTCAGCATGGCCTACTTAACTTCGAGTAATGACTAATTTTGCCTCAATTTCTTAATTTGTGAAATAGTAATTATAACAGGTTGTTTTACAGATTCAGTGAGTTAAGTCATGTTACATACTTTGAACAATGTCTGTTGACTAGTAAAGATTTCAGTTTGTCTACTTATTTGATATTTTTGTTTGCTTTATTCTGGCAGACATCGTCTTTCTGAGTTAAATTTAATTCTCAATGTGTTGATTTTATTTTTACTACTCTTTTTTTATATATTCCCTTTTGGTTATGTATATACTTAGCTTTATTGTATATTATGTCATTTCAGGTTCCTATATGATTGTGGACTCTTCAGATCATGACACTGGAGAAAAAGCCAGACTTCAGCTGCCTACAATGAAGGAGAACGACACTCACTGTATTGATTTCAGTTACCTGTTATATAGCCAGAAAGGGCTCAATCCTGGCACTTTGAACATATTAGTTAGGGTGAATAAAGGGCCACTTGCCAATCCAATTTGGAATGTGACTGGATTCACGGGTAGAGACTGGCTTCGGGCTGAGCTAGCAGTGAGCACCTTTTGGCCTAATGAATATCAGGTAATCTTTTCTCTTATGGTTTGGGCCTTTATGTTATTGCCTGTGTTGTAATAATAATCAGGGATAAGTACTAGCCCAATAGGCATGAGAAATTTTCTCTCTAGTCCTTCAGCAGTCTTCATTAAGAAATGTTTAAAAAATTGACACAGAACCTTTAAAGTCGAAAAACTATTTCTATATTTAGAAAAAAGTAATCTTAGGTTCAAAATCTGTTGGTTGTTTGGCAAAGAGCTACTTATTGATAGATTATGGCTCTCTTCAGGAAGAAATAGTCTTTTTGAGTTGAATGTAATAGTCATGCTGCGTTGATTTACTGACTTCTTGATGATAATGTTTGTAAAATAGACATGAAATAGTGTTTCATGAAATATGTTATCTAAAGGGGGGCATTTTGAATAATTATATATTGTAGTTACATGGAGTATAAACATATGCATAAAATAGAAAAATTATCAGCATGTCGTTGGATCCTTCCTCTCCTCCCAGAAATGTTTGGTATAATTATGATTCAATCAGAAAACAAACAGTATCAACCCATACTTTGTATTTTGGGTGACTTAGTTTATGTGGTTTAACAAAAAGTTCTTTACCAATTTGAATAGTTATTCAACAGTCATCAACATGTGGTTTAGTGCCTGCACATATGAAGTTCTTTTCAAAGTTCAGTTTTGAATTAGACTTTGAGATTAAACCTTAAAAAACTTGCCTGTTTGTAACTTCTTGTTAAGCCTAATGATGATGCATTTATATAAAGATATATTTTATTGTTGTTAGTGTGAAATTTATAAGCTAAGAACAGTTTCATTTCAGCTTTTTAAATAATCCAGATTAGGCTCATCTTTACTCCCGAGGGAGGAGAAAGCCATGCATCTTGAGTTGATTTTTTTTCATTTTATTTAAAGATTCTTCATAGGTGTGGTTTTACCGTTAAGGTTCTTAGTCCAGGGATTGTCTGTTGAGATTTCAATGGATTTTCATTAGTTCTAGTTGATTCCATTATTCCTGAGCAGAATGGTATTTCTTTTCTGTCTGGGTAAGCCATCTGCTTTTATAGATCCTGCACCTTTGGAGGAATGCATCTGTGGTGGTTGGGTGGATAGAGGTGGAGGTATATGAAATTAATGCCAAAGCACTGAAGGCAAAATCAGTGGGTTCATCAGTGACATCAGTGGCTTGATGACTGTCATTGCTGGGTCACCCCTACAGAGCACTGTCTTTACACTGACTTTAGAGCTTAACATAACTATGAAAAGAAAAAAAAATGCTGATTCAGCACAATATTGTCAATAGATAGCCTCCTAAAAGTAAATTAAAACCTAAGCAGTGCATCTATAAAAAATATTTAAAAAAATTAGGATCTGATGTCAGGTTGCCTGTACTCAATCATATTTGCTATTTGCTAGTTGCATCTTTAAAAAAAAACCCATAGATATCGATGAATCTAACAAATAATCTATGATATCATACTTCTATTCCTTTATAATTAAGAAATGGCATATGTAGGATTACTTTTCCCTAACTTTTTAAAGTTCTTTTCATTGATATTAATAGCTTATACTAATGGCACATATTTCTGTAATGTTAACTTTACTGTTGTGCTATAGTGCCTCAAGATGGATGAATATATCATTGTTTAGTCTCATTTTACACGACATGACTTCCTAGGTTATATGTACCCGCAGATTTTTCAGCAAGCAGTGTAAAAATTGCCTGTGTTAAGTTTCAACCTGGTCAGTGAAATCTTTTTGGAGATCTCCTGTCAGAGAAAAAAATGCTAAATACATAAAGCCTATGCATAAATATCTCTGCTACAGATTAAACTTTGAGTTATAGATCATTTCTTAAATGATTGCTTAATGTGTTTCCACATATTTTTTCCTTAACCTGCAAAACTTCACAATCAATGAAAGCAAATAGCAGAGTAGAATATTTTTTATTCATGTCCTCAGTGCTCAATAAATTCCTTGATTGATGTTTTCATTGATTGTGTTATTTAGATACTAGCTGTATCCGCATCAGTTATTACAAACAACCAGCATAACATAAACTATATTTATGTATTATTTTCACTATAAGGATATAGCATGCAAAACTTTAGACTATTGCTTAATTCAGAATTGTTATGGTTCTTTAAAAATTAAAATTTAGCCATTGCAATTTGTCATCCTAGAAGCTTACTCATTTTCATTCTAAAAGAAGTACTGCTTATTTTTTCTTATTTCCCTGACACTAGATTAAGTAGGTATGATGTGCATAGAAATTATTCATATTGGTCCAACAGTCTATTCATCTTCTCTTACACTGATTTATAGTCTCCAAACTTATTCTTTAATCCTTTACAAAAGCCCTATTTTAAAAATTATCTTCTCTTATATTTCTAGTGGAAACTCCTTTATCTTTTCTTTATGAGACACTTCTTATCTTATCGCCCCTTTAACCTGCCCACTCCTTATCCAACTTTAACCATCACAAAGAAACTAGCCCCAGTACCCTGGGGCTATTTTATACTGTCTATAATTAGTTTAGGATATTTTTTGTATGAAAGTCATACTCTTTGAATTGGAAATAAAAATTACACTTTACCGCTAACTCTTTGCCTTACCATTTTTTTTTCTGTTGAAGTAAAAATCTGAAACAGGTGTATCTTTGGTGTGGTTTGTCTTTCCATGCCTTACATCTTGCCAGATGCCTAGATACAATATTGATGTGGTGATTTAATTACTTAAGTTGTGGACGGTTCAATAATGAGGGGAGTCTAGTTTTAAACCTCAGGAAACTTTTAAGTTCTGATTTGAAAAAAGAAAATAATAAGATACATGACATTCTGGATTAAAGAATGGTCCTCCAAGGAATGAATTTTGGTTGTCTCCCAATTCAGGGTAAGGCCCATGTACTCTGGGGACCATCCTTTCCCTGGGTCAACTTGACTTTACTGCTTACCAGTTGTGCAGTCTTGGATCTGTTTTCAGTCCCTTTGATTGCATTTCCCTTACCTGGAAAGTGAGGAGAATAGTACTTACTTAATTGGGTTGTTGAGTATTAAATGTATTAATATATACGAAGTGTTTTAAAAAATATCTGAATATAGAATCTGTTTATTGTAACAGGTTAATGTTATGATGGATATGTAAAATATCAGCAAACTATTAAATTTAATATATATCAAGCATTTTCTTCTGTATTGAAAGCATGCTATGTTTTTTTAAAGACAATTTTCTAGAGCGTTTTTATGTTCACAGTAACATTTAGTGGAAGGTAGATATTTCCTGTATCCTAAATCTGCACATATGCGTAGTCTTCCCCCTGTTGCCATTCCCATAGTTGTTACATTGTAACAACTCATTTGTTACAATTGATGAACCTACATTAATACATCATAATTAGTCAAAGTTCTTACTAACCTGAGAATTCACTCTTGACATTGTATGTTCCAGCAGTTTAGAAAAACATATAATGCAATGTATCCA
Source organism: Talpa occidentalis (assembly GCF_014898055.3). Classification (NCBI taxonomy): domain Eukaryota; kingdom Metazoa; phylum Chordata; class Mammalia; order Eulipotyphla; family Talpidae; genus Talpa; species Talpa occidentalis. Next base: position 124,841,134 of record NW_023602073.1, on the reverse strand, counting down.
TCCTTATAGTATCATACAGAATATTTTTATTTACTGCTCTAAAAATCCACTGTGCTCTGCCTATTTATTCCTCTCCCTCCATACTATTCTTTTCAGAATATATATGCAACAGCCCTCTTCAGAATTTTGTAGTCTAACTTGGCACTGTAGGAGAGAAAAACCTGTATCTGATGTGGTGTCTACCCTTGAGGTGTCTAGTTCAGGTGGGAAATAGGAGATATACATAGATACAACTTGCAACTATATAGCAATTTTAAAATGACTTACTGGAGATAAACATAAAATGTAGTACACAAAATGAAAGCAAGATAGATTTATTTGTAAAGCAGTTTGGAGGCAGAAATGGATTAAATTCCTGCCTCTTGATTCCTCTATTCCTATACTAGTGTCTTTCCAGTATACCACTTTGTTTTTCTTAATGCACAGTTATTAGGAACCACCTATTTAATTTTAGTGAAATAGAACAAACAAATACAAATTTTATTTATGACATAAACATTGCAGCGATATTGTAATATATATTTGACATGTAATGTATATATATGTAATTATATTTAAATATATAATTAAGTAATAATACTTTTTGGGTTGATGTGAATATTAAAATATATATACACACATGTGCATTGTATATACACATATTTTATATATATGTACATTTATACACACACGTATAAAGATCTGTTTCTCACCTGTGTTTTCAGAACAATACAGGTCTCTTCAGCTCAATCTACTAATTACAGAAATTATTACATTTGTTTTATTTGCCACGGTTACCAGTTACTAATTCTACTTATTTTTATAGGCCTCACATAAGTACTCTGGATTTTAGATTGATTGCAAAATACAAATAAAAAGAAAAATAAAACAAAAATAAAACATTGAGGTATTATGCCAGTATAGAATATCAACTGAAAATCAGCATACCTCTAAAAGTGTAATTTTCCCCACTCTGGAAACCTGACCTGTCTTGTATGTGTAAAAGTAAGTTCTGCTTTGGGATTTAATCCATTACTTTCTTACTGAACAGTAAGGTTGTTACCAAATGAGGCAGGCAGATACAACTTCCAAAACTATTAGTGGAAACCTAATCTGCTGTTTTCCATTAACTGGGCACACATCATTAATCACAAAAATGATGCGTGATGAAAACTATGGGGGTTTGGCCAGACGTTTGAAAAGTGATAATATAGCAGAATGTGCCTCTTTTTTACCCCCCTAATTCATTGAGAAACAAACCCTGAACTCATGCAACCCATTTTCTATTTAATGTTTTCCATTGGTTTGAAAAAAAAAATTAAGAACTGAGCAGGCATGAGATTTTCTCCTTTTGTCTCTTTTTTAAAGGTTATGTGAACATGCATTGCACTGATATTTTGGCAATTGAACACTTTATACTTCCAGATATATTGCTAGCTTTGCATCTAAGAAGATTGGAACTTAGACTGAGTGACTGTTTACTTACATAAAATTGCTAAAATATTAATCTTTGGGGACAGGGTTGAAGTTAGATCATGCTCATGGGCAACATGTGAAGAGTGAAGAAGAGAGGAAACCACTCTTTTTTCAGCTCCTGAAACTCTTCCAATTTTTGCTAGTCCTCACTCAACCATGTAGAAAGGAGCTCAGGCTGCCATAACAGTATACCACAAATTGGATGGCTTAAACAATAGAAATTTATTTCTCACATGCTGGAAAATCTAAAGATCAAGATGCCAGCCAATTTGAATCCTGGTGAGAGCTCTCTGCCTGGCTTTCCAATGGTCACCCTCTCACTTTGCCTTCCCATGGTGGACAGAAAGAGTTCTGGTGTCTCTGGAGACCCACTTTATGCCCTCACTTACACTTAATTACCTCCCAAAGGTCCTATATTCAAATATAGTCACAGAGGGGTTTAGTCCTTCAACATATGAATGGGAGAAGAGAGCAGCACCATTCAGGGCATAGCATTAGATATATCTTATAGCTGTAATATCTTCGTTTGTAAGCATTAAAAATGGGTCTGACTCATTATCATGTATGTGTTGCAGATATTATTAATCATTCAATAGTCAATCTCCTCACTTTTTTTCCATGTAAGTAGGATTCCCTCCAGACTGGCTGACATCCCGACTTTCTTACTTTTACACATATAAGACAGGTCAGGTTTCCAGAGTGGGGAAAATTACACTTTTAGGGGTATGCTGATCTTCAGTTGACATTCAATACTGGCACAATACCTCAATGTTTTATTTTTGTTTTGTTTTTCTTTTTATTTGTATTTTGCAATCAATTTAAGAATCCAGAGTACTTATGTGAGACCTATAAAAATAAGTAGAATTAGCAACTGGTAAACGTGGCAAATAAAACAAATAAAATAATTTCTGTAGGAACGGCCATGTGACAAAGTTATTGCCAATGAGTTATGATGGAATTTTTTTTTTTTGGGGGGGGGTGTTTGACTTCTGGGAAAGTTATCCCTCTGGGATTAAAGGAGAGACATGATAACAGTGTTTGGAGCTGCAGTTACCTTATAACTATGAGGATGGAGATACCAGGATGGATAACAGAAATATATAAGTAGCCAGGGTCCTGCTTTGAGGTAAAATAATAATAGTCATAAAAGTAAAAATATTTTAACAACTTCTTAATGAGTATTCTGTTATTCAGCCCAAAGAATCTTAATAAACCAAATCATGTCTTTCTTCTACTTTCATGCAATCCTGTCTGTCCACATAGACTATTTATAGCACATGTGAGACATATGGCAGAAGAAAGAATACTTATCTGTGAATGAAAAAAAATCCTATTTTTCAGTTCTATTGTGAAGAAAAGACAAAACTCCGTACTTGAAAATGTAAATAGAACTGTAGGTCCATGAGTCAATGATGGAAAGTAGTAAGAAGAAAGGAAACAAAGGCCACTTGTTGGATTTTTACTGTGTGTAAGAAACTGCACTGGATACTGTTGGCTTTACTTTGTTTTCATATGTGACCAAGTGCTGAGTGAATACTTCTTACCTTCATGCATGGACTAGTTTTCTGTTTCTTTCATAGTTAAATGATACCTCTTTTTCCTCTTTAGTAATTTAATCTGGTTATTAAGTGGTTGAACTTTATCCAGGGCAGTGACTTCTGGAGTCACCCATAACTAGATTGGCTTATTTTAGTTATGGCAACAGTAAATGTTGAATGTAGCCACCTTGATTCACATTTATACTGGTAAATACCTTCTTTGTGATAGGCTATTAAAGCAACCTTTTGTTTCATCTTAATGATTCTCTATTTGTTTCATAATAATACTCCAAATTGGTTGGGAGAAATGCCTGTGTTATTATAGTCATTGTTTTAAAACATTTGACCCTGTGAATGTGACTTCTCCCTGGCTCCTGATAGTGATTTGCTTTTATTATAAAGAATCTGCTTTATTTTTACTTTAGATTCTGTATTGATTCCTTGATGAAACTTGATATTTAAATAAATGAAAACAAATCAAGAGTCCTGCTAGTTAACACAGTAATTATTACAAGGATATGACAGAAGTCTTTTCTTGTTCTACTGAATCATAGTTGTTTTGATTTCAGGGGCTGTCAAGTGTCCCTTCACTAATACTTTTGAGAAATATTTTCATGAATATATTCATTTTCTTTTGAATGGTTGATTGAAAAACAATGAACTCTAAGGAGAGTCAGGTAATGTTTGTTCAGTTTTATGACTTTTTTCCTTAGGAGTTTGTTCTAGCCAAGAGAAAGCGGGAAGACAGATGCTCCAGAATGATAAAAAACAAACCAGTTCTTTCTTTGCTTATTTACATGCATTCATCCTGGGTTGTTCAATCTGATTCAACACACTTCTGATTCCATACCTCTGTATTAATTATTTAACACACATTTAATGGACTGATCTTCGTGTACCAGTATTAAAAATGTATCCTACTGAAGTATGATTCCTAGTCAAATTCACAAAAAATTCTCATCAGATTAGTGATGTTTCTGACAGGGCTGTCCATTTATCAGGGTACTAACATTACATAGAAAATAATGGTTTAAAATCAATTCTTCAGGTTTTTTTTTCTCTTTCTTTTGATAATTAGAATTGCCTTGCCCCCACTGTCCCCCCTTTTAGGGCTTTCTAGTTTCTTTACAACTTGAATTTCTTCATGACCTTTTTGTCCATTTCCATTTCAAAGACTGACTTTCCTTCATTTTAGACCACATGTGGTATGTGAGCAAAATATTGACTCTTCAAGGGAAAAACAAAACTGGGTGACAGTATATTTTTATCTAAAATTTAACTTTTATGTTGTGGTGATTTCAGTTTCAATTCTTAGAACATAATAGAAAAATAAAAGTGTGTATTTATTTTAGTGTTTTTCAATTGCGAGATTGTAGTAGGAGGGGAATAATGACACTACAGACATTTATAGTCTTTCTTTTTTACTATTTCTTTAGGAAATATAGATTCTAATTATTTTGTTGCTAGTAATTCAAGATGGAATGTAAAGGAAACCAAACTTTGGACACAGTAAATTAAAACATCCACTTATGTAATGTATTGGACAATTTATGGTTAAATTTAGTTGTCTTAATTTTCAAAAGGTGTTTTTAAAACTGTCTTTACAAAACTAGCTGCTACATGTTATTTCTGCAGTTAATTATATAAATAATCATTGCACACATCACTGGAATTCCCTGATGGGAATTAGATTCTTAATATTATTTGAATGATCTTTAAAAAAAATCTTCTCAGCTTTCTAAAAGCAATAAATCAATTCTCATTTTATATTTAAAAATAAGGTCTATATGCATAAACTTATACCAAGTGATAATCCAATGAAGTAATAAAAAGTGAAAAATGGCTAGTATCTAGAGATCAAAGTTTGGTTTAAATATTAGAACTTGTTATTTTGCACTAACAGTGAAAATATTATATTTTGAAACAGATACAGCAATTCTCTGGGTTAATATTAAAAAACACTTCTGGTTTTATTGTGACCTTTAGTAATGTAAGGCTTACAAAATGGAGTCAGTTTAACCTCATAAAGTGAATTTTTATATTTTTGGTTTCATTGCTATTTTTTTCTTTTTATTCCCTCACCCCCCCCTTCCTACTTATTTTTCCCCTTTTTTTTGGGGGGGGGGGCAAAAGGGGGAGAGTAGTAAGTAGAATCATAAAGAATGAAATAATTATTTATTGAATGTTTGTTACATTAGTTATTGTGACATGCTACATGAGAGTTAGAAGTTGAAGTCGTCTTATTTTTTATGTTGGTAAAGAATAAAGTAAGGACCATTATACGTACTGTGTAGAGGTTTAACTAGATATCATTTGTCCTGTGCTCTGTCCTCGGGGTTCTTACTATTGTATGACTCATGTGGGACCCTGTTGTGTCTCAGCCCCTGCAATATGGGATGATAGCTGGTCACCTCATTGCATATATCTTACCTGGCTTGAAAGAGATAATGCTGCAAAGTCATCTGTTTAAAGCTTTTATTTACAAACAAGAGACACTCACTTAAGCTAGCAAAGGGAAAAAGAGGCAGCATCAAAAGGATCTGGGATTCTCTCACAGCATTTAAGGTAATATTTCAAGACTGGAATATTTCAAGACTGAGGACGACAAGGGAACCAAACTCATCCTGAGGAGAACAGAAATATTGAGTTTCTCTCTGAAGTTTACTGTGGATGACTCATTTATTTAGCTACTGGACAAGAATTTATCGAGCAACCTCATCTGTGCCAAGCAATCTCTTGAATTCTGGGAATGTACAGTGCTGAATAAGTCTCAAGGTTCTTGTTTTCCCAGGCATTCACTCTTGAGGTGGGACGGGGTAAGTGCAGATGAATAAATACATGCAAATAAGACCAGAATACAATAAATGCTAAAGAGATAATAAAAATAAGAATAATGTGAGAGTTGGACAGTCATGGAAACCACATTGTGGTAGGTGGTTTCAAGAACTGTTTGAGTAGGTGATCCTTACCTGGAGATGTGATTGGCATAAAGAACCTAGGCACTTGAAAGATCAGGGAGATGCATTTAGAAATCAAGAGAACAGCTGATGAAAGCCCTATGTCTGGGCAGATATTGGCCTTGTGGAAAGATAGAGACAGGCAAAGTAGTCAAAAGGGAAGTTTTCAAAGATGAGATAAGTAGCTTCTAGTTTTTTTAGAACTTTACAAATCTGAGAGTTTGACAATTTTAAAAGATTTATCAAGGGATCTTATTTACACATTCATGATCTCATCATGTTTCAATGCACAATCGTTAGTCTTTTTACTATTTACTTTCTAGTGACAACTCTTATTGTGTCCTATCTCCAGAATGGTAACAGTTTCTTGACTGTTTTCCTTTGTCTTAAACTCTCTGACAAGTTGATTGCTTTCCGAGGTGCTGATTTGCTATTAAACGTCCCAGATTTTGCCAATGTTTCTTTTAAAGTCAAAAATGCTTCTCTTTCAATTGTGATCCTTTATAGTTTAACCAGAATTATCTGTTCCAAACTCTCTTTTTTGACTTTTTTTTTAAAGCAGGCACCCTCTGCTTTCGTCAAACTGCAAATTGCTCTAGTTGTTCTTTGGGAAATTTGGTTGGTGTGTTTGAATTTATATAGGGTATCTACCTTCGGTTGTTCCTATTTTGTTTCTCCCTTTCCCTTCCCAGGTTTTGTTTATCCCTTCAGACCCAACTTTATGCTCACTCTGTCAGACCCTTTGATAGATACCTCAATTCTCTTTAAAAATTTTATTATTCACATTGCTAATTAGGCATTTGACTTATGATATTTCAGATAGTTTTATGTCTTGTGCCACCAAGTAGAATATAGATCCTCTTTGCAAAGGGCCTGGGTGTACCTTAAAGATAATATTTGTTTGATAATCTTTTATGAAAAATACGATCTTCACAATAATACTGTTGTACTATAGAAAGTACAACTGTTTTTATACTAGAAGGACTGAGAGAGCATATGTACTTGTTTAAGGTCATGTTCTAGCGTGTGTAAATTCCAGTCCCTCTTTAAGATGCCAGACTATTTGTATATTCATAATGACTTTCTAGTTGTGGCCTCGAGTGATGGGATGCCAGTAAGTTTATGCTACAGAGATACCTCTGTGAAGGGTAGTTGCCATTTTCCTGCCCTGACTTACACCAACCACCTTGGACTACAAGGCCCAGTATGCCAAGAATTCAATTTGAGTGGGGATGTTACTGTGACCTAGGGGGAGTGCTGAGTGGCCAGGTGGACCTATATAACACTGAAGACCAGTGGTTTCGGTTCTCTCTTGCTTTGCTTGTCTTGACTTCCATTCACAGATTTTGAGGAGACATGTGAAGGAGAGACATGTAGAAAGACTGCACTTGGTTTTGGCAGAGACAGTGGCAGCCATTATATTGATCCCATTGTGGATTATGTGGATTTTGCTTTCTTTCTCCTTCTGTCCCAGCTCTCTGGGACCTGCTGTAGCAACTGGAGGGCACGGAGCAGGGTCTCTATGATTCTATGCAGACGGGGTGAAGGAGGAGTCCTGGAGCCCTCAGTGGCTTTTCAGCTTTTATTGGGATTTACCACATACACGGCAGGCAGAGGTGCTGGGGGGCCGGAAGGCTGGCAGGCCTCCTGTCCCCAGCAAGTCTTCACTCTACCTGGACTCTCCGGAGTTCTCTGGTGGCCTTGTTTTCTGCTGTTCTCATGGCTCTGCTGGCATCCCCATGATGCCGCCCTTATAAACTCAGTCTCTCAGCCCAGGTGTACCCACTTATGCATGCCCACACCCGACTCCAGGTGCCCACCATGAGGCATGCATTCAGGACCGTCATAATCATAATGACGGGAGGGCCGAAAAGCCTGATACTTTTTATTTACCCTACAGAATTATTTACAATAGCTAAGACCTGCAAACAACCTAAGTGCCTGTGAAAAGAGGATTGGATAATTAAACATGGTGCACATACACAATGGAATACCACTCAGATATTAAAAAAAAAATTAAATCCTGCCATTTGAAACAATACATATGGTATTATGCTTAGTGAAATAAATATTACAACCATTGTGTTATTTTACATATATGTGGTATAAAAAGAAGGGAACCAAGTGTATGAATTAAAACAAAGACAAATGATTAGCCTATAAGACCTGTGTAGGGTAAAGTAAAAAGTATCAGGCTTTTCTGCCCTCCCGCCACTGGGATAGATGACGGAACCCTGCGGTCCTGAATGCATGCCTGATGGCGGGCACCTGGAGTGGGTACACCTGCGCTAAGACTGCTTAAGAGCAGTGTCACAGGGATGCCAGTAGAAGCTGAAAGAGAAGAAGCAGCAGAAGCAGAGAATGCCAGAGAGCCCAGATAGAGTGAGGATTTGCTGGGGGCTGGGAGGACTGCCAGCCTCCCGGCCCCCCAGCACCCCTGCCTGCCATATGCCTGGTGAACCCCAATAAAAGACCTGCAAAAACCCACTGAGGACTCTGACTCCTCCTTTACCCGGTCTGCATGGGATCAGAAAACCTACTCAGTGGCCATTCCTGGCCCTACAACTGGGCTTTTAAGGATGGTGTCACGGGGACGCCAGCAGGAGCAGAGAAGCTGAGAGAAGAGAAGCAGAGAGAACTCCAGAAAGCCCAGATAGAGTGAGGATTTGCTGGGGGCTGGGAGGACTGCTAGCCCCCTGGCCCCCCAGCGCCCCTGCCTGCCATACACCTAGTAAATCTAAATAAAAGCCCTGCAAAAACCACTGAGGGCTCTCTAGGACTCCTTTTTTATCCGGTCTGCTGGATAGAAAACCTGCTCAGTGTGTCCATTCCTGACCCTACAACCTGTTAATGGTGACCAAAAGGAAAGTGGAAAGGATGGTAGGTAAGTTTTGGGGGAAAAAAGTATCAATTGTGTGGTGAAGAATAGAGCTGTACTTTCAGTGGTGAACTTAATGTAGTATATATACATATTGATTTTTTTTTTTTTTTTTTTTTTTTTTTGGAGACCCTCGCCGGTGGCTGGGGATCGAACTGGTGCTGCAGAGGCTGTGGGCTGCTTTGCATCCCAGCGCTCAACCACTGCGCCACCAGGGGAGGCCCTATGCATATTGATTTTTTAATGTTGCACAACTGCAACTTATGTAACTTATTTTTTTTTAAAGATTTATTTATTTATACAAGAGCTGGGGTACAGGCCAGATGTGCGGGGTGGGGTGAGAGGATTCACCGGAGGCAGAGTGGGCAGAACAGGCAGACTGATGAAGTACACTGCTGAGGGGAGCAGCGGGCGAGACAGGAGGGTCTGCCGCACCATGTGGGACCCTCACTGGCTGGCCCGGATTGAACCTGCACTGCAGAGCCTGTGGACAGCTTCACAGCATGGTGCTCAACTGCTTATGCCACCAGGGAGGCCCAACTTTTGTAACTTATAATGCAATGTTACTTCAATTATTTATTTATTTATTTATTTGTTTGTTTGTTTATTTATACAAGCACTGGGTACAGTCAGAAGCATGGGAGGGTGAGAGAATTCTCAGAGCGGGGAGCAGAGCAGGCAGAAGGTCCAAAGTACACTGCTGAGGGGAGCAGCGGGCGGCAGGAGAGGTCTGCACGTCATGTGGGACCCTCCTCCGGTGGCCGGGGAGCAGCCGGGGATTGAACCGGCGCCGCAGAGGCCGCGGGCAGCTTCGCAACCCAGCGCTCAACCGCTGCACCACCGGGGAGGCCCAATGTTACTTCAATTTTAAAAAAAGAAAAGAAAAAGACAGGAGTAAAAGGGTATTTAGGTTTTCAAATTATAAGGTGGAGATAGTGCCTCAGATGGTAAGAAATGAGACTGTTACTGTGTGATGCACAGCCACATTGGTCTGTCTGAATTGGAGGATTTTGAAATGAGGAGGAATGATATTACTGACTGGGTTGGCCCTTATGAGAAGCTTCCAAATCAGGTGGTGAGATTCGTGTAATTTGATTCCTATCTGCTTGTGGACCACTCAGATGAGTAATGGGCAGAGCAGTGTGATAACAATAATGTTTTTAAAAAGTCATTCTTTAAGACTGAGCTCGGCAGATCAAAGGTGGGCCCTAACTCAGCATTTACTCACAATCTCCACAGTGTCATTTATTCAAACCCCATCTGTTCAGAGTAGACTCTAAGTTCTGATGTTCAACATTTTTGGATGATGACCTGTAGGGGACAAGACATATTTCTATTACTCAATTGTCTTTCTGCTAGGTAGAGATTTATATATTATGAATGGTAATCATATTTTTGCAGACAAGTCTACATTAAAAAAAAAAGTATTCAGGGATTCTGCCTTTGTCAACAGAAAGGCTAAATTTTGTTCGTTTAAGCTTATTCTTTCTGCTGGGAGCGCTGGGGAACTTTCTGTTGTTATAAAGATGAAGAATGTCCAGATGATGCTCTTCTCCTCCATCTGCCTGTTAAGTCCTTAATCTCCTACACCTGGGTGGCTTCTAATCCTTTATTTGCTTTATGAACCACTGGTTCCAAGGTGAACAAGTTATGTGTCGCAGATGCCAAATAAGTTTCCTTGTTCATTAAAGGGCATGCTATGCCCAAAGATCTCCTGGAAAATAAAGAGGGTTGCTATTAACAAATGGAGTTGCCAGTTTTAATGCTACCCAGTTAGTAAATGACATTGACTCACTATACAACTGTGAGTGTCCTATTGATTGTCAGCAGGAAGCTCCTTGTTCAAATTGAGAGTTCCCTTTGTAAGGTTACTAGCCTCTGAGAATGTCAGTGTGCTTGCTGTCTTTGTGATGCTGCATCTTTTGTGATGCTGAGAATGGCAATGCTATTCTCATTGCCATTTGCTTCTCAGTTAGGAGCTAGTTCATTTATTTAGTCATCTTTTGGACTTATAAGTTGCAAAAGTTTTGAGTGGTTTTGTTGTAGGATCGTCCTTGATCAGGGTTTTCTTTGGAAGATAGTCAAGCAAAGGATACAGGAGACAAGTTATTTGCTGCTTCCTAGCTACTACTGTGCTCACTGAAATGCAGTGGGTTGTCTTGTGAAGAGGTTATGTCCTGAATTGAATTTCAGTCTTGAACCCCACTCCAGTTCAGGGAGAGCTCAAGTTGCAGAAACAGTCCTGTTACCTCCCTTATGTAACCTTCCAAACAAATCATCTTCACACACAGTGAGATGATATATATTTATCAGCTGCCATTGGAATAACTGGAAATCAGAAAGGCAAAATATGCTTCCTGTTCTCCAAGTAAAAGTCTATAAAAGTTATTTATAACTAAGTAAAGCATGGTCCTTCTTAGCCCAAGACAGGCTATAGCTCACTAAGCTTAAAAAAGAGAAAAAGAAAAGAGCTGTTCATTGTCCAGTATCTTTCATCTCTAATTAACCATCATATTAATGGTTGACTATGGTTTTTAGAAGCAGGGACTGGAAATTTTTATTTTACTTTTTCAATTTCATTGCCAATACTTGAAAGTCATTGCCTGGAGGGAGCGAAATGGCATCAGTCTGAAAATGGAAAATTTTCTATAGAAATAGTGTTTATTAACCATTATTCTTTTGGGGGATGAAGAAAAATAGAAAATCATGACTTAATTTGGAGGGAATCATTTGGAAAATGTGCATTAGGAAGACTTGTAGTGGTACTTTTTTTTTTATAGAGGCATGTTTTATTTATTTGTTTGCTTGTTTGTTTTGTTTATACATGCACTGGTACAGTCAGAAGTGCGGGAGGGTGAGAGAATTCACCAGAGCCAGAGCGGGGAGCAGAGCAGGCAGAAGGACTGAAGTACACTGCTGAGGGGAGCAGCGGGCAGCAGGAGAGGTCTGCGCTCCATGTAGGGACCCTCCTCCGGTGGCCAGGGAGCAGCCGGGGATCGAACCAGCGCCAAAGAGGCTGCGGGTAGCTTCGCAACCCAGTGCTCAACCGCTGCGCCACCAGGGAGGTCCCTGTAGTGGTACTTTTTAATCACAACCACACCACACAAAAAAACCATTAATTCCTAAAGTCTCTCTTTGAACAATACAAAGCAGTCAGTCAGGCCTGTGTGCTTCTGAGGGAACAGATTGGAGGAAATAACTCCAGTCAGAGGAGGCCTAAGTTTTGTTTTATTTTACAAGGCAGCGCCACATCAAGTCATACAGGGTTTGAGCCTTGGGTTTCAACCAGGACTGCTGCATCTGGTCTCTGTCATTTCCGTACTGTTTGCGTGCTTCCTAAAGCTTCTGACTCTGGACTCTGGATTCTCCTCTCTGCTTTCAGCCTTGTTCTGAGAGCACCTACTTGTTCTGAGAGCTCCCAGGGAAACAATGCCTCCCTTAGGAGATAATCTTGAGCTAGCAGCTAGGGAAACTGGGAAGAGGAAAAGGTTGAAGGAGAGGTGAGGCTCTACCATACCCTTTAAGAAGACTCTTTCAAAAATCTAAGGAGCACTCAGTTAAATTAAGACTTTGTGGTGAGTTAAAAAAAGAATGAGAAGGGTTAAGGTTAACTCTTCGAACTATGAAGCAATTTTGTAGCACAGTTTTAATTTGTAGCCTATTTCTGATTGTTGGGTGAGACATTTAATATAGCGAATTGCAACTTTATGATTTTTAAGCTCCAAAATTGTAATTTTATGTATTTAAAAGTGACGTATTAGCTCTCAATTATTGAGATTTTTCTTTTCCTTTCTCATTTTCATAAGATGTTTCCTACATTTTGGTTCCTTCTTCCCAGCCCACCATGAGCCAACTCATGTCTTTCTCACCCTCTGTAAACTTATAAAGGTTTCATCCATTTGAAAAATATTTTTTTTACTCTATTTCCATTAACATCTGTTCTTTATACCTAAAATTTCAGGGGTGATTTTTATACACTGCCTTTAGATCATCTCAAATTGTATTGTTATAACTTATTTTGCCTTTTGTGCATCTGTATAGTACTGTCTCAAGATGATGAGATGTCTTTTAATTTATTCTATGTTCTTATTTCCCTTGATGTCTATGTAACTTGTTTTCTTTCCTTATATTGAAAAGCCTGTATTATCCAATTTAAGAAAAACTTATCTGACCACCTGTTTTTCTCTCTCCTTTTCTTTATTTCCTTCTTTACATTCCTCTAAATTCAAGTAGTTCTGAGTATATAGTAAGTTTTCTTTTATAAATATTATTTCTATGTGAAATGAATGAAATGTTTATATTTCTTTACATAAATTTATGTAATTCATTTTATGAGTTATAAATAAAATTTGAAACTATGTAAAATTCATGTAAATTGCATAAAATACATACTGTTTTATATATGACTGTGTACAAGATATAAAGAACAGTAAAGCAGAATACATGCACCCCTAAGCCAATTGAAATAATATCACCAGAATTCCCAGAGAGTTTCTTTACTTCAAAAACCTTCCTTCTTGTTCCAAGAGTTTTTCTGAATTTTATGGTCTTAAAACAAGTAATTCCTTAACATTTATGTGTTTTTGAAATATCATGTTTTTTTTAAAATTAAGATGATGTCGAGATAATGTTGGTTTATATCATGTTTGTATTTTTTAAAAGATTATTTATGCATACAAAAACTGGGGTACAGGCCAGAGGTGTGGGGGTGAGAGGATTTACCAGAGACAAAGTAGGGAACAGAACAGGTGGATTGACTGAAATACACTGCTGAGGGGAGCAGCGGGCGAGATAGGAGAGGTCTGCTGCACCATGTGGGTAGCTCCCTGGCCGAGGATCAAACTTGTGCTGCAGTGGCTGCAGATAACTTGATAGGTTGTGTCTTAACCCCTTGCACCACCAGGGAGGCCCTCACTGCTATATTTTATTCTCTTTTAACATATGCTAAAATTAATTATTAGGTCTTCTGTCTAGATATTTCGGCATACTAGGGTTTTCTAATTTATATTAGATCCATCTAATTTATATTAAAAGCAACATATTTATGTGTACATTCTTTTATATATGTATTTGTACACATATACAAGATATTTTCTGGAAGTGAAATTGCGAAGTCATGGGTTGTGTACATATTTGACTTGATAAGATCAATGAAGTTATTTACCAAAATGACCAATGAATTGGCATTCCAGTCAGCACTATGTAAGCATTTTCATTGTTAAATGTGAAACCATTTGGTATTATTAGATTTTCAGAATTTTTAGATTATTTTTGGATATTTCAGATTTTTTTTGTCAATGGTGAATATGTAAAAATCTAGTCAAAATTTGTGCTTGACTTTTAAATTTCTCTAATTTTGAAGTTAAGCATATTTTGAAATGTTTATTTTATATGTCGATATTTTCCAATTGCCCACTTCTTATACCTTTAGTTGGTTTATCTGTTTATTATCAGTAATAGATATTCATTACTTAGACTAGATGTTAATCATTTGGTAATTTCTTTTTCAAGTTTGAGCTTGTTTTTTCACTTTTGTTATAGTTCTTTGAACACAGTTTTAATTTAATGTTGATGATTTCATTGATTTTCCATTTATAGAGAAAAGGAATGTTTTGCAAAACTTTTCCCAAATCTGAGGTTATTTTATTCTACTTTTCTTTTAAATTTGTTATTTGTATTTCAAATTTATATATTTAAAAATCTTGGAAATGGGGCCTCCCCAGTGGCGCAGCAGTTGAGCACTGGGCTGTGAACCCGCAGCCTCTGCAGCGCGGGTTCGATCCCCGGCCGCCGGGTGAGGGTCCCACATGGGCGCGCAGACCTCTCCTGCCTCCCGCTGCTCCCCTCAGCAGTGTACTTCGGTCCTTCTGCCTGCTCTGCTCCCCGCTCTGGCTCTGGTGAATTCTCTCACCCTCCCACGCTTCTGACTGTACCCAGAGCTTGTATAAATAAATAAATAAAGCTTAAAAAAAAAAATCTTGGAAATGCTTTTTACATGTAATGTGAAGTAGAGCTTTTTATAATAATCTAACCCAGTGCTGAATTCATGCTTGTGCATTTTTCTCCCTCCCATATATAATGTATATTTGCATTTTATGACTGCATTTTATTTCTTCTGAACTCTGAGCCCATTTTCCTACTGCCTATTAGAAATTGCCATGTTGTTATTCATTACCTTAAATTCATGTAAATCAGAACTACTTTTACTAGGCTTTCAACCCACATGCACCTCATTTATAAGCTCCTGAAACTTGAAAAGTTTTCTTTGAGGAATCCTTTTCTTTTTTTTTTTTTTTATAGAGGCATGTTTTTTATTTATTTATTTGTTTGTTTCTTTGTTTATACATGCACTGGGTACAGTCAGAAGCGCGGGAGGGTGAGAGAATTCACCAGAGCCAGAGCAGGGAGCAGAGCAGGCAGAAGAACCAAAGTACACTGCTGAGGGGAGCAGCGGGCGGCAGGAGAGGTCTGCGCGCCATGTGGGACCCTCCTCTGGTGGCCGGGGAGCAGCCGGGGATCTAACCGGCGCCGCAGAGGTCGCCGGCAGCTTCGCAACCCAGCGCTCAACCGCTGCGCCACCGGGGAGGCCCTGAGGAATCCTTTTCAAGCTGTTTTTATTCATACTACCTATACTATGTGATCTGAACTTTAGACCTCCTGTATCTCCATTTCCTCACACAGTTCATAGTTGCTAATACTGTATTAGTTTTAACCTTTCTAAATCATGATAGATTCCCTCAAGTTGAAATACCTTTATTAATTGCTCATTGTTCTCTGCTAAAGAATCTGGAGCCTAAGATTCTTCACTTCTTATACATAGCGTCAACTCTACTTTACCTTATCTCCCATTATAAAATTTCTGTATTTTTTTCTCTTTAAATCATTTTGTGATTTTTTGTTTTCATTGCTTACTTAATTCCATTGTATCCATTGTTCTAGGCTAATCCAAATCAAGTCCTTCCTATCATTCATTCTTTTGACATATATGATTCACTGAATTATGACTTTCCTTAATGTTTTTATTGCATTACCTAGATAAATAAAATAAAATTGCATTACCTAGCTAAATAAAAACCTAGCTAAATAAAACCAATTTTTAGTTATTGCATTCTCTGTAACACCTACTATACTACCTAGCACATAATAAGCAATTAATAAATATTTGTATGGTGATTTGTAGAAGGATACTAATATTTCATAGTGCAATTGTATTTGGGTATTATGGGTGAATTTAGATTTGCAGATTTGGATTTTAATATCTTCTATATGAGAGGTTTTATTTAGAGTAAAAGGCAGATTCTATATTTTTCTGAGAGATCCAATTTGTTAATCTCCATGAAAAGTCTTCCCTTCCTAAATTGCATGTATTTTTATGCTAATTGTAAGTGGTTCATTTTCTTTATTTTCTGTATCTCTGTTGACTTTCTCATTACTCCTGTAGAAATAATGCTGCTTTATTTTATTAATTTTTTAAAAATCTATTTATTTATTTATACAAGCACTGGGTATAGTCAGAAGCGTGGGAGGGTGAGAGAATTTGCCAGAGCAGGGAACAGAACAGGCAGACTGATGAAATACACTGCTGAGGGGAGCAGCGGGCATGGCAGGAGAGGTCTGCGCGCCATGTGGGTCCCTCACCCGGTGGCTAGGGATTGAACCGGTGCTGTAGTGGCTGTGGGCAGCTTTGCAGCCCAGCGCTCAACTGCTGTACCACCAGGGGAGGCCCCTGCTTTATTTTAGTAGACTTACTTTTTCCCCTTTCCTTATTTATAAACAGGCCAAGTAGTGTGAAATACCTAAACTAACTATTCAAGCTCAATAGTCAAGAAAAGAACACTTTAAATCTTCTAAGCTACCAAAGGTGAATTCATTTTTCTTTCATGTGTCATGTAATGTAGTGGGGAAAACAAGAGAAAAGAAAAGAGGAAAATCTGTTCCAGGTTCCTCCACTAGTCAATTTTATTTCATCTGTTAATTGGTTTGCATCAAAATCAGAGTGATAAATCAAAGAAATAGTGGCTTTTAAAGGGATGTTCTTAAAAGTCTGTTTCTTTTCTTCTTTTCAAAAGTTATTGTTTATATAAGTCCTATCCATAGCAATTAAGAAAAGAATACTTAGATGACAAGCAAAATATGGAGCTATTTTATACTTAGAAACAGTTTTATTTGAGAAAAGAAATATAGAAATCTCAAATCAGGGCCTCCATGGTGGCGCAGGCGGTTGAGTACAGCACTGTGAAGATGTCCGCAGCCTCTGCAGCGCGGGTTCGATCCCTGCCTGCCTTGGAGCAACCCACATGGTGAGCAGAACTCTCCTGTCTCGCCCGCTGCCCCCCTCAGCAGTGTATTTTGTCAGTCTGCCTGTTCTGTTCCCCACTCTGTCTCTGGTGAATTCTCTCACCCTCCCATGCAACTGGCCTGTACCCCGGTTCTTATATAAATAAATTAAAATAAACAAATAAAAAAAATCTGAAAACAGGCCTGGAGGTGTGCTATCCAATCCAATTCTTAAACAGTTATGAGTTAGAATGACTTGTTTCTCAAAAGTTTTGTTTTAAAAAATACATGTTTCTTGGCTTTTTACCCTTTAGATTTACTGTCTATCTAGCAGGACTAAGGAAGATGGATTTTGTATTAAAATGAATTCCCTGGGAATTTAATATTCTCAGTTCTCTGAAACAAATCTTGATAAGTTTTTCTTCATAAACAGTTGCATTTCTTTTTTTTTTTATATTTACATTGAAAACTTTACTATTTTATCCCTTGCATTCCACAACCATTGAAATTAATTTTCTTAAAATGTGAGGTAGAAGTTGTGGTTCATTTTATTCAAAGTGATATGTAGAGGATTCAGAATTATTTTTTTTTGCATATTTTATTTTATTTATTTTTAATTAATAATAAATTTTATTTTTATATTCCCCATACAATTTCAACCCCCCCAACAGTTGCATTTCTTATTAGGGGTAAGCATTGCTTTTAACTTAGCAACTAGTAGAGCTATATATGTTTTATTTATTTTTAGTTATTTTTTAAAGATTTATTTATTTATACAAGCACTGGGTCCAGTCAGAAGTGCAGGAGGGTGAGAGAATTCATTAGAGCCAGAGCAGGGAACAGAACAGGCAGAAGGACTGAAGTACACTGCTGAGGGGAGCAGCGGGCGGCAGGAGAGGTCTGCGCGCCATGTGGGACCCTTGCCTGGCGGCCAGGGATTGAACTGGTGCTGCAGAAGCTGTGGGCAGCTTTGCAGCCCAGTGCTCAACCGCTGCGCCGCCGGGGAGGCCCGAGCTATATATGTTTTAAACTGAAAGACTTTAATGAATATTTTATCCATATCGCTGATTTTGTTGGCTCACACAACCCCCGTGATCTGTGCATGGCATACATAGAAAGGTATCTGGGTGGTCCAGGATTTCCTTTTTATTTAATCCCTCTCAAGATACTTTATGCATTTTGCAGTCAACTTGTCCTCATTATAGTAAAACAAATGATGTTGTCTGTATTTTTATCATTTTCATCCAATGAAATACCTTATTCTATATTATATATAATGAAACATAGGTAATTAAATAAGTTAAAATACATTTGAACAGGTTTGCCTCACGTATATTAAATGCTGCTACCTTCAGAAATAATGTTATGAAAACTTTTTACTTTATCTTAAAGCTGTGTTTCTCATAAAGTTATGTTCCTCCTTAGTATTTTACTTGGCAAGATTATGCAGAAAGAGCTCTTATATAACGCCCAGTTTACCACCAAAGAATTGAAGGCCCTAGCACTGTGTTCTTAGTCTTTGGTCTTTTTAAGTAAGCCACAGGCAAAATATGGAACACACTTCCTAGTAATTTTAATGTTCCAGAATTGCATTAGTCATGGGGCTGTGATAGGATCTTCCATGACTATTCCTACAGCAGTTCAGCATTTTGTTTGCTAATGGTAAACTCCTCTGTTGTTTCAATAGGTATCTAGACTTAAAATAACTGTTAAATGAATGTTGTAACTGAAATAATTGACTTGGAATTACAATAATAGTGGGGATCTGATGCTGTTTAAATTTAATGTAAAGAAAGTTCAAGTGTTTTAAAGAAAAATCTTTCCACTTTAGAAGGAGAAATTTGCTTGAACAATCTAGTTTAATGGAATAAAATTAAGTAATGAATCTTCATGTCACAGCTTTAACTTAAGAATTCTAGCTTAAGAAAATCACTTATAGGAAAGATAAGGTTACCTCTTGAAGTAATATAGAGCTTACTTAGCAAAATATCGATATGTGATATATGAGTGGTATGAGTGAACATTCAGTGGTATCCAATCCATAATAATTTCATTACAAAAGTAACCCATGCAATAGCATGGCAGAGAAATGATTAGAAAGAGTAGGACTAATACACTAATGAACACAATTGAGAGTATCCATTCTCCTATTCTGCAGCCATTAGAGACACCTTCACATAAGTAACCCACCCACCACTTTAAACTAACAGAGTGTGACTTAAAAGAAATGTCTATAATGGGGACCATAGTAAAAGGTCTTCGTGAATCCATAGGTAGTGTTCAGTGGATAAAAACAGGAAGGCTAACTTTGGAAGATGTAGCTGGGAATGGGGTGTTGATAAGCAGGGCTTGAATTACTGTGTTGGTTTAGGAGTCTTGTGGTAGTTCAGATCTTTGGAGATAGAATTGATAGGAATTGAAGACTAGTTTAACAGGTAGGATTGGATAAAAAAAGTCAGAGGTGTTGCCCCATTTTCTAATTGTGAAAATGTAGTAGATTGTGCTGCTATTTATTGAGATGGGTTATTTTATTTGTGTGTGTGTATGTACTCTTGGAGTCGTGGGGGTGGAAGATCCTGATTTAGGTGATCGTGTGCCCTCTATGTGGAGTTGACTCATAGTTTGTATATTCAAAGTTCAGGAGAAAAATCTTAATAAGAAAAAGATTTGGAAGTCATTAGCATGTAGATACTGTTAGAAGTGAGAGGAAGCTAGTTTTGTCCAAGGAAAAGAGTAGGAGGGTCTTGTGAACTCTAGCCCTTAGAATAATCTGCAGAAGAGTATAGCAAGTACAGGTAGTAAAGGAGACAGAAAGAAAATACAAAGAAATAAGAGAAATACATGAAATTGGTGAAAGGAAATTTGAGGGAAGAGAACAATTTCAAGAAGGCAATAAGAATATTAAATCCCACTGAAATCTCAAAGCAGGTAAAATGAAAGGGGTTTATTGACTAACAGGACAGGCTTTAGTTTTAACTTCTTCCAAGTCATGTTTTGTGTAAGCACAGTGGAAAGAACAACAGATATTTCTGGAACAGCTTTAGATGTTGTCTCTGGAGGTGCTCTTGTGTTAAAGTGGCAGAGTTTAGGTTGAATAGTTGTGACAGAAAGTAAATGACTCAGTAAGCCTTAAATATTTTCTATCAGACTCTTTAAGAAGACATTTTCTAATTCTTGTCCTAGAGCAGTGCTTCTCAAACTTTTCTGCGCATGGAATTACCTGGAGAAATTGTTAAAACTCTTATTTCTAGTTCTCCTAGGTGTTGCTCCTAGGTGTTCTGATTCCATCACTAAAGTATAGGTGTTCTGATTCCATCACTGCCATATTTGGGCAGCATTGTCCTAAAGCGGTGCTTTTGGACATATGTTCTATCTTAGCTTATCTTCTCCTATCTTACGATTTAGGAAGAGGGAGATGGAAACTGTTGTCTTTCAATGAACCTTGTACTAGCCTTGTCCATGCAGCAGACTTAATCCAAACTTACTGAAGATTGGAAATTTATGCAGACCATGTAGTGTACTTTTGACATATGTCAGAGTATATTTTAATGCAAAGATATTCATCCCCCCTTTTTTATTCTGATTTTCCTACTTAAAATCTTCTATATATTGATACTTTTGTTTACCTGGTAACTTAGATGCCTTGCAGAAATTTCCTGTTTGTTATGAAAGTTATTTTGTTAGACTGAATGGTAATCACATTAATGATATTTTATGTTCTGTTTTTCCAAAGTATCTCATCTTTGTTAGATTTTGGGTTTTTTTTTTAAACAGTAAATACAACCTGGTAATATAAAGTTTTTATTAAATTATGTTAAATTTGAAAAACCATAGCTCAAATATTTATGGTGATACCTTAATAGCTAATTCTATATTATATGGTTAAATTGTGGTTGAAAATCTAATATTAATAACAAGGGTGTCTTTCCATACTGTGTAATGAAATCACATATGCAATTTTGTTCCTGTTTATTTAGTATATTATTTTCTACTTTCATACTGTAATTTTGCACAGATGTATTTTTTAAATAACTGGTTTTATTCCCAAAGTCTATGATTTCATTGTAAGTTGGTCAGCCCTCTGTCATTCATATTTACAAACTTAAAATAATGTTTGCAGTCAAATTATTTTATAAAACTTAATTGAATTTAGGATAAAGCAAAGGAGAATATATATTATTTAAATATTATGTAAACTTAACAACTTTTTCTTAAACCATCTTAGTCGCATAGTAAAATTTGGACTCCTAACCAATGTGGTAATAATAAGGTAAATATTACAATTTTGTTGCTCACTGCTGGTATGGTTCTGGTTATTTTCAAGTACATGAATGAGAGAGATGAAATGCAGTAAGCTCTATCTTTTGTCCCAAAACTTTTAGTAAATTGACTTAAAATCCAGTATGCAAAATTTAGCCAGGTAATTTGACAGATAACACTAACTATTAATAGAAATAAAATGCCAGAGATTATGAAATTCTTGGGAATTTCAAAGAAAACTGGCTTGATAAATCATGTAGAGAAGAGAAACAGACATCAAACAATTTCTACTTCAGGGTTCAGTGAAGAAAGAAAAAAATAAAAGAAGGATTATTTCTCACCTCATACATGAGAAATGTGGAAAAAATGGTAGTCTTGAGGGAGGCTGTCATTTTATCATTGTTGGCCAGCCAACAGATTGACTTTTAGTGCCTGGGTTAAGAAACAAAATGAAATGTTCTGCTAATGTAGCTTGCACAGTAAATATTTACTGATGGCCTCTTTTTAAGAATGTTCATTTACATATACTTCAGTTTATTGCAATAAATTAAAATTGGAAAATAAATTTAGGGAATGTATTTAGTATAGTAATGTATAAGTAGAAAAAAAATTTAAGTTTTTTTTTTTTTTTTTTTTTTTTATGTGGGATCCTTGCCGGTGGCCAGGGAACGAACCAGTGCTGCAGAGGCTGCGGGCAGCCTCTTAGGCCAGCGCTCAATCGCTGCACCGCAAGGGGAGGCCCAAAATTTAAATTGTTCTTGTAAAAAAATATGTAATATGGTCGAGAATGGGAAATAAGTAGAAACAAAGGAGAAAAAAATAATCCACAACTGCAAGCACAGAGGCTCTAACAACTGGGATATCAAGGAGGCTTTTTTAGATCCTGTCAGTTGGGTTATCAAATGGAATTAGCCCATCTAAACAAAATACATGTCAGGGAATTGAGTCTACCTTGTTTGTACATCTCCCCTTGTGCTAGGCACTCACAGCAAGATTGCTGAGATGAACTGTGTTCTGCCTGAGTCAATGGGTACCTCCTCTTTCCTTAGATACTTTATTGTTGTTTACTTTTAGTAGGCCCTACAGATTGTAACTCAGACAATTTCTGAAAAAAAAAAATTTTTTTTTGATTTGGTATATTGCTAATGAAAAGACTGAGTTTTGTTTTCCCTAAAATTTTACTAGGCATTTTACTTCTGTCACAAGATAAGCTGGTAAATGATGTTTGGTATTTCTGGTAAGATTTCAGAAATCTCGGCCAAGTGAAACAAAGTAAAGATCGATGAAGTTCTGGAATATAGAATCATTATTATAAAAACTATTACTCCATTTACTTTAGACTGATATTTTTCCTTGCATTATTTACTTTGACTTGCACAACAACTGGATAGAGTAAAATACTGTGTCCAGGTTATTTTAAAGGAAACTATTTCCTTTCCCAGAGTCACAAAGCAAGTGAAAGGTGTGTGTTGAATTCCAAAAATTTTCTCACACTAATGACTTTTTTTTTAAACTTAATGCAGTGAAGAGGAACATCCCCAACCCCTCTAGGTTATTCTCAGGTTGGATAAGTAATCAAAGCAGCACAAAATGAGTTAGCAAAATTAAAGTCAATTTAGTAATGGACAAAAGGGTGCTACAATGATTCTGTAATTGATTACAATGATTCCAATTTGACCAGAGAGAAAGGAACATAAATTCTAGGTGAAAGACCTGAGGTACCAAGTAGAGAGGGGGAAGACTTCACATTGACAAGGAAGGGATGGCGTCATCTTATTCTGAGAGTAAATATGAGATTCTTAGATACAGAGCCCACATTTACAGTAAACTTACACCTGGATAATGTTCCCTTCCTCACCCCAACTGCATTGTCTTAGGTCATGAGAAGAAGAGTAGTGATTACTTTTTGAGTGAGGGAACATTCTTTAAGTAATGGGAGTATGGGAACAAGTGGATTGACCTTTGTTACTATATTAACGTGACATATTACACGAGGATTACACTTGGCATAATGAGAAAAGTACATGTGATCCTTTGGGGAGACCAGTCCCACAGACAACCATGATATTTCTGTTTCTTTTTTTTTTAAAGATTTATTTATTTATTTATACAAGCACTGGGTATAGTCAGAAGTGCGGGAGGCTGAGAGAATTCACCAGAGCCAGAGCGGGGAGCAGAATAGTCAGACTGATGAAGTGCACCGCTGAGGGGAGCAGCAGGCACGGCAGGAGAGGTCTGCGTGCCATGTGGGACCCTCACTGGCTGCCGGGTATTGAACCGGCGCTGCAGAGGCTGTGGGCAGCTTCGCAGCCCAGCACTCAACCACTGCGCCACCCGGGAGGCCCGATATCTCTGTTTCTTAAACAAAGGATTTTTGGAATTCCTTTTCCCAGATAGGCATTCTTTTAGGTGTTCTGATAAAAATAGGAATTACTACTGGTGTAGTCCTTGAGTAGCTTCCTGTTTTTGTAGAGGGTGCAAAGGTGTCAACAAATAATTCCATTAAAATGCAGGTGTTAAAATGCATTTCAGTGTGCTAGGATACACAAGTGGGGTTACCAATTGTTTGAGATTGGGAAAATAAGAATTCACGGGGCATAGGTACTCTGTCCTTAAGGGAGCAAACTTTTTTTTTTTAAGAAAAAGGGGAAGTTCATGACAGAGAATTTAACCCACATAAATCTGGAGTTGTGAAAGATGTTTTGGGAATTATGGGAGGCCCGATATCTCTGTTTCTTAAACAAAGGATTTTTGGAATTCCTTTTCCCAGATAGGCATTCTTTTAGGTGTTCTGATAAAAATAGGAATTACTACTGGTGTAGTCCTTGAGTAGCTTCCTGTTTTTGTAGAGGGTGCAAAGGTGTCAACAAATAATTCCATTAAAATGCAGGTGTTAAAATGCATTTCAGTGTGCTAGGATACACAAGTGGGGTTACCAATTGTTTGAGATTGGGAAAATAAGAATTCACGGGGCATAGGTACTCTGTCCTTAAGGGAGCAAACTTTTTTTTTTTAAGAAAAAGGGGAAGTTCATGACAGAGAATTTAACCCACATAAATCTGGAGTTGTGAAAGATGTTTTGGGAATTATATTTCCCATGTCTGGAGCCTGGGGAGGAATACATAAAAGACTATTTGACAGAGAATTGTTTCAAAAGGGAAAGACAATTTAAATTCTCATTTAATACACAGAGTAATACTTAATTTTGATAATATTATAATTAGAATACAACAGGGGTGTTATTTAATGTTTAAAAATGTCTGGTCTTCATGTAAACCAGTAGTTTTCAGTCTTTAAAAAGGTACATTTGGATTCAATTACTTTTTGCAAGTTCATAAAATACATAGTAATCTTTTTTTTATGGACTTATAGCCAATTTATTTAATCCCAAATTTTTAAATATTTTATTGGTAACTAATGATATTGCCTGCAAAGAATGTTATATAGACCTTCTTCTTCCTGGTGGTGTGTTTTATTTCTCTTTCATGCTATATTGCATTGGTATGAACTTCTAAAAACCACAAATGTCCTCCAGGTATTCAAAGGAGTTAAAAGATGGTAAAAAGCTTCTCTATCTATGACAAGAATAATAAAAACAAAGGCCAACTAGGGTCAAATGATAGTATTAATGAGTGATGTGGACTAATTGTAAGACAATTTAAAAGGGCAGAACCCAAGAATTAAAAAATGTGTGTGTTCCTTCAGACACCATGTCAGTCAAGCACAATACATCTGCAAGCTTGAGTAGGATAATGGACTGCTGATAGGTGATTCTAGGTGGGAAGGGTTATACTGTGCCTGAAGAGGTTGCTATTTGTAACCAGAGCAGCATAAGAAATATTAGTATGCTAATAACATAGCATACTAATAACAGCTCCCAGCTGTTAAATGCTGGGAGATTCAGTATCCTTGGAAAAATAGTATGGTCATGCAGAAAGAATGGAGTTCAAATTCTGTACTTTGACCTTTTCCTAGTGCCATCACTTAGAACACATTGTTTCTAGAACACATTGACCTTAATCCCCTTTTGCAATCTTAATCTATTTGCAGCCTTAACTTCCTTTCACCAGGCAACAACATACATATTCATAGATTCCATATTAGCATGTAGATGTTTCTGGAGACCATTATTCTGCCTACTATATTTAGCTTTCATTTTTAGTTAATGAAGCGCTAGAGACTGTTGTAAAGATTAACAACAAAATGGATAACATGCATTAAATAATGCCTTGTCTAATGCCTGGTATATTGTAGGAATTCAATGAGTAGTATCTGCTCTTATTTCTTATATTTTGTTCAAGAACTTACAAAAAATCACATTGTTGAATAGATGCCTTTAAAGCACCTCTAATTCTCTACCTATGGGCAAATGATCCAGTTTCGCTAAACTCTACACTAGTGTGTTCTCATATTTTGGCAGGCATCAGAATACCTAGAGGGCTTCATAATTGTAGATCACTAGACCCCATTCATATAGTTTGCGACTCATTAGGACTAGGGAAGTGCCCAAGAAATTGCATTTCTAAATAGATTTTGTGGGAAATTGAATGTTGCTAATCTGGAACTATGAGAACTATTGCTCTAGAAATAACCATGAAAATAAATGGAGTTAACTTGACTTTCTTCCCATGTACAGGTAAGTATATCTGTGTGTTTGGTTGGTTGTTAACTCCACAAACACTGAAATGATTGGGATGGTGTTGGGAAGTGTACATTTTTGATGGAAATGCATACTCATTTTTCTTTTTCTCAGAACACAAATATTTTCTCTAAAAAGCATTGTTATTTGAAATGAAGCAAATTGTAATCATAGACTAAATATAAAAAGTACATGCCTTTTTATCCAAGGAAGAGCATCTGACTAGGATTCACATAGAGATTTTGGTTACTTCCCATCTGTTTCTTAGTCAGTTTACCAGGCTATTTTTCAGTTGTGAAAATCATAAAACTGAATGGTTCTCCATCTGAATGTGTTACTGCTTCACAAATCAAGTGTCTTTTAATAGTACTGTCTTCCAGTTACTAAACATAGTGCTATTATTTTGCAACATGATGTTTATGCATGAAAAATAAGATGTAAAATTAATGTTTTTGACACATCCTTGAAATTGTCCTTGAATTATAGCCCATAAAACACCTAACAATTTGTACCATGTGTAACCCCAGATTTTCTTTGATATAGAATCCAAGAATAAGTTTCCAAATTTATCTCATTTTTATGAAGTATAATAAGGTGGTACAGGTCAAATTTTCTGTATTTATCTGTGTGGTAAGAGACTGTTTAAAAACAGGAAAACAAGCTCAGAGGTCTCACTGAAACCTTCATGCATCTTGGTAAAATGTATAGTCCTACAGAGTCAATTGATCTTTTTAAAAAAGATGATTAAAATTAATTAATGTTATTGCTTTCATTGGACAATAGAGAACCAAATGCTTTATAACTTTGGGTAATTACAAACTAAGTAGAAAATATTTTAGTACTTTTGAATGTAGACTGGACTTGGATATCATATATTTGATTGGTGGATCATTTCTTAGAAGAGTATCACTTTTAAAATAACCAATCAATGATCACAGATTAATTATATTTGGTGTAATGTTAATGTTGATTGAAATATCCTAGTGACAAAATATAACTGTATTTTCATCTTTGAAATAGATAAAGCTCTCTGTTTTGAAGAAAAAAAGTTTTTATTATTTTTATTTATTTTTATATGTAATATTTTCTTGTTAATTTCGGGAACAGTATATGATTAAATATGCTTGAATTTAGAATCGGCAGTGGTTTGTAAACATCACAGTGCCCAAGAATCACCTGGTGTACTTCTTAAAAATAAGCATTCTGTGGAGGAAGAGATGATCACTCACTGGATTTTTAGTAGAAACTAGAAATGTCCAGTTATAGCATGTATTTTAAATGGTTCCAGTACATGTGATACAGGGAGTCCAGCTTGAATGTGCAGACTTAGGTTATTGTGATGGGGAACTTAGATTTGTCCAGAGAAAGTGTGTAACTGAAGATGGGATTCAAATAAAAAATAAATGAAGGCTAACATGTTGATGATAAGAATAAGAAAGATCAAGAGGCTAATGACATTATGATACTAAGAAAGGGATTTTCATACTTTTACATTTAGAAGTACTAAAGCTTTATTTGTTAATTTTTTTTAAAGATATATTTTATTTATGTATACAAGAACGGGGGTCTAGGCCAGAGGTGGGGGTGAGAGGATTCAGTGGAGATAGAGTAGGGAGCAGACCAGGCAGATCTACTGAAATACACTGCTGAGGGGAGCGGTAGGGGAGAAAGGAGAGGTCTGCTGTGCCATGTGGGTTACTCCATGGCTGGGTATCAAACTCATGCTACAGTGGCTGGTGATAGCTTGATGGCACTGAGACTTTAACCCCTGCACCACCAGGGAGGCCCATATTTGTTGATTTTTTAAAGTATTCTCAATTTTCAAAGTTAGAGTCAAATATTTAATATTAACTAACTATAAAATATATGGGCACATTGTTTAGAAATATTAAGAATAAAATTCTTTTCCCCTGAAGTGTTTATATTTAATATAGTTATATATTATATTTAATATGTTCAAATGTTTTGGTTTCACAATCTGTATTTGGAAGATATCTTACTTGGAACTCCAAGCAGAATCAAAACAATAGACAAAAACTTTATTTAGATTTGTCACAGGGGTTGATTCCTATGCCTGTCTATCCTGTATTTCATTTATTCCTCACTTTTCAAATTGTAAGACATTGCTATGGAAATTCTAAAATTCTTCCAAATGCAAATTGGAAATTATCATTTCAGTAATTTTTTACTAGTTTGAACATACAGCTAGAGCTCTTTATCATATGAGATGTGGGAACAATCTAGATTATTATATTGTCACATCCAAAGCATGTAGTGTCAACTAAAACAATTATTACTGGGCTAATATAAAATTTAGATTTAATGTGTTAAAAGGTGTGTGTGTGTAGAGAGAGAAAACGGAGGGAGGGAAAGAGACTGGGTAAGGCGAAGACTTTAAGTAGCATTGATTTTTATAAAATAAATAGGATAAAGAACTAAAAAAGTGAGAGTTTTCAATGAGCATACAGTGAACTTAGAAACTTTTAGTGTTTTGGAAGCCAAGGTACTAAAGATCTAGAAGCAAGCTATCACAGTGCAGTCTCCTTTGAAGAATGACCTTTGCATTTAATAATTAGATAATCTGCTTTAGTCAGAGAGGCTCAGTAGAGTTTTGGGTGAAAATCCATATCTCAGTGGGTTGATAAATTGGTGGGAGATTAGAAAATAAAGAAATAAGTGGAGAGTAAAAATTCAGATGAGAAGAGGATATTTGGATATTAGTCACAGGATAATGACAAGTGAAATTTTTAAAAATAAAAGAAATGCTTGAGCATATTTATAAAAGCTTAATGGAAAGGAGAGGTGGAAAGGAGATATTAAAGATACAGAAAGATGTAATGAGATCCAGGAAAGCAAGTAGTCAAAGAGTTAGAGTTGACCAGGAAAAGGAGAGATCAGCTCATCTCCTATGAAAGAGAGAAAGCAGTAACAATAATAATAGTACTAAGGATGCACAAAAATTGATGCTTGGTCACAATAGTCCTAACTTTGGTTTCTGATGTTTTGATGTTAGAATCGACCGAGATTCTCAGTGGTCCAGTGTGGCTTCAAGACAGTGATGTGATTTGCTACATTTGTGTCAAGATGGCAAAAATTTGCTGTTATAAAATTTTGTTAAGAGAGCTATCTTCATCTTAGCTTTGAATAAGAATAGAGAGTAGTGCTCCGTAAATTCAGAAAAAATAAGAACTACATTTTTTTTTTATTCAACTTTGTCTCCATTGCAAACCTAATGCCTGACCTATAAGTCAGAAATTAATAAGACATTTAATGAAATTTTCTGTGCTCTCTCATTCGTTGACAATATTTTAATAGAATCAAATTAAGATTAAAAAAAAAATCCACAACTAATTCCGCATATTTACCAGCAAAGCACAGTAACAGTGGATTGAATTGCTATTACATTAATTGTATGGGAGAGCCTTACAGAAACATTATTTGCAGACTACTACTTTCTGTAACTTCAAAGGGAAGATGATGCTTCTGACCTACTTTATGTGTATAATGAACAATAATTATAAAACGTCATGTACTTTATAAAATGTTCTGTAAATGTTCCTTTTCTATAAATACCATGTAGATTCTGAAAAGTAGGTCATTGTGTTTTTGTCCCTCAAAACGCCTGTGAAATGGAGAATAACCTTTAGAAGTTTTGGTGAAAAGTAGGAACCTTCATTGTTGCATTCAACACTATTAAGTAAGTGAATATTTTAAGCAGCCAATCAAATGAGGCCTGGAGTTACAGAAGGCAGAGTTTCTGCCCTTTCAGAAATAACACACATGTTCAGTATCTGTAGTCAAATCAATATATGAAAAGCCTTATGTGGTTAGTGTCCGATAAGTGCTCTGAAAGTGAACGGGGAGGGAGGCTGAGAACAGAGGTGGCACTATGCCTTGGAAGAGATAAGAAGGATGAAGAGCCATTCACATTGTTGGGATTTACGCCTCTAGGCACCAGGAGTGGTAGTTCCAAAGGTCTCTTGGGAATTGAGAGGTGAGTAAATTACAGAAGTACAAACCCAATCTAATTTAGAATTCACTTTGGAACAGAGAACAAGAACATAAGAGGTTGGATGGCACCAGGTTGTAAAGAGCTATAGATGTCAGACTAACAAGTTTGTGCTGTATCAGGCAAAAAAAAAAAAAAAAAAAGAACCACTCGAAGGTTTTCCTGTAATACATCACTTCATAAGTGTACTTTACTTTTACTTTTTTGGCCATAACTAGGCAAAAGGGAATTCGCAGAGTTATGTGGACATAGTGGGCCTATGTAGTAGTCTAGGTATACTGTGCTTCTGGCCCAAAAAGTGAAATAGATTGAAAGAAAAGTTAAAGGAGACTGCCAGAGATAATTGTTGGGAGTAGCTGATACTATACGCAAATGAGTGATTCCTTGAATGAGTTGCTACTTTGTCACGTTCTTCAAGAGCAGTTTAATTATTTCTATAACTATTCTGATTTTTGAATAAATGTTACTGGTTTTAGTTTTAATGCAAATATGCATATTGCATCTGTTTATATTCTTTTCAGTCTGTATTTCTGTACCTGAAAATAAGTTTCTGAATGACTACATTTATGGAGTAGAACATTGAAAATTAGTTAACCTACCAGGCAATGTTTATGAAGTTACAATAACAAAGTAATTATTTGCATATAAAATGACATGCTTTTAAAATGTTTCTCCCCATTAAAGCAATATTACCGATATGAGAAGGAAGAGCTATCTATCTTATGTGATTTCATCACTGTAAACCTCTTCTCGTAAATCAATAATGTACTGATTGTATTTTTAGCTCTCCGAAATAACTTTTACTTCTAGGTTAATATATATTTCTGACTCCTCTCTGCGTTGACTGGATTGGGCTCTACTGCAAAGCTTCTCCTTTTTTGGTTCCCTATCACCCTGTCATTCTTTAAATTGATCGGGGCAACTTGAGAGGAAATGGTCTGTGAAGGACATTTGCACACTGAGGACTCTGCAGCCAGCATAGGTAGGGAGTGAGCCTGGAGGTGAATGCCAGTCAAAGAAAAGCTGGGTTCTCTCTGTACTTGCCTTTCAGGAGAAATCAGGACACTTTGCTGAGGGAAAACTGTGGGTTTTAAGCCCTTGTGGTAGCTGGTTTGTTGCTGTGCCCACGTGGGAAGCTCCAGCCTTTGTTAATATTTGCAGAACTAATAGACCTGTATTTCTTATATGTAGTCTCCCTGCTAATCTCTTTCAGCTGTTATCTCATTCATTCTGATCTCAACTGTCACTTCATTTTTACTCTCATAGCTATATTATTGAGCTTTTCCCTTTCTGGTATAATAAATACATGGTGTTTGTATTTTTGGAAAATAACTCATAATGCTTTTTTAGCAATATCTACTAATTAATCTTCATAGACTCCCTATGAGGTAAAAAGCTGGATAGGGTATTCAGTTCAGAATTTGCTAGACCATGCTGTCTCTATTCTGATAGACATTATTATGCTAAAATGTTTATACACTGAGTACATGAATTTGTAGAGATTGATGTAAACTGAATCCCTTGGCAAAAATATGAACATGCCTGTAGCATAAAATTGCAATTGTAAAGCATGTTATCAACTTCTGGTGTTTAAAGAATTATTCCAGATCAGCACACTAAACCTCTACTGAATATGTCGTTTCCTTTATCGTGCCTCTTGGGGAGCAGTGAAGGGACAGTGAGCTAGTGAACCTCTGGGATTCCAGCAAGTGACAAATTCAGATTCTTGATAACATTACTGAAAAATAACAGTAAGCTCCTTGGGGGTGTGTGTGTGTTACATATACATAATAGCTTAATTTACTAATATAACTAATATTTTTATTATGATATACTGATATTTATAGAGACAGAGCCTGGTGTTTTATGCTTTCTATAGTTTTATATGACTCAACACATTACCTTTTCTTCAAAATGAGAGAAGAAACAAGAGGAAGCTGCCGTATATTTATTTGAACGCAATATATAGTTTAAAGGTTTCTCAGTGTTTCTCCTACTCTATCATATAGGATCATTGGGAAAATAGCAAATAAGCCTGGGGATGGAAAAGGAAGGCTGCAGATGCAGGTCTTTTCAGTCTTTTCCCATTTCTCTTTTCCCATCCTGTTCATGCTGCCTGTCTCTCCCATGGCCCCTTCTATTTGTTCCAGCTATTGAGTGAGTAGGTTAAGTAATGTTCTTAGATTCTCACCCCATCTAAACACACAGAGATAGCTGATTGAGTCTGGCGTGGATTCTTGGGTGTACCAGAGAAGCTTTGGAGTTGTCAGAAAATTGTGTTTGTGTACAAGTATCTGTCCACCCTCACCTGCACCTCTCTGTCAGGCAGGGATATATGCTGAGTTTGGAGGTGGATGGATGATAAGTGCAGAGAAACACATGGACTCCAGGTTGATGGGAAGTATTCCCTAATTACTGAGCTCGAGTGTTCCTTCCTGAGGACTTAGAGGAAATAGGACTCCAACCTCGTATAGTCCCTGATTCTGGATTACTCAAAGCACAGGGGAATTCTTGGAGGTCTTTAAGAGGTAAAATGGGGTGATCACAATAAAAAGAAGGGAAAACTAGTCTTTCATCCAGTTAGCCTCAGAGGACCTTCTTGTTGGGCTCCTGAATTCTCTTTCACATGCACTGGGAGGGAATATTGCTGGGAAAAAGAGTGGGTTATATTCTTTATTAAATATGCCTAAGAACAGTTTATTTTTGAATGGGCAAAAGACTAACGGCTGTTACCTTTGCCATTAGACCCTGAAACTCAGTCCATGCCTCCTGACTGTGCCTTGTTTGGACACGTCCCTTCTGGTCATGCCCTGTTCTTAGATCACCCTTCTCAGCCAGCTGGTCTTCCAAAGGCCATTATGACCCCTGACCAACTCCACAGGGTCCTGCAGAGCTGATCATATTAATGGGGTCAGCGGGATGTCAAACAGTCTTTCTTTATTGATGTGGAGAAATAATTGCTCTTGTATACTGTACATGTGGCTCAAAGTTTACACATACAGATTTCTTTCACTATTTCTACCCCTTTTAAAGGGTCGAAATATAATTTTTGCTAGATTTTCCCTCCAAAGCTTTATTTGCTTAAGTAGCAAAGTATTTTTTTAAACAATTATTCAAGTGGCAAAACAGTGTGAAAAATAAAGTTTTTCTAAGTCTTCAAAGTCTAACGTAACTACAATTGTTATATTAACATTTTCTGTATTCTTCACATAATTGTTATAGTCTAAGTATATTGTCATAGTCTAAAAAAAAAATTTCCCCACATCATCTTTATATTTTTTGTCATCATAATTCTCTGGCTGGGAAATATACTTGAGAAAATGTTACTGTTAAATTACTATGTTGATTCCACATTTTTATCTTAAATTTTATAAATACATTTTTTATTTTACTATGTATTATTTAATTATAACTCAATATCCAGGCATGGCACTTGAACTCAGGAAGGATCCTCATGAGCTATATTGTTAAATTGTTTCCTAAAAGTATTATGCCACCACAAGTTATTTTTTAAACTTTTGTTTTAAAAGTAATATTTTCTCTTTGATCAAAATTTCCTGATAGGGTACTCACAAAGATGAAATGAGTAATAACTCTGTGGACACTAGAATGATATAGAAACTGTTCTAAAATATTTGCACTGACATAGAGAAGCTACTGTATACCCATCACTGTGCTGTGTACTTAGTTTCTAAAGATGTGAAGTGTGGGGCCTGGGGGGGTGAGAGGTGAGTCAGAGACAGAGTGGGAAACAGAACAGGTGGATCTACTGAAATACACTGCTGAGGGGAGCAGCAGGTGAGACAGGAGAGGTCTGCTGCGCCATGTGAGTTGGCCCCTGGCCGGGGATCGAACTTGAGCTGCAATGGCTGGCGCTCCATAGCTTGATATCGTTGTCTTTAACCCGTGAGCCACCACGGAGGCCCTGCACATACTTTTTAAAATGTTATTCCCAGTTCATAAAGGAAATATCAAGTTTCTCTCTTCATCTCTGTCTCTGTTTCTGTGTCTCTCTCTCCCTTGCTCATGGTAAGCTAGTAATTGACAAAATCTTTACTGCTTGATCATGTGCTAATCTAGGCTAGTGTTAACTCTTGTTTACAAAATAGGCTGGCAGTGAGATGCTGGGAAATTGCTTGGGGTAGAATTTGAGAAGTGATTAATAATAAAGACTTTAGCTTTAACTGTGAATTCTTTTCTCAACCCACCAACTGAAATTTGTGGTGAGGGGAATCGTAGCAGAAATTGTATATAGCTATTCTTGTAAAAATTAAATAATATTTTAAGTCACTTTGAGTATGCTTTTTTGCATTCTTTGTTTTCCCTATCCAAAACATTTTAAAAGGAACTTGGTGAGAGTACTTTCTTCCAATGGTTTCAATTTTTTTACAAAGGAAAATAAACCTCACAACACTCTCTGGTTTACCACTTCAATATATAGCTACTTGACTTTCGACTGCATTGATCCCTATCAAAATGGCTGTTGCTGCAACAGATTTACCTGATAAGCAATTCTGTAGTCAGCTAAGAAAGCCATTCTTTGGGGAATGAGTCCATTTACTTTGTGTTTTTAATTAAAGGTGTCTAATTTTGGAGTGCTTGTTACTTTTCCATTTTCTCGAACACAAATCAATTCTTTTTTATTTTTCTTAATCTAGGATCTGATTTATATTAATTTTTGTTGTTGTTAATTAAAATCAGGCTGTAACACATTTAGAAAACAGACCTACACCCTAAACACTTTTTCCAGGCATCTTTTAAAAATCTACTCTCAGTGATAGTTTGGGAGAATTGTTTCTGTAGCAATTAGTATGATTTGCAGCACCGAATTCTGTTACTTTCAACTTGTAATGACTCACCCTGTGAGATACTTCTAGTATAAATAAGTGCTTAGACCATATCTCAGGGTGATTAATGGCTGAATAGGAAAGGTAAACACAGCATTTGGTGGACTGAAGACCAGAACAAGTTGGTCCCATTCCACTCCCATCCCTGGCCTCTTGGCCCTGTGCCCCTTCCTGAATTTTTCTTAATAGCAATTAGACATTTTTTATGCTTTTGTTAGATGTGTCACATTATCATAGCTTAAGAAATTTTGTATCCTTATTTTTTTTCAACCAGTCCATTAGTTATTCTTTTGAATGTTACATGTTTGATCACGTATTAGGTAGTTTTGTTCTCTTTCAAGTGTTTGATGATAATAATAAATAGGCTAAGGCTAAAGACCAAGCCCTGTGTCTTGTGCATGATGGCTTCTTCCTGGTTGATAATAACAATGCATTAATCAACTCTTTTCCAGCATGGAGGTTAGGCTAGTCAGAAAGTGACATTACTATGTTATTATCCATCACTCATTTCTGCATTTGCTTATAAAAGAGGGTCATGAGAAATTTTGACATAAGCTTCTTTGAAATACTGACAAATTAAAGATGGCATCATTTCATTTGTTATTCTGGTACTTCCAGCTTTTGGTGGAAATACTCAAACAATTCTTTTAAAATATTGATAGAATTTTACTGACAATTTGAAATGCTTGTTTGTAGGGTTTTAGAGAATTCAGTATACTATTTGTCTCCATGTTCACATATTGTGCTCATTTTCATTATTCTCAGCATTAGCAAATATCAAAATACATCTTTCAGCTCTTCATTCTATAAATAGTTTTCACTACTGGATAGGGAGTCAACTACTTCTGCAAGTTTTCTCTATAGATTATGATATAATTTGTTAGGACCAGGAGGCTGGGATTAATTCAAGATAGCTAATAATAATCCTAAGCAATTGTCTGAGGCCCTTTCATAAATCATGCTTGAATGTTTTTCTAATCACATAGACAGAAATGCCTGTCCCTTTTCCAACCTTTATTTCTTTGGACAGGAATCTGTTAGGAACTAGATTGCCAAAGCTCTACTTGACTCCCTGCCCCAGTTATTGATCTCATTTCAGAATTTGTTTCTATATTAATATTTCTAGAGTCAGGAGTAGCAGGAATATTGTTTGAGAGAGCCGGTCACATACTTCATTAGGTTATAATATGATTGTATTCTGACCGCTCTTCAAATTGATTCTCAAAGTTCTGACTGAGTTCTTGCCTGTTCTCTAAGAGAAGACAAAAAAAAAAAACAAACCCATTTTTTTAAAATATGATAGTTTCATAGTTTTGTTATCTCAATCTAAAAGGTTCATAAATTGATAACTTATCCTACCACTAATATGTTATTTTCTTTGTCAGTGTACTGTGATTGACTTTTTATTTGTAGGTCCTGTCCATGTTACCTGATTTTATACATCACCCGGAGTATATCTTAGGCATAGTTGCAAGTTAAACTTTCAATGTGTGTTTTATTGAAAACTTTTTTATATAAACTTAAGTACAGGGCTGTTTTTACATTAGTGAAGGGTTTTTTTTTTTTTTTTTTTTTTTTTTTTTTTTTTTTTTTGTTTCAGATTCACTCTAATTTTGTCAGGCTATAAGAAGTAGGCATTCCAGGTAGCAGGCAATGCATTGTCTTTTAGTGAGAAAAGGTTTAGAAAAACTTTTCTAAGGAAATCTCCATTCCTCTAGGATTGCATTCAACAAAGGAGGGACAACTTTTGGTATATGTGCTGCCGAAGCGAGCACAGGAGGGACAACTTTTGGGAACAGACACATTTTTTTAAGGCTAGATTCTTTAATTCTCATGAATGTATGAACTCTATATATATAATTTCTTAAAATTTAGAGTTTTGAAACATGCTTGTCTGCATTTAAATAGACTGTTGAATAGTTTTATGCACATAGCTTTCAGGTACATGTGTATCTTGAAGTCACTGAAATCATGGTTTAGAGAAACAGTGTTTGGGAAGATTGCTTGAAAGATAATACAGATCTTTCTTCCTCTATATTTCCCACATTATCTACAGTCTGTTCCCAAATCAAACCAGATCTGTGGAGACTAACACAAGGAACACATCAATTTGCCTCCCAATGGAATTGTTTTACTGACTCACATTACAATGGGAGCTGCATGCTGCATTTATTGCTAGAAAACTCAGAGCCAACTTATGGCTCTCTAATAAGAAAAATGTGTTTATGTTAAGTATATTTGAGCTTTATTCCTGGCTGTAACTGATGTCTTCATTCTAATTTTTCTCTTGTTCCATCTGATTTTACACATAGGGAATTTTCTTGTAGTTCATGGATCCTTCAGCTGCCTTTATTCTTTTATAGAAAAAGAGGCAGAATCTAAGTAAACAAACATAAAACATCTGTAAGCAGAAAATAATCATTAGGAAAGAAATGTTTGTTTTCTTTTTGAACTTCTGCGGTTGAAGACTTTTTTTTTTTGGCTGTCTTAAATAAGATGTCCTGTTAAATACTATTAGCAGACATAAATAAATTTGTGTTTGAATTACTTACAGATATAAAATATTACAGATGTTGCCTTGAGCAAAATCTTTTGCTATTCAAGTTTCATTCAATGGCATTTGTAATTCAAATACATGATCTTATATTAACTGATTTTATCATTTAATAATTAAGTATTTAAATATTTACTATTATGTGTACATTTGAATTTTTAGGTTTAAAAACTTTAATTTTAAAGGTTTAAATACTATCAAACTTATTAAAATCTATAAAGCAGGCATGGTTTATACATAATACTGCATTTTAGAGAATTCATTGGGTGTTGATTGCTAAAAAGTAAAACAAAAAAGGAAGATACGATGCTTAATTACAAAATAATCTTAAGAGTTACTTATAATTTATCTATTGTAACATGTTGTCTTTTAACCTTATGAAATATTAATAATGTAAGGGACATTTGAAAACATTTTATCCAATTTTCTCACTTTATGAATGAGGACAGTTGGGGTCTTAAATTTGCTACTATAAGATTACTGACAGTGGAACCTCAAGTTATATCTCTCAGTAACTAGTCATATTTTTGCTATGATTCTTATTACCAGCGCCCATTCTTATTCCAGAACAATGAATATTAAATTTCTGCATTAAGTCTACTCATTGGGACCCTCCTTATCCCTAACATAAGTTAACTAGGTAGTTAACTTGAATAATCTAATCCTCATTCCTGTTGATTAATATCAGAAACTTCAAATTTTGCCTTAGTATTTTTTTATATTATGATTATTCTTAAAATTAATTATACTGCGCTCATTTATCAATTTATTAACTTGTCTCCCCTTATTAGCAGATAGCCCCAAAAGGGACTATAGGCTCTTGAATTCTTCCTTTACTCTTTCCAGTTAATATTATTTCTGTTATTTATGAATAAATAAACATGAAAAACACAAACATAAAATATAAATAGAATTAACCATCTCAGGGACTCTAAAAAAGTAAACAAACATACAGAAGTAATACTGCAGCTTTGCATGGAAAATAGGCACACAGGCTTTGAAATCACTTGTTCCTTTACAGTGAGATCAGTCAAGTTAGTCAACAAAACTTGACTTTTACATTCTAAAATAGTGATAAGACCTACCTCTTCAATGTGTTCTGAATAAAATATTTGTTGTATGGTACTATTGAAGAGCAGGTAACATGTGATAAGTGTTCATATTTGCATGTAATATATCACTGTCACATAGATTAACTTATTCTCCACTTTTGATACAGGAACATGACTTGAGGTATACTTGAATTTCAAGATGCTTTCAAACAAGATTCTATTGTACAAGTTCTGTGTCAAAGCACATCGGCAACAAAAAAGGCCATGTTCATTCATGTTGCTTTTGTTGGTTGGCTTATACAAAAAACTTGCTTTTTGACCTTTTCTATAATAATCTAAAATGTTTCCACACAGACATTCTTTGTCAGACATATCAGGGTATTTCACCTTATACTCTTTTTTTTTAATTAGTCCACAAATTTAATTGTGAGACTACCTACTTGTAAGTTTTAGGAGGTATTTCCGAATCAGTTGGTTGGCTACAGAACAAAAATAACATCAAATTCATTTTGTGATGACCAGTGGAGCAATTGTTTTATTTGGGTACGAACACCAGTGATTGTCTCTGCAGATATATCTGCATCTGGGACTGCGACATAATTTAAACTTTATTTTGGGAAATTGTAAATCCAGGAAGCAGTTTACTATGACATGGATGGTAACATTTTCAGTCTTCTCTAAAGAATTTGAAAAATGTTTTTAATAATTTTAAATATCAAAATACATGTTCTGTATAGGCCCAAAGTACCAATATATTCAGCTAAACATTGTTCCATAAGTTAAAAAAAAGTTAGCATTGGTTACAACACTGTCTATGATTCAGAAATGCAGGATTCCAACTCTCTAGGTGTATTCTACTACATCACACCCAGCAAGGCACCCAGGACTTCATCATAGTCCATTAGGCCTCACCCCCTTTACTCTTCACCCTCCTTCTCCCTCTCTAGTAGCTTCAGTTTTACAAGTAACGTTTCTAGGGTTCTTTTTTGGTTTGGTATAGTTTCTTTCTTTGTTCCCCCCCCCCTATGTTCCACAAAACTGTCCCATATTTGTCTTTCTTTATAACTTTTTTTATTTAAGCAAAATCCCCTGTAGTTCCATCCATGCTGTTTCAAATGGCAGTATTTTATCTTTTGTTTGAGCTTTGGTGGTATTCCATTGTGTATATATACCACATCTTCATCCATTCATCACGCCTGGGAATCTGGGCACCTAGGTTGTTTCTTGAACTTGGCTATTGTTAAATAGTGCTGCAGTGAACATAGGTGTGCTTATATCCCTTCAAATTAGTGTTCAAATTTGATTGCTGCTGTCAGATTTTCAGAGAATACCAGTTCCTTAAAAAGCTTGGAAATATGATGTAGTTTAGCAGAGAGACAAAATCTAGGCAAGGGGAATGAACCCTATTTCTGTGTTTAGAAACACAGTTGTTCCAGGAGATTAAAAGCAGTAAAATAACATTTTAGTGCTAAGATTTTTAAAAAATTTACTTACTTGAAGTAGCCATTATTTATTGAGACTTGCTACTCTATTGACCATTACTTTTTATTGTATAATTATATAGAAAGATAGAATTTAAACATTTTGAGGCAGAGAAATTTCCATCATACTTAGTGGAATCTTTATCTTTTACTGCTTATCTAGTGGTATCCATTGTTTTTCATAATCTATGTTCACTAAAAACAATAAAAAGTAACTGGCTTATCTATACATGTATGTATTTTGGGATGTGGGGATGTAACTGATATTAAAAATTGATTTACCTAACAATTATTTGATTTTGATAGTGAGAAAACTCATACTGTTATGGGGCTTTTGAGATGTTATTATGGGAATTACTACTTCTGCACTGACTAATGTTCCATGTATCCTTTACCAGAACACTTCTTAGCTTGGAATGCCTTGAATATATTCAAGAGAGATGACCCCAGGCATTCCCTTATCCAAAAGAGTAGGACTACTACCTAGCTAGAGTTGAATTTTGATGTCATTACAGCAGAAGATATTGCCTTTTAAACTGTAAGCTTGAAGAAATTTTGGAGATTGAGGTTCATAAGCTAAGGACTATGGATCACTAGGTCATCCAATTTTGAGTTTCAAAGACTTGTAAAAAAAAAATTTCACATTCTCCATTAGGGGGGATAATCTATGGTTTTCATGGACTATATTCTACTTTTAGTAAGTACTTAACATTTTCTTTAAATTCATACTAAAAAATTGGTTAATTTTTTTTAGCAGTAATGGCTAATACATATGTGGATAATTCCATTATAATCACATACAAAATGTAGTTAATAAGAGAGTTCTTGGGCCTCCCCGGTGGTGCAGCGGTTGAGCGCTGGGTTCGAAGCTGCCCCCAGGCTCTGCGGTGCCAGTTCGATCCCAGGCTGCTCCCCGGCCACTGGAGGAGGGTCCCACATGGTGCGCAGACCCCTCCTGCCGCCCGCTGCTCCCCTCAGCAGTGTACTTCGGTCCTTCTGCCTGCTCTGCTCCCCTCTCTGGCTCTGGTGAATTCTCTCACCCTCCCGTGCTTCTGACTGTACCCGGTGCTTGTATAAATAAATAAATCTTTAAAAAAAAAAATCTAGGAGACATTTAAAAAAAAGAAAGAGAGAGTTCTTGGTTTAAGAAATTGAATTATTTATATATTAAGTGTTATTAATATGTCTGTTCTTATTTTTCTCATAAACTTCATACTAAACTTTCTATTGAATAATAGTTTTAGGTGCATTTGTTCCAACTCTTCCAACTCAAGTGAATAAACAAGTCAGATTTGCTGACACACACATTGACTACATTGACTAGAGATTTTGCACCAATAGTCTTAGCAGAGAACCAGTGATTTTATAATCATAGTTTGCCAAATCTGAGTAATGATTTCTTCAAATTTGAGAACACCAGTGTGTTAGTGATTTTTGACTGCTTTAGACTTTGATCAAGGCTAGGAGCTTCTGAGCTTAGACCAGGGTGCCAATAGAGATTTGCACCTGATCAGACCTTTCTTTCCTTGAGTAGATAATTGCTGCTTCTGCCAGAAAACCAGATCAAAGCATAGCAGGGGAGATTACTACATTGGTTTTATCAGCCATTTTCTAGCAACAGCTCTTAAAGCTGATAACAGGGTGGGGGTGAATAAAATCATCTGCTTTCAACCTCCCTGTGGTGCTTTGAGCTTGATTTGTTTAAGAACCAGGGAGGACTCTGTCTGTAGTGTGGACACCTGGTCAGTCCCTTCTCCATCCCTGTCAAAGTCTAAAGCACTTAACTAGTAATCACTGCTCTGACTCTGGGGCACTGTGGTACCATGTTTCCTTTGCCTTT
The DNA here is from genome assembly GCF_014898055.3 of Talpa occidentalis. Classification (NCBI taxonomy): domain Eukaryota; kingdom Metazoa; phylum Chordata; class Mammalia; order Eulipotyphla; family Talpidae; genus Talpa; species Talpa occidentalis. The sequence goes on along the minus strand of NW_023602073.1, from coordinate 124,799,347 downwards.
TAACTTGGCAACTGCTGTGGCTTCTTCAGCACCTGGTCCTCTGCCAGACACCTCAGTTACCTTGGATTGACTGCAGAAGACTTTTTTTTTTTTTTTTTGAACATTGTGTTTCTCCCACTATTATCAAGGCAAAGGTTTTCAGTTTCTATTCCTGCCCCCAGACTACAGAACTCATGCAGTCTTTTATTTGTCCTGTTTTTGTTGTTCTATATATTTCTTCAAGGCTGCTCTTTCTTCATCTTAAGAAAGCAAGTCCTTGCCATAAGTTGACATTGAAATCAGAATCATAGCTCTTTAACATTTTAAAAAAAAGAACATGTCCACCCAGTCCTGCCACCCATTTTGTGTAAGCTGTATACTAAAAACAAGGTCTTTCTTCTGTTGCCTGAGTGATAATCGGATACCTCTATAACAAGATGCCATACTGGCTACCTTTAAATATTATGTTTCCTGAGATGGTGTCATTTCTCTTTTATTGGTAGAGAAATAAAATCTTTCTGGGTCGCATTTTTGAAGAAATATGTATTTGGTCATCTAAATGATATAAAAAATGCACTGTTGGGGCCTCCCCAGTGGCGCAGCAGTTGAGGGCTGGGCTGTGAAGCAGCCCCCAGCCTCTGCAGCGCCGGTTCGATCCCCAGCCCCTGGTTCGATCCCACATGGTGCACAGATCTCTCCTGCCACGCCCCCACTGCTCCCCTCAGCAGTGTACTTCGGTCCTTCTGCCTGTTCTGCTCCCTGCTCTGGCTCTGGTGAATTCTCTCACCCTCCCTCACTTCTGACTGTACCCAGTGCTTGTATAAATAAATAAATAAATCTTTAAAAAAATGCATTGTAAAAGCTAAGACTGTTGGATCTATATATTATACATTCTCTAGAGATTTTCTGTATACAAGATGATGCTAAGATTTCTAACATTTGCACTGTGTGTGGAAGATGCTCGGGATTGAAGATGGTAGAATAGCCTCTTTTATGTGGAGTATATATATATTTATCTAATTCTTCTCTTAATGGATACTAATTATTTATGGTCTTTGCATTGGGTTTGTAAAGTTGGACTGTGAAGTTAAATAGAATGTTAAATGCTTGAACTTTGACCACTAGAACTCAGCTAAAGTTTTATTTCTGTCCCGTACATATTGAAACTCAGGATCCATTGAAGTTATGTAAAACTCTTTACTCTCTTTAGGTTGCAATTTAGGTAGATTCTAACTGCTAAAATTATACAAAATGACTTAGACTATAATTTTACTATTTTAAATGATTACATTTATATATACATGTATATTTTTACTTTCATTTTGTTTTAACAATTTATTTTAATCTCATAATCTTTTCCGTGATTATAACATTTCTGTGGAAAAGCATAACCCCTTTACAGTTATCTGTAAAATGTGGTTTCCAGGAAGCTTTCATGTTCCCAAAGCAAGGACTGCCTGCTATGTGTTAAGGGTAATCCACTAGCAAGTACAATCGGCAGAAGGGAAAGTTAATTTAATTGATTTAAAGGCCTTCTTGCAGCCATAGAAAATGCTAAATTGATTTTGTCTTATTACATAGAAAACACTGCAACACAGTTATTATGCAGGAGGAGTTGCTTTGGGAGAATATATTACCTTTTACATGCTATACCAGTGATTTTAAGAAAGTTAAAACAGTCCTCCCAAATTTAACATCTGTCAGTTCTTCTTCCTAAGACTTATGCCAATAGTATACTTACTTATGCAAGTAAATAAAGAAAGACTTCACATAAATACAGCTATCTATTTTATGCTTTTTTGGGCTACTATCAACAGTTTAGACATTAACTATTTATATGTTCTCTTTATACTTCAGCTATTCATGTTGCAATTTTTATATGTCATGCAGTCATTCTCAGAGTCTCTCTGACTGAACCAATCTCTTTGCAGTTGCAATTGTCTCAACTTCATCACAACCCTAATCCCTCCTCCTGTTTTCACATCAAAGTCAACTTATGAATTATCTTGCTTTGTTATGTGTTTCATAGCTAGATAACATTCTTTTTTGTGCCCGTTACCTAGGACTTTATGTGGTATACTCCCTATTAACTAAGTTCCCTGGTAATAGTATCTAAAGTTAGAGTATCCTGTATATTGAATTTCAAATTTAAAATCTATTATTTGTTTCATTTGATGTTTCTTCACGTGTGATTCTATGACTTTTATTATTGCTTTTTTCTGTTTTCGTCCTCTTTTCTACCTTTAGTAAAATTCTTTCATATAAAGAGATAAAAATAAAATCTATTACCTATATTTAGGCCTCTCTACTAATAACCCTTTCCTGCTTTCATGTTAGTTAGAATGTAACCTTCTTTTGAACCGCTTCAACTGTATGTGACATGTAGCTTCTCCTCTGTGTCTTAGCATATGTATGGAGCTATATCTGTCTCGTTCCTTTTAATGTCATGTTGTAAGTACACATATCTTACCTAGTCTCTGGCTCCCTAACCGTTGAAATGTCTTTATTCTAGCTTTGTAGTCCAGTGCCCTGATGCATTGCTTGACACATTATAGATAGATGCTTTTAAAAATAATTTTCTGCTACAGAATACAGGATCTCTGTGTTACTTTAACCTCTGTTCTCTATACTTCCACAGTGCAGGACACAAAATTAGGTGCTTAAATTAAGAATTACAGAGCCCTTACCATAATTTAAATGCTTATGTGTTCTTGATTAATGCTATGTAATGATTTTGTTCAGAACATGCTTTTATTACTTGATAAAGCACATAATTCTTTTTGTACATGTAACTCCTGGACATTCAGTGTTTCTTCATGTATTTCAGTGATGGGTTTACTGTGTTTACTTGTAGTTGTTGGAGTGCAATCAGGCAATTTAATTCTTTAATAATGTAGGAATGAATGAATTTAATGAGTGAAGTAGTCACATTTTTGCAGGACAATTAGATTCCAATTTCTTTTTCTTCTAAGTTTGATAAACTCGAATTTTAGAGCTAAACTTTAGAGCCATTTCATTACATTGCCTTTATTTTATTGAAGAGAATAAATTTTTGGCTTTTGAGACTTTGCTGGAACTAATTGGCCCTTAGCATATGAGATATGAGACACTTTTTACTAAGTTTTTCTCCTGTCTCATTTTAACTTGACAAGGGTTTTGCTGATTGATGTGATCTCTCTTTCTGTATGTGACACCAGAGGGATAGTTTATTGCATATGACTTCACCTGGATCATTTCTTTTGATGACTGTGAGAGATCAGGAAGTGAGTGAAGATCACACAATAGATGAACAGTTACAAGTCATCTTCATTAAGAGTTCATATTTACATTTTATTTATCGAAAGCAAATGATAAAGACTAATGATTATTCCCTTTAGAAATGTTAAGCATATGATTCTTTCCTGCCAAGGTAGGAATGAAAACTTAGAAAGTATCTCTCAAGGCAGTATTAAATCTTTAGCTTTTTATTCATTGGTTCATCGATAAATATCTTATTTTGTCTTAAAAGTATGTATGACTAGCAAAGACTAACATAAGTTTGGATTCAGTATATTTCTTTAGATGACATATTTAAAGAGGATTTAATACTCCAGATATAGGGTTGGTTTAATGTTGATTGATAAGATTATAGTAATTTACCTAGAGTCAATGTGTTTCAGAGATGTAAAACAAATGAATTGTTAAAAATATTTTTACTGTTCACTGGGGCACAGTGATTATTACAGAATAATGAATTTCTGTTGGTAGTGCAGGTGGTATATATAAGTAAAGCACTTTACTTTTTTTTCCTTTGATGTCTTGTCGTTAATCAGTATGGGGTCTGTTCCTCCCAAAAGCTTAAATTATAAATATATGTAATAGGTCACTATCTTCTTTTATGTAAACTTTAATTAAGGGTTATCTTACATTCTTCGCATTTTATTCTTCCTCCTCATGAAGAAAATATGTCATTTTGTGCTCAATAATGGATGACCCTTGAAATTTAGTGACAAATGTGGGTTACTTTAAGTCATCATCATCAATTTAACAAACACCTCTGGTAATGCATTTTTCCCTTTTAAAAAATTGTATCATAAAGCAAAATGTGTTTCTCTGGAGAGTGACAATGATTATAAGATAATCTCACACCTCCGGGGCATAAATATGGAAAAGGTGCAGACAAATGTATATATTCTTTTGACATAATGATTATTTCATTACAACTGATTGCTTCCATTCCAGTCTTCCCTGCCACCACTCACCCATTTTTTCCTCATTCTATTAGACTGAAAGAGGAATAATAGAACTTGTCTCATGTGCTAAAATATGATGGTAGTTTTATGATGGTTTAGTATCTATTTCAGCTGAACTGTACATTTCCTTATAAACACTAGGAAATCAGAATGGTCCATTAGCCCGAGTTGCTGATATAATAGAAAAAATAGATTTTCCTGGGCTCTTTGGTTCTCTCGTTAAGACTCATCATATCTCCCTTTTTTTTTTCTTTCAGAAATTAGCCAATTTGAAGTCCTCTTCTACTGCTGCCCCAAATTTTGATTTATTTCCTTGTGTTTGTGGATTTTTAGTATTCTTGAAATATTTAAGCTAGAAATGAACATTGTACTCAATGTTTCAAAGATGGTACATAAGCCCTGTCCCAATACGAGGTTGTTTGGTCAGTTATTTCTTAAAAAATTTCCTGAGGATGCTACTTTGTGAATTAATGACAGTAGCTAAATATTGAAGGAAGAATTACACAATTTTGAAGAATATGGACTTTAGGATCAAATCCAGTTCTAATAAAATCTCAACTGAATAACTTGCTGTCTGTTTGCTTGTACACTTATTTATTGTGTCCAGGCTTCAGATTTGTTCAATGTGCCTAAGGTATTGTCTGGCAGATAAATGCTCAATGAATAGCAGTTTTTTTTTTTTTTTTCCATTGCATGTTTGCTTCTCATGTTATTTGTTTTGGTTGGAGTATGTGTATTGGATGGTAGGGTGGGTTCGAAGTAGTGATAAGAGCTTTTTATAAAAACAGGAATAACAGGCATTGTCTTATTCCTAAAAATATCTTTTAATAAGTAAATCAGCAAAGGATTGTGTAAAAAACTAATATATAATATTGATATATCAACAACAGTCTGTAAAAAAATAAAATGACTATGTTTATTAGTAACTTTTAGAACTGAGTGATATACTATTATTATGTATATTGCTAAGCAATTATCTCCCATCTGATCCCATCCACCTCCAAATTTGCTCTCTCCTGTATTTCTATTTGAATTTCACTTTTTCACTTGCCTCTAAATGCAAACACTGTTTGTTAGACAAGCTTAGAAATGCTTGGAAATATGTTTTCAGAAAGCACATAAAAGCTTCTGGGTTGAGGTCACATTCATCACAGGTTTGTTTTATTTCTGGCACCCTGTAAGGCTTGCCTGAATTCTTCTCTTTGGCATCACAGTGTACTTAGTTGTATAATCACTATCCTAGTCTTATCGATATGTTGCCTTCCCTGTTGATGACATCGGATCATTATTCTAAAAGAGACCTTATAAATATTGTGGTTCAGTGATTTAATTTTGTAGAAGGAATGTAACCTGGAGATATTGTTTGACCCAATATCACGTAACTATAAGTGGCATAACCAGGATTAAAACCAAGTCTGACTTTTAAAGCAGGGAACAGAACAGGCAGACTGATAAAATATACTGCTGAAGGGAGCAGCGGGCGGGACAAGAGAGGTCTGCCACACCATGTGGGACCCTTGCCTGCCGGCTAGGATCAAATCGGCACTGGAGAGGCTGCATACATCTTCACAGCCTGTGCTCAACCGCCTGTGCCACCAGGAGAGGCCCAGGTTTTGGTTTTAAAACAAGAAATCCCTTACTTTCTGTCAATCATTTTTACTATCTTTTAGAGGTGACTATTAATAATTGTCCTACCTACATAGCAACTCGTTTGTGGGGATGAAATAAAAGAATGTCCATTAAGATAATACAATGTTACTTTTCTTAATCATGATGATTTGCATATTTAGAGCCCTACATAGTACGTCGCATTTGATGTCACTCTATGAAAGTGAAACAATGCGCAGTTAGAAATACCAGGACTATGTATATCAGTTTGCTTGATATCAGTATTTGAAATAACAGGCTGTTTTTCTTAAAAGGAATAGTTATTCTTGTTTATATTAATTTTCTTTTTGGCAGTGGACACCTAGCCTGGTATTTTAAATATTAGCACCTAATGCTTATATGTAACCAGTTTGTTGAGGATTTGGCAAAGGGAAGAGTAAATCATTTTTCCACCACCTGCCATTATTCAATTGTACTTTGTCAGTGGATTCTTCTCTAATACTTCATGAGATGTGAGACAAATTTCATAGTTTTGGGTCATTATTAGTTATAAAATCCAGTTCAGTGGAGTTCAGTTGTAATGTTTTTAGTTTGTCTTCGCTCTGCTTATCTTCACCTAGATTTGCACCTTGATTTTGAAGACAAGGAGTCAATATATAATCAGTTTCTTTTATCCTCTCTTTGCTGGGACTGTTTTAGAAGCAGACAGAAAGAAGACAGGTTTTCTTTTTTAATTGGACCTATGTCAGATAGTGGAGGAACCCCTGCCTTACTCTGGCTTTTCTTCTTTTATAGCTTTTTAACCTTTGCTTCAAAGCTCTCCTCATGAGTGTGGTTTTTCCTCAAAGATGCTGGAAAGGCTCCCTTGACTTGGTTATGCTTCACTTCCACTCCCTCTATTCTCAAGGACTCCCTGGAAAGAGGCAGCTATTTTCCTCAGGAACCTGTGCCAGTGGCCCCCTACATTGAACTTTCCAACAGGGGTGGTCCCTCATTTAATTGTTTTCTGGGAAGACCTAGAGCCCTAGTAACTACCTCTGTAAGGTGCTTCTTCAAGTGGAAAGAGTTGAACCTCCTCTACATCCTCAGGACAGCAGGGCGATTCCCATTCATCTTCTGGACACTAGTGATGTACAAGAGCTGGCTTGATCTGGCTCAAAAGTTAACTTTTAGGGAATTTTGTGATCTTACTGTTTAATACAGCCATTAATTTCATTATGTAAGTGGATAATCAAAGAAGTTGTATTAAAAACAAAGTAATACTTATTCAAAACTTATCACCTCCTAATTATTTTCCTGCATTTTATTATCTATAGCCTTGATGCTTATTTCTGGTGACTTTTTATGATGGGAAATACTATAGAATAGCTATAGCAACTGCACAACTCTTCCCATCCCATAATCAGTAACTTCTCATTGATAGCTTGAATTTGACCATGGAGGGAGTCTTCTTTGCACCGTGAAAATGAACAAGTACAACCAGTCAGGATCAGTTGTTCCTCCAGCCCCCGATCAGTTGTTGAACATTTACCAGCATATCACAGAGTTCACAATAGTATGGGTGCTTCTCATCCTACCATAATGTGTCACCACAGCAAGTGTGTCTCCATTAACAGTCTCCACAATGACAAAGCAATGGTCTCTTTGTTCTTAGGGAAATTTTGCCAAGTTCTTCCGAGGACTTTCATGAGACATTTGTCTGGGAGTCCTTTACCAGCCTCTGAGTCTTATTATTTTTTTCTTTTTTTGAAAGATCTTATTTATTTATTTTGGCATAGAAGAACTGGGGTGCATGGGGTGGGAGTTGAGATGATTCTCCAGAGACAGAGTGGGGAACAGAACAGGCAGATCTACTGAAATACACTGCTGAGGGGAGCAGTGGACAAAGCAGGCAGGTCTGCTATACATGTGGGTTAGCTCCCTGCATCTTAGTTTGCCATCCATAAAATTGGTATGGAATTTAAACTTGAAAAGTAATATTGACTGGAGTAGCAAGCCATGCATCATTGCATGATTCCAAAAAAGAACCTTTGATCAGTCTGTCATTTCCACACATGGAGAGATAATTCTCAGACCGAGTAGCTCCTATATTGAATTCTAGATTTAGTTGTACCATTCTTGTTTGTTGGTCCTTTTAATTAGTCTGCTATGTAAGGACTCAAGTCAAAGTTTTCATTAGGAGCACAGTCAATATTCATGACTCTTATGTAATTTTTATTACTCTTAATATGAAAATATGTACTGTGATACTCTAGTTGTTTCTTTTTAATTTGGTTTTATTATTGCTAATATACTTCCTGAGTTCCATTCTCCAATTTGCTGAAATTCATATTTCAGAACTCCATTGAAATGAGGTAGCCATTAATCGCATGTGATATTTAAATTGAATTGAAAGTAAATAATATTAAAAAAATAGCCACATTTCAAGTGCTCAATGTTTGTATGTATGTCGGACCACCATACAGAATAGATAAAGAATATCTGGTATGGCACACAACGCTGTTGGATAGTTGTTTAGGCTATACAGTTCCTTCCATAGTACCTGCCCTTTAATGAATGTGGACATGGGGCTAGTTTGTATTGTGCTTTAAACTTTTTTCTACTTCTACTTTCCACTTCAAGTGGGGACATAATCTGTCCTATAAAGAAAGTACAATAAGAGGGAACTGTTTAGGGGCCTCCTCGGTGACGCAGTGGGTTGAGTGCAGTGCTGTGAAGCTGTCCGCAGCCTCTGCAGCGTGAGTTCGATTCCCAACCGGCCAAAGAGATTCCCACATGGCACGGCAGACCTCTTCTGTCATGCCCGCTGCTCTCCTGGGCAGTGCTTTCGGTCCTTCTGCCTGTTCTGCTCCCCACTCTGTCTTTGGTGAATTCTCTCACCCTCCCTTGCCTCTGGCCTGTACCCTAGTGCTTGTATAAATAAATAAATCTTTAAAAAATATGAACTGTTTAAAATACAGCATATTATTTCACTTATATTGGACTATAATATCTTGAGAGCTACCTTGAAAAATTAAGTTATTTGTAATTATTTTCCTGCTAGAAACATTATCCACTAAATTTGAATCTATTGAAAAAATCTTTATGAATATTGATATATGCTTTTAGATATTTAATGTTAGGAGCTAAAGGAAATAGATAAATGAATCATTGAATATGTTGAAACAGAAAGGGAATATTTGGGAAAATTTTTATTTTAAACATTAGGTTTGACAAATAGAAAAAGAAGTAATGGCAAGATGAGATTTACATTTGTGCAGGTAAAAGTTCAGAGCTGGCTTAGAGTGTCAGACAACTGGAATAAAAAAGAAATTACTGCTATCCAGGCTCAGAAATAAATGCTAATTAGAGACCCCAGTCTATAATTCAAAAAGAAAGATGGGAATGCTGAAAAAATGCAAATCAGTCTTGTAATTTAGGCTAATTTTGTTTCAGATTTTAGAGAGGAACTATACTATCAAATATTAAACTATTAAAGCAGTATTTTCTAGGTGTCTTTAGAGAAACTCATTATGACTCCATACTTTTTGTAATATCTTCTAAAGTATTTGAAACTGAGTGACAGCAAGTTTTAATAATGGAGCTGAACTGACAGAGAAGTTTGTTTTAAGAGAATTTTCACCCCATTTGTTTTCAAAATTATTTTGTTAGAATAGTGATTATATAGCTTTTAAATTACTTATTAACTAATTACTTACAAAATAAACTGCTTTGAGAAATGGACATTTTATAAGTCTCAGCAAGAGAAATTTTCACTGTTCCAGTTGAAATTAGAAAAGCAGTACACTATAGCTCTCTGAATGGGTAACATTACTTCCTTCTTCTTACCTATAGACCTACGGATGGAAAGCATATACATGCCACTTAATATGCTAGATGTTAGGGGTGGCAAATACAAGGCCACTCACTTCATTTTCTAGGTCACCCCCATTGTTAATATTACAATCATCTTTTCCTTGAACAGCTACTGTTGTCTCCTTAATATTGTGTCTGCTTCTTACTCTTGTTCTCCCACAACCCCTTATGCCATATTTTTACAGTGAGTTTCTTTACTTCATAATTCACGTCACTGCTTTTTTGTAAGCCCATATTCTACTACATTTAGAAAAAAGCATAATCTTTAAAAGAATGAAATTTAAAAATTATCTTTGAGAAAATCATGTGATTAAATGTGTAATTCAAGTAATAATCTAGTCTGTAGGCCTAGAAGATACTTTCTAAAATACACAAGTAATATACTAATAATTACTTAAAAAATTCAAATATGGAAGTTCATAAAATAAAAAGAAACTGTTCCTTCAAATAATTCTACTTCTTCCACCTGTCTATATACCATAAGACCATTTTCAATAAAATTGCTTTCATTTTTTACATCTGTAATATGTGTGTGTGTGTATCTGTATTTGAGACTTTGGATTTAGAATAAATTAAACTGGAGACTGGAGACCTGAACTATGACCAATCTTATCCATTTACTCCAAAATGTCTTAAAATAATATTTTCTGTTTTTTCTTTTCTTTTTCATTATGTGAAACATTTGGGAAGTGCTGCTAATGCTTGTGTTTCCATCATCTCTTACTGCAAGCATCTGTCTCTCAGCAGTTCTGGTAGCTTCCCTTTTTATCCTCAGTGGTCTGTTCTTCTCGGAACAAATTGACCTTTCAAAAACACATGTCAGGTATTAGCGATTCTGCCCCAGTTCCTTCTGCTGTTTCTCAATATGCACAGAATAAAATCCAAATTCTTTATCGTGGATCTAAATCCTTTTTAACTCCCCATCAAGTTGTCTGCTGCTCTCTGTCTTCCTCACGTTGTTTTATGTTACTAGAATGTTCCAAGATTGTCCCTATTTGAAAGTTTTTGTGCTTGCTATTCCTACTGCCTGGAGGTATTCTTTTTATCTTCATATTCAGGTCTCTTTCTCAGAGGTTTTCCTGGTCACTATATCTCTACCCCTCTGTACTTATTGCTATAGCTCCCTTCTAGTCATTTTGTCACCATATCATATGTTTGCTTATTGTCTTTCTTCCGTACTAGAATTTTTACATGAAGACACCAACTTTTTCTATGCTATTTGTCTCTTGTGCACAGTAGATGTTCTATGAATAAATACATTTTCCCTGCATCCAAAAGCAAAGTGTTCCTATGTAAACTTTTTAAGCTAAAATGTCATAAAATGTAAAGCAATTACTACTACTGTATATGGAAAATCTTTTGAGACTCCCCCAAAAATTACCTACCAAATCATACCAAGTAATAAATAAAATCTAAAACAATATTTCCCTATTATAAAAGCATGAATGCCATGATTAATACATAGCCTGTATGAAGTAGTTCCCAGAGATGAAGCTTAGCAATGCTGTTCTCAACTGCTTAGGGTATGCACTGCCTCTATTAGGGCTGCTGCAAAACAGATGCTGAGCATTATTTTTGTTTTTCACTTTGGTCATAAAAGAGCAATTCTTCTGGATTTCTTTAATTTAGTAAGAACAGTGACTAATGTAGATTTGTCATAAAAAGAAAGTGGCATAATGGGAACTTTTGAAAAGTAGGGGATACCTGTATAATAAACATATTTATATGATTTTCTCAAAGGGTAAAGTGATAAATTACTATTTTTATTCCAGTTTTGTGTCCTCTATTAGCTTTTCCCCATTCCCTTATATTTGTCTGAGCAATTATCTCCAGTATTACCATGGACACTTTAGAAAAAGGTAAATGAAAGTATAAAGTCAAGACATAGTTAATCTATTGGCTAATTAAGTCATGCATGATTAATTGTGGTATTGAGTTGTGCAAAATATTTTGATCTTTTTAACATAGCCAAATTGAGGTTTTAATTATATCTTACTTGATTTTATAATTTGTAGAGATCTTACAATACACAGTTTAGGGATTTCACACAACCTCTTTTTTTTATTACAGAGTACTTACAAACAGTATAGACATAGCTAAACTAGTATTTTTTAAATGAATAAAATTTTAGTTTAAGACAAAAGAAAATGCTTTTATTTCCAGTAACAGTCCTCCTTCTGTATCTTCTCAAAATATCTTATTTCAGTAATTCTGAGGCCCTAATTGATTCTGAATGTTATAAACATTTGTTTTTCCCTGCTGAGGTTTAATATGAGCTTATGACCTGTCAAGTTTAGATATGTTTGTAAGTCAGAGAATTCTATGATTTTTGAGAGGTGGGACTTTAAATTTGATTTGTTCAGGAAATTGTTGTGGTTTTTTTGTGACACATATTCTAGAGAAAATTAAAATGAATTTTCACCTGCCCTATTTATGAAAACTGAATTTAACTTAGTGTGAAAGTAATAAAATATTTGTGTTTTATTATACTGACTTCACTTACTGTTATAAATCTTGTGGTGAAGACAATGTTTATGATGTTATTTTCAGTCTCACATTAAATAGGTTCTGAGATTTTTGTTATTTACCTTATGTACTTATTGTTTTGTTAGCAAAATATTGGACTTAAGAGAAAAACAACTGCATGCACTCAAATGTTTATTAGAGATATAATAACACATCCTTTTTCTTTCCACAGATGTATATAAATGTCAGGATAAAGTCTTCTCACATCATTGTGCATAGTGTGCAATAAATATTGAGTGGATGAATAATATCAAAACATGTTGAGGTATAATATATGTTTAGGTTTATCTGATGAAATTCCAGTCTTCAATCTGGTTGTTGCTACTCCAGTGTCCTTTTCCTGCTGTAAATCAATCACATCATCTCCTTTGTAAAACCTTTCAAAGGCCCTTTAGGATAAAGGGCAGACTCCTGCTTCTGTCAAAAAAAATCACTGCAAGATAAGGTCATTGTCTCTTATCCCAGCTCTTACCTGCTCTGTTCTGTTCTTCTCAACCATCTCCTAAAAGTTCCATAAATTGCTTTTGCCAATAAATAAAAATATTTCCTGTTGTCATAATACCATTTGTTTTTGTTTGCCTTTCATTTTAAAAATTTACTCTGGAATCATTTCCATTTTTAAATCATTATCCTTTTCCCCCAATGTGGAAAACAGTTTGTCAGCATTCCCTTGTTCTATGTTATTGCTTTATTTAAGTCATAGAACTTTATCTCCTAGAACTTGTGGTTCTGTGTTTTATCCATCCTTGTCCCTAGTGGACTGGGATGTTTAGTGTTTGTGCTCTTAGGTGCTTGGTGAATGAGTGATGTCCCTTTTGACAGAGAATCACTAAGAGATCACTTTCTCCAAAGTTTTTGCTTTTCCCCCAGGTAGAGTGATTTTCTCTTCCTCTAAACTCTCTTATACCTCTCTAACTCTGTTTTATCACAAATAGCTGTGCTGTAGTTATTTCCTGAGACATTCATCTCTTCTGCCACATTGTCACTCTCTTGGGGTCAGGGATTAAAGATTAGAAACTTCTCTCTAGTATCTATCAAGTATTAGGGCCTCCATACATTTTTTTTTTTTTAAGAGTCTGTGAGGGGCCAGTTACTTAAACTTCTAAAAATTAGTAATTTATATAGGATTATGTATATATTCTTATTTTAGCTGGATACATGGAAAAGTAAATCCGTGAATTCAACTATGGATTTATTTTCCATGCAAAGAAAAAGGTACTAAAACATTGGTTCTTAGAACTGTTCTTTACTAACCATAAGACTAAGATAATGATTTCTAGCTTAGTTTCTTTAATCTCTAAACTAAAGTAAATCAGCCTCGATGTGTGTTTCTCAGATTTTCGCCTGCATCAGAGTTACTTGGAGGGGCTGTGCATCACTGACACACACATACCCCACCCCTTACAGAACATTGGGGGAGGATACATTATTTGCATTTCTAGCAAGCTGCTGAAGCTGCTGGTTCCAAAACCACAACTTGAGAAACTTTGGACTAGTTCTCTAAGGTATTTTTCAGCCATCAATAGCTACATGATTTGTTGATACATTAATAACAGAATGTAGAAGTGGCGCAAATTTTAAGTAGGCTAGTATCTTCTGGTATCTCTGGAAAAGGCCAGGGGTTTTTATATACTGCTTCAAGAGTCACTTGAGAGACTTTGGGTTGTTTTCTATTCTATTCATTTATTTTTAAATATTTTATTTATTATGCATACAAGAGCTGGAGCATAGGCTGGGGGGTGGGGGGGAGAGAGAGAGAGAGAGAGAGAGAGAGAGAGAGAGAGAGAGAGAGAGAGAGAGAGAGAGAGAGAGAGAGAGAGAGAATTAACCAGAGACAGAGTGGCGAGCAGAACAGGCAGATCTACTGAAATATATTGCTAAGGGGAGCAGCGGACTATATGATGGCAGTACACAGTTCTCTTTTAACACATAGTTTTAAAAGAACAATTATTGTTATGTTTGTGTTCATGAAGTGAGAATTCAAGTGAAATCTGTGGTTCAACGTTGCCTTGACAGAGGCCTATCTGGCTATATTACCTTTTCATGGCACTTAATCTGCTGGTTCACTTAAAGCTTGATTTTCTCTATAAGTGCATGCTATCAATAGATTTCATGTTAAGAGATACTTACCATAATGGCACATATAGATTGCACTGGTAATTTTAATTTTCTTAATTGAGCTTCATGATTATAGATTAAAGTTCTTGAGAGTATCTTAAGTTTGCCAAGGAACAGACTTTCTGTGTTAGTGTGAAAATATTTTTTTTTCGAATATAGTTGTGAAAGTGAAATGATCTCTTCCTGCTATGTGTAAGATTGGACTGTTGGTGCTAAAATTTAAAAGGTTCTGCTTGTGGATTGTAGGAAGACAAATGGCATATCTCTGGAAGCCGGGAAAAATAGTACTGTAATTCTGTATCATGTTGATAGAAATAGCAACCTTAACCAGTCATCTTTTATTTTTGGCTCAGACAACTAACTATAAAATATAACCCAGATGGTGGAACTATGATAGTAAAGATATAGAGATGACATTTTGTTGATGAATTTTTTGCTACCCTTTGCTTCTTCACTTTCAGTTAGTTTTATATCAAATCTTTTATGGTTTAAGTTGTTAGCTTATGCATCCTACAAGGATGAAAAATGTCTTAAATGGCCCTATGGGCTGTGGTGGCGGACTATGGGTAACTTGGTTGTGGCTGTGAGCTGGTAACATACATCTGAAGAGGTGTGAGCTGAACCATAAATGGTTTTGAAAATCAATGTTACCTCCATAAAAAAATAATGCCAAAGTGTCATTTTTAGATCTTGGATTATTTCAGTTAAATTTTGTTAACTTCCCATTTTTAATTGCCTTTTTCATTTTTACTTTTTGCTAAATTCTTGCTCTAACATAAATGAGTCTGTGCCTTGAATAGCAGGTCCTGCTCTTTCTGAATACATCTCTAAAGCCATTTAAAAGAGTACGTCTGTCTGTAAGTCTTGGAATTGTAGATGGATGCTTCTAAAGAGCACAAGGAATTAGGCACATTTTATGTTTTTCTTTTTTTAAAAAGTTTATTTGTGCATCGAAGAACTGAGGTACAGATCAGAGCTCAGGAGTCAGGGGAGGTGGTCAGAGGATTCACCAGAGACAGAGTGGGGGAACAGAACAGGCAGATCAACTGAAATACACTGCTGAGGGGAGCAGCAGCCAAGACAGGAGAGGTTTGCTGTACCATGTGGGTCACCTCCCCGGCCTGGGATCGAACCCATGCTGCAGTAGCTTTGAATTGCTTCACAATGCTGAAGCTTAACCCCTTGCACCACCAGGGAGGCCCCTGTACTGTGGTTTTAAGTTTCAGCTAGTAGCTTCACCCCTTTGGGACTTGAATTGAAAAGAAAAACTAATCATTTAAGGGTAGTTTAGTGACATGGACGTGGGATTGCTCAGAAAGTTTTGCGCTAGACATTAGGAATGGGAAGAGGGTGTTTGAATTTGTTGCAATGCCAAAGCTAAGTGGAGCTTCCTTATGACCTCTGGCTTCAGTAATAATTGAAACTGCCCTCTTCTTCCTTACTGTTCACTGACCTGGGTCTTAATCACTTACTGTCTTAAGGAAAGGGGAGAGTTAAACCATAAATGTGCATAGTCGTGCAAAGGCCATAGGAGATCAGCACAGGGAATTATGTTGATGTCTGTGACTCTCTGTTGAAACTCAGCTTAATGGTGGTATTTGTGTGTGTGTGTGTGTGTGTGTGCGCGCGCGAGCGTGTGCACATTATCTTTAAGTACTTATAGCAAAACATTTTTTGAAAACAGTATATACCATTTTTTTCTGCCTAAGGGCATCTTAATGATATAGGGGACTCAAAATCTCTCAGGTTTATTTCATGAATTCTGGTTTTTTCATGGTTCAGCTTTTAAATTGATTTTGTTTTCAGACATGAAAAGTTTGTCTGGGTCTCTCTTAGTCACATTATGGAATCATGTTTTTTGATACATATTAATCTGCATCAACATCTATTCAAATTGAAAAAAGATAACGATTTTTACAAGTGGAAGATTTCAGTAATGGAACCTAATTTGAATAACTAATGGATTATTATTATGAACTTAAACATTTTAGCATAAAGTCTAAACATGATTATTGTTAGTTCCTTAATTCAGATATTCTAGATAATTTTGGTGATTACATTAGGGATAGCCAACTCCCTGGGCTAATTTGAAGCATAGGAAGGTACTGTTCTTACATATTCATTTCAGTGTGGTGCCTTTTGAAAATTACCTCCTTCAGGCTTTTCTTTTATACAGTCTTTGGTGTAAAATCTCCTAGGTTTCATTTTCTCCTTTTTGATCTACGATTCTTCATTTTTATTCTTTCTTGGACACTGGCGTGTGCTTTGACTGATATCCTGTTGTTTATCAGGCAAACACGCGGTCACTTGAAAGGAGCTCCAGTTGGATGGATGCTACTTGTTTTTCTTGCAGGTGAGGTCTCATTGTACCCATTATTGTCTTCCATGTTAGATAATGTCACAATTTTTTTCATTTCTTAGGCAGCTGGTAATTCTAAACCCCAAACTATTTCTGTAACATTGATATTTTATTCTAAAATACTTGGCTACATTATATATAGACTTTGAATTCTATGATCAACTTAAATCATTGTTATGTTATTATAATTATGTCTATGTGTGGATAGATGGCTAGGACTCCGTATGTGTGTGTTGTGTGTGTGCACACTTGTATTTGTGTATATTTGAAAGAATACATAAACTCACACTAGCAGGTCTTGTGGCTATACAAAAAACATAATGTAATTAAGAAATAGAGTGTTGATTTTATTTATTTTTATTTTTTAAAGGTTTGTTTATTTATGCATACAAAACTGAGGTACAGGCCAGAAGTGCGGGGGTTGAGAGAATTCACCAGAGACAGAACAGGCGGACTGACTGAAATACACTGCTGAGGGGAGTCAGGAGAGGTCTGCTGCACCACGTGGGTCACCTGGGCGGGGAATAGAGCTCATGCTGTGTTGGCTGTGGATAGCTTTGTAGTGCTGCATCTTAACCCCTTGTGCCATCAGGGAGGTCCGCAGAATGTTGTTTTTACAATCTCTAGAACCCTAATTTTTTTCTGAAGACTGTAAAGTCCTGCAGTCCTGACAAGTCTTAAGTCTTGGTTCCATAGTTAATCTAGGTACCTTTTTGCAATTGCAGGTATTTACCTCCTTCAAGAACTACGTAGGAAAGTAAGCAACCAATAGCAAGGGTTGTTAAGAATACAGTAGTTTCAGAGAGCCCAAAGGCACTTTTGCACATTAAACTCTAAGACATCAACTGTTACATGAGTGAATTGGCAACCCATCCTGGCAGGCAGGGCTCTGATGGGAAGAAGCTCCTTATTCCAACACTTTCAGCGAATATTTCTTGAGAAAGCAGAATACCAGATTAACGGAGCTGGTAAGAGGAACTGCATCAGTAACTGTGACTGCCACTTATACATTGAACTTTGGTATCACCCACCAGTTATGTGTATGTTAATCTTTATGCATAAATAGGGTAGAATTTTCATATTTGAAGAGAAATTAGATTCTAGATTTTGAAACTTCCACATAGAAGTTCTCCTGGGACTTCTAAGCGGAAGTGTATTCCTTACAGCATTATTTAACTATTCAGGGAAGTAATTATGTTTTCATGTTTTCTAAATTAGCTTGGGAAAATTATCTGGAACTTTCTCAAGGGAGAAAGTCTTTTTATTATGCCAACAAAATTTTATGTGTTAGGTAAAGTGAACTAAATACCTTATTTCATATTTCCCCTTGAGGCAAAACTATTAACTAGAATACACTGACATTACATAGTGTTTTTGGTAACAGAACACTTTCTAGCTCCAAATTTTAACAAGATTTTTGTGATTTACTGTTGCTGTGGGGGAAAATTTAAGTCACTGCCTTTAGTGAACTTAAGTTTTAGTAGAGGATGTAAAACTCAAAGTTCTATGTGTATAATTAGTTATGCAATTACAATTGTGTTCTTTTTTTGTAGCCTTAACATAGGAACATTTCTTTCCAAACGATCTCAAAAAGAGCACATAATAATTTCCATGCAACTCTGGGTCAGGTCAGTGGATAGGAAACATCACCATCCCTTTGAATTTCTTTCCTTTCCACCTATCAACCTTATTGTTGCTTTTCGCTGAACTCCAAGTCATTTTCTTCTATTTATCATAAAGTTTAGTACTAGCATCATTTAGAGTTATGCTCTCCACTCCCAGGGCTCACCATTATTACCATTATGCCCAATGCCTTTGCTGGAATTCATTGTTAATTCTTCACCTCATCACCTCCAAAAATCACCCTCCCTATTTTTCACTCCAAGAATTATCTACCTTATTTTAACCTGCTGCTCTGTTTAAACAGATCTTGTAAAATCGCACAAGTAGTCTAACTTTACATGTAAGTATCTGGGCTTTCTATCTATAACATTAACTCATCTTCTGCTTTTTTTGTTTTACCGAGCTCGTTTATCAACCTCATGGGGAGCTCCAGATCACCAACCCATCTGTCTTCTGCCAGTTTATTAACTAGTTTATCATATCAAAATTTGAATTAATCATGATCTATTTTGTTCCACTTGTCATTTTCATAAAATGGTTTCTTTTTTTTCTACCTACTTTTTTTTTTTTTTTTTTTTTTTTGCTTAAATCCAAGCAAATGGTAGATTGGGATCACTGGAAATTCATGGTCACCAACTTCAAATGATACAGAAATACTTCAGAATATACTACTATACTCAATTTCCCTTCTTCTGTCCATTCTATTTCATTTGATTCTTCTCAAATTCTAGCCACTTCTTTCCACTTCTCCTTTTCTACTATCCTCCTAGCTGAGAGAATCAAGGCTATATAAATAAAAGTATTATCTATGAACCCTACAAATTTACTGATACCTTTATTCATCCTCTCTTTTTTTAATGTCTGGGTATTGGGGGAAATGGGGAGATAGAGGTCTAGGAGTTTAAATTTCCAGTTGTATGTTGTACAAAGTGAAGCTTTAAACTATTTTACTTAGTGTTCAACCAGCATTTATTTGGTCCTGAGATCTTTTCTACTTTGCATATTGTTTTAGTACCTTTTGTGTCATCATGTACCTCAATTTTTTCTTTTGTATCTGTACAAATTTTTCTGCACTGATTCCATCTGTCCTTTTGCAGATTCACCTTTCTCTCAGTCCTATCAGGGTAGAATATATGCCAAAAAGAGTGGAGGTAGTCTGTGACATAGCTTTGTAAAACAATAGTGCTTTAAGTGTGGAGAGAGAGAGAGAGAGAGAGAGAGAGAGAGAGAGAGAGAGAGAGAGAGAGAGAGAGGCAGAAAGACAGAAGATGGAGGAGATGGAGAGAGAGTTAAAATATCTATATATATATTTTAAAGATTTATTTATTTATACAAGAACCAGGGTTACAGGCCAGATACGCGGGAGGGTGAGAGGATTCACCAGAGACAGAGTGGGGAACAGAACAGGCAGACTGATGAAATACACTGCTGAGGGGAGCAGCGGGCAAGACAGGGAAGGTCTGCTGTGCCATGTGGGGTTCTCGCCTGCCGGCCAGGCTCTAACCCACACTCCAGATGCTGTGGACAGCTTCACAGTGCGGTGCTCAACCACCTGCACCACCAGGGAGGCCCAAGAGTTAAATTATATTTAATGATGGTTTAAAGTAAGTGAACCATCATTAAATGTAATTGTATATTTTATAAATTATATTTTATCTTATTTTTATATTATATGCTCTAAAATATGAAACATTTTAAATACAAATTAAGTTTGTATATATTCACATGCCCACCTGTGCACACACACACACACACACACACAGGCACACACAGACATATTGCTGTAATAATCTTTGAGGACACAAAATTGAGTCAACCACAGCTCCTGACTTCGGGGCTTCACATGTGATTAGAGATGCAGATATGTGTGCTTTACCAGCACTGATATGGTTCGACCAACCTTAGTCATCTTTGTATGTGTTTCTACATATGATTCTCATTCATTATTTAGAAATGTGTTTTGACTCAGTGCATTTTTTTCTTTGAAGGCAAATGTCTAATTTACTTTGAATTTTACAGTAGCAAAATTTAATCTTTAAATTTCAAATCACAGAAACATAAATGGAAAGGATGTATATGAAAATAAAATACCAATTTATTCTGTTTCTCAATTGAAGGCGGGGGTCAAGATTTTGAAGAGAGAGAGAGAGAGAGAGAGAGAGAGAGAGAGAGAGAGAGAGAGAGAGAGAGAGAGAGAGAGAGACAGTGCATAAAAATGAGATCAAATTTTTAGTTCATGTGTCCTTTATGGATATTTTCTTTCCATGCTGGTGGCTATGCTCTTTATTATAGAGCATTCACTCTGTCCCAGGAGCTGTGCTAAATATTTAATCCTCCCTAAGTCTTCAGGTGGATACTCAGAGTTTCCTTCTATAGAAGAAACTAAAGTTTAAATTTTACCTATGTTGAAAACATGTAAGTAACTTCATGTAAGTTTTGCATGAATTGAAGATACAGGTAAGGAATGGTGGAAATTCCATAAATATATATTTGGTTTTGGAGTCTAATTTTTTTTTTAAAGATTTATTTATTTATACAAGCACTGGGTACAGTCTGAAGCGCGGGAGGGTGAGAGAATTCACCAGAGCCAGAGTGGGGAGCAGAACAGGCAGAAGGACCTAAGCACACTGCTGAGAGGAGCAGCAGGTGCAGCAGGAGAGGTCCGCGCGCTATGTGGGACCCTCGCTGGTGGCTGGGCATCGAACTGGTGCTGCAGAGTCTGCGGGCAGCTTCTCAGCCAGCGCTCAACCGTTGTGCCACCAGGGGAGGCCCTGGAGTCTAATGCTTAATCCTATGATATATTGAAACAAAATTAAAGAAAATTTATTCAAATTCTTCTAATAGTATCTTATATTGCGTGGTGTTAAATACAACATTTAAGTATTTCATATGTACCACCAATCTCAGGAACAAACCTGTGATATAGACAAAGCTAGTCTTGCCCCAGGTAAGGTTACGGACATAGGTAATTGCTTGAATTTCACATGGCAGCACACCCAACAACTAGATCCCAGGCTTCCTGACTTAGTTTTGCAATTGCTACCAGGTATTTCTTCTGCATTAGTTGAGTTTGCTAAAGGATAAAGTTGTCCTTGTTCTTTAGGATTTGCCTTTTTCTCCTTTTACTTTATTTCAACTTTGATGCACTTAGTTAATAATCCAAGAATGTTGCTAGAGTAGCAAAAATTTGATTAGAATCATCACCTTCGGTATTTCAGGTAATGGAGTGGAGTGATGAAAGCATGAAAAGCTGAGCCCATTCATTCAGTTCCCGGGCTGGCTTCCTGGATGCATTAAAGTTGACATCTGGTGTGGCTTCCATTGCTTTCTTCTTGGAGCCTTAGTTGATTACTTGACACCAAGTATTAGATCTGACCTGATCATTAGCCCAAACAAGATTTGCATAATTAAGCTACTGAGATTTGTTTCCCCTCACTGGACAGAAAAGCCTTACAAGGTGAGGGCTTTGTTGAAGTGATAAAACTGATTAGATCCTTAGCAGTAAAGGAATCGGATCTTAAAAATTTCCTCTAGCTCTTGTTAATGAGGCAAAGACAACACTTAGCAGGGAGAATGAGGTCACTAAAAAGAGAAACATTTTTTTTCTTTAATAAAGAGCTGATTCTAAAGCTCCTTTTAAAATCAAGGGCTGAATTTATTGTCCAGAATAAAGCTCAATTTAAATGAACAAATAAAAAGTTTTTTCTCAGGGTGTAGTAATTATGTTTAAACTTGCCAACAATATGAAAAAAAAAAAAAGAAAAGGGGAACATTAAACAATTAGAGAAAATAAAACAGATATAGAAACGAAAATAATTAAATTAACAATAGCTACAACAATACTAAAATAAGTCACAATGGTTTGTTACACAGATGTGTGGTATATTGATAAGAACGCAATGTGTCTCAAAAAATGGCTTTCTTGATTTTCCTTTGCATGTCTCCCCTTTCCTTGAACCACAAGTCGAGCAAATACATCATTTTCCTGTGATACACTTAGACAAATCTCACATACTAACAATGTCGATAACGTTCTGTTTTGCTTTACATGTCACTTTTACAGATGGTATTATTTGGTATTCACAAAACTTGACAATGAGAGCCGTATTGTATACATATTATGAGGCTGGAATGTGACTAAAAGTTTATGTGATTTGCTTAAGAATTTGTAAACTAGAGAGTTAGAAGTCAAATATAATTTCTCTCTGCCCCCCTTCAAAACGTGACCTGTGTATTGTATGATGTTTTTTTAGTTATATAATTTTTTGAAGTCCCTGACTCTCTCCTCTGTTTCTTGCTAAGTCTTTATTTCAGTGGCTAGAAAGTGACATGACAAATGTGTGTTCATATGGAATACATTTTACAGAATGTAAATTGTATGTATACACACACACACACACTTATTTCTGTGTTTATATTTTGGACATCTTCCATTATGGACGTCTTCCATAACACAGACTCCGTATTTTTCAGTTTCAATTTGTTCCAGTGAAATTATCAATGATGAAGAACAACTGGAAGTAGAGAATAGATAACGTGGGACATGGTTTATAATGAGAGTGGACAGAGGGCAGATGGACCCTCTACCTTGTTTACTGATTGTCGTTGGCTTTGCAGTGGATGTGAACGTATGTTCTGAGAATGGAAGGTTATAATGCAGATGGTACTGCTGTATAATTGATATATATCTAATTAGTGAGCTATGGAAATAGAATTTAAAATTTAGACTTTAAATAAATTTAATGTTTATTTCATGAAAATTCTCTCCCTGTGTGTTTCTTTATATTGAAAGGCAGCATAGCAAAGTTGATGGAGGAAAGCAGGCTATCTTTTGTCCACTTCTAACTCCATTAAAACTTATTAGCTGTTAGAATTTGGTTTCATTACTTAACTGTAATTTAAATTGAATATGGAAATAATGCCTGCTTCATATGACTGCAGTGAGGATTACATGAGTGTGTGTGTGTGTGTGTGTGTGTGTTTATGCAGACAAAAGAGGAAAACATGAATGTGCATACTAGGATATGTTTAGCATAATTTGTTGCAGGTAATGAGTACTCAAAACATGTTAATTATTATTATTCAATCGAGCTCAGTCATTCTCCACCGTAGTATAATTGTCTGTGAAAGGAGATTTCCTGATGGTTAACTCCAACTCATATTTTCTTTGTTTCTCTTGAACTCTTCTACATTTCATTTTTTTATCGACTCCTAAATTTTCAATTTCTATTTTCATATGATTGCAGCATGATACAATGCTTTCTACATCACCGGTTCTAAGTCTGTGGGGAGCTATCCCAGACTTGGTAGATATTCCCATGGAAAGCAAATGTGGTTGGATCTTCTGATCCCACCAGAGATAGTCTGTTCTCCTAAAACTTGGTTCATCTTAATTCCATTTTATGCAAATATCTGATGTTTTATGATTATGGTTATTGTAGTTTGCCTGGCCTTCTAATCTGTGGGAGTGTTGACCTGCTAGAACCTCCTGATACTATTCTTCCCTCCTTGACCCTTATGTGTAAATCATGCTTTATTGAATTTATTGAAGACAAAAGCTTGCTGTATTTTTGCTTTCTCTATCAGTGTCTTTTTCTTTCATTTTATCTTCCTAAACCATCTTCCTCAGCCATCACATTAATTTCTAAATCTGTAGCTTTCTCACTTCCATACTTATAATTTCCAAATTGATGGCTTTATTTTAGACTTGTCTCTTCTGTTTGAGATAAATCTGTCTAGTTATTTACTAAGCATTATATCTGTATATATCTGTGCAAATAAAATTTGAAATGTCTCAGATATGCTTTAATTATCTTCTTCCTCAAATTTATACCTTTTCTATTTAAGTAATTCTTACTGGGGCTCCTAATGTCATCATTTACCAGGGACCTAAACCATGAATAAGAATTGTTCTTCATCTCATCACATCTAATTTATTTCCATAGCCTAGTTTATTTCCACAGCCTTTAATTTTTAATCTACCATTATATTTAATTTCTCATCTTTTCACAGTGTACTATAACATTACCTGATTGTCTGTATTCAATCTAATATTTCTGTATACTATCAGTACCTTATAGCTAAATATTTCTAACAGACCAATTTGTTCATACTGTAGTCCTGCTTTAAACATCTACTTTCATTATGTTTCCTAAAATGCTTTGCAGACTATTCCAAAAATACTCTATGTATTGCCATGAATAAAGGAGTTTATAGTCAAATAAAATGTTGCTGAATCTGTTTTTGCTTGAAAAATCGTAGCACACATACTTTAAAGAAAGGCGATATGAAGTTCTGCTCTTAAGTACAAAATTCTATAACAAGATCTTATGTTTAAAGTCAAGAACTGGGCCTCCCCAGTGGTGCAGCGGGTTGAGCGCAAGCTGTCCGCAGCCTTCCCGACCCCTGTTCGATTCCCGGCCGGGGAGATTCCCACATGGCGTGGCAGACTTCCCCTGTCTCTCCCGCTGCTCCCCTCAGCAGTGTATTTTGACCTTCTGCTTGTTCTGCTCCCCACTCTGTCTCTGGTGGATTCTCTCACCCTCCCATGCCTCTGGCCTGTACCCCATTGCTTATATAAGTACATAAATCTTAAAACAAAAAAATCAGGAACTTGTTTTGTGATTTTTTAATATTAGTTAATGTTTAACTGTTGACATATATGTTCCTGATTTCACTTCTTTGATAATTAATGTCTTCAGTGCTTAACTCCATAATTGAATTTTTCCCCTTTTGTACTTTTTATAGCTATATGAATGACATTCATTTAGTTCCCTAAATATGAAGCTTAATTCTGTTCCATTGTGTTTGTTTTTGGAATAGTGCTAACTTACCTAATGATTTTCATCTTTGAAAATTTGGCTGTTTAAAAAGTCAAATCATGTCTTCAGTTGTTAGCATATGACTTGGTACATTGTGGGTGCTTGATCTATGTTTTAGTAAATAACAAATATGGAGAAAATCTATAATAGAAAGTGAAGGGATATGAGATTTGCAGTATTTGTCTAGCTATTCATTCTACCTACAAATTGCTTATTTAGGAAATCTAACAACTCTTTGATAGTTGTTCCTTAAAAATATGAATGAGGACTTCTTGACCTTCATAATTTAATTCCGCCTCAAAAAACTTTCTTTTGTTTACCTTGCAAGGTTTAGGAAATTATTCCACATTATAACATACAATTTTAATTTTTATAGGACAAATAAAATTTAATTTTTTGAGCATGTTATAGCTGTTTTCTTTCCACTGTGAAAATTTCCTAAGAAACCATTGTAAATGTTTTCTATTTATTCCTGGCAGGTAATATTTGAAGCTGAAGTCTCAGGAGGGAGAAATGGTTATATTGCCATCGATGACATCCAAGTGCTGAGTTATCCTTGTGGTAGGTTGTGATTACAAATTGTGTTTTTCTATGTCCTTTCAACAGTTGTCTTATATTGGCAGTGACTGTTGATTGTTTATTATTTGCTCATTGCTGTCTCTCTTGTTCTTGTTTTCTTAGCCTTTTTGTTCAGTTTAAAAAGAACACTGATTTATTTCTAGAGGTTTTGAAGCAAGTAATTTTTTGGCTAGTAACTAATTGTGCACATACTAGAGAATCCTTTGAAATTATTTAATTACTGAGAACAAAATACAAATGCAAGTTCAGGCCAGACATGTTCACTCATTTTAGTACTATTAAATTGTCTGAGAAAGTTATGAATAATAACAGCTCACTATCTTATGTGAGCTGTTAAGTTGAAAGCTTAGTGCAAGAGAGAGAATGAATTAGTTCACTTTATTTTTAACTTAGGGCTAATTTTTATATGTTATAATAAATATCTGGTTAATCCAATTTTAACAACAAAATAATAGAAAGCAAACCAAATAGGAAATGCACTATACTAATACATAGTTTTGTTTATAGCCTTAGATATATGTTGGTTGTTCTTCAGATGGTGTGACTAGATTTGTATTTATGTCCCATTGCCTTAAAGAAAATTGTTGCATGCATTCAGTAATACCAGAGCATAAAAACAACTGGCATAAATTCAAATTTCACCTATATCTCTCAACAGTAGTATTATATAGGGACCATTAATTTTGGATGATCTGTTGGATGATCCTCCTCTTAGAAATTCTCTAACATTGTAGCAGCATGCACGGCGGCCCCACTGCCTGTGGTCAGTTTTTGCTCCTGCTCCCTATGGTGCATCAGCATCACCTGCTGAGTGTGACATATCACAGATTGCTTTGTTCCCTTCCCTACTTCTGATTCTATAGGTCTGGGACAAGGACTGAGAATTTGCATTTCTGACAAGATTTCCTATGCTGCTGCAGCTGTTGCTGGTAGTGGTCTAGAGTTCACTCTTTGAGAACCACTGTTTTAGCCCTTGGTCTAGTTTGAGCATTTCTTTTTCTGAAGTTACTGAGAAGACAGCAGGCAAGGGTCAAATGACTTATTTCATGTGGTCTATTCTAAGAGAAGAAGAACAAAATTATCTCTTTCAGAATTCAAGTTGGTTTACTAATTTTTTTCAACCCATTAACATGAGTGAGCCGTTTTTCCATCCATTGAGTGTACACACGAGTAAACACATTTTACAAATGACTTGAGCACAACAGCAGTCTCATTGTGATATGGTTCTCCATGAGCTTTCTGTTATTCACTGAGGCTTAGTTTGTCCTGTTTGCATTTCCTTTCAGTTGAAAACATGAATAAAGTTTCAGATTTGAAAGATAATTATAGAGAATACTTGTTTGGCAGTCAAATAACTCATGTATATTTTGACTGCAATCACCACTTTTTATTGGTATCTAATATTTTCTTGGAGTAACTTCTTTATAAAGAATAGGGGTAAAATTTTTATTATAAAGGAATAGGAAAATGGATTTATCAACAATTAAGGTGATATTCTATTTGAAAGAAACAAACATTCCCTTGTTCTTTGAAGACTATTAAAGTAAAAAAAAAAGTGATCTAACTATTTACAGTGTTGCTCAATAGTTCAATGACTGTGTGTATGTGGGTATTTTAGATATGACTATATATTTTTCTGCTTTACTATGATTTGTGCCTATTTCATCTCTTAGCTGTTTTATTATTGCCCATATGCAACATGCTATGGCAGCCCTTTAACAGTAATTATTAAGTGCTCATGCTCTATAGAACAATGCTCTAGCAATTATGGGGCAGTAACTAATAAAACTATTGAGATAGGGAGAACTACGAAAACTATGAGAGTGAATGGAAATGATATCTTTCATCACAAAGAAAACCCAATTTTCTTCCATTTGGTATTAGTCTTAGCCTAAAGTAAAAGCATTCACAACATTATTCTTTTGGGAAAAGGTAACCTGGCATGTTTTCTTCATATGAAAAAAGTAACTTTTTCCCTACCTTCACAGATAAATCTCCTCATTTTCTCCGCCTGGGAGACGTAGAGGTCAACGCTGGGCAGAATGCTACATTTCAGTGTATTGCTACAGGGAGAGATGCTGTGCATAACAAGTTATGGCTGCAGGTAAGGCCAAGTTCACACAGCTACCCTTGATTTTAAAAAAAGAACTGCTTGTAGTCTCAATTTCTGTTTCTCAATCTCTTTCTCTGACAGGTCCTTTGGTTTAACTGTCTACAGATTCATTTTAGATATTTCTGTTTCTGGAATATGAATAAGAATATAACAATATATATAGTTAAAATCCTTGAAATAGTTTCTAATGAAACCTAAATATTCTACAGTACATCCAAACGAAAAAACAGTTTTTGCAGACTCATTAAAAATAGGGAGAAGACAAACATTTCCTCTTTAAATATTATGAAATTTCCACTTATAAGAGCATGGTACTTAAGTAGGAACTGTAATATTTTGATTTATTTTTAATGTATTATAAGAAAACTTTGTGAGTGTTTCTGGAAATGTGAGTTGAAAGAGAGTCGTCTTTTTTTTTTTTTTTTTTTTTTTTTTTTTTTAGAATTTTTGTATGTAAGTGTTGTCACAGACCTGAGGTTTGTGCCTTGAACATATTAAATCCTTAGTAAATATGTATTTAGTGAATTGCAATGTAGCATACTTTTGGAAAATGTAAATGGTGTATGTAAAGGGCTTTATAAAAGAATCAGAAAGATAAACAGTAGGCTAAGGAAAGGGTCATTCCTTCAGAAAATAATTGTCAATCCTGGGGAAGGAGTATACAGTGGGTGAAAATAAGAGTAACTCTAAAGCCATACAGCTGGCTGGATCTAAGAAAGCTGGTTGCTGAATTAAATGTTTGAAACTAGATGTAAACATAATATTCCCTGAGCACCTTTGTTATTATTTTGTTCTATTTGCATGAGAATGAGGAAAGAGACTTAGTTAGAATTTTAAATTTCTGAGAAAACCAATAGAGACCAAAAAGAAAAATCATTTTAAGATTACCTTAGTTTCTTGAACATAGACATCAGGATTTATTGTATTTTATCTTTAGAGAATAAAATTCATGTTTCATATAATCATTAATTTGCAGGTGGTTTGGTGATGATAATAAATGATTATCAAAATTAGTATAATAACTGATATTGTACTATATGCTATAAATAAATATGCTATTTCTTCTAATTCCCTCAATCCTGTTAGATGTTATAACAGATGTAGTTCATATGAAACTAATTGTCACCAGTTTCAGAAGTTATTTGATTTGCAGCTAAGCATATACAATCTTGATATGGCTAAAGGAAATGAGTCTTTTCCATTTTTTCTGAGATTATGCTAACTTCTACTATAAATCTTGAGTTACAACATATTTCTTTCTGCATAGCATATTGCATAAGGTGTAGCTTGTTTTGTTAGCTAAACATCAAGTCAGAATCCATTTTATTTCTTTGCCAATATAGTTTTGAAATATGTTTAGACATTTAAAAATTATCTTCCTAATTATTTTTCATTTAGGTGGTTAAACATAAGTAGGCATTTGACTTTAGTTGTGATCTACAAAGTCTTACCTCAGGGAACCAGAGACTGTCATTCTCTACCAATTTCATGCCCCAGGATTTAATGTAACATTGAAATGAAAAGGGTTTTGTGTACTCAGACACCAGCTGCCTTGTGGCAACAAAGGCTTTCTGGCCCCACTGGTCTAAGTGGGTTGCAGTCAAAATAGTACTCAGTTTTTTATTTCCTAGTTTGTAGATTGGCTCACTTTGTTTTAGTTTCTTGTAATTTTTCTCTTGCCAAATTTCAAATCAGATGAAAAATAAAATATTCAGTAAGACTTCTGCTTTTTTTCTCTTCCATTTACATTTGTGAAGCTGAATTTCTGTGTCAGTCTTCTGTTTTGCCATTGATGCTGTTCCTCAGCAGTTAACATATTCATCTTACTAATTAAAACCCTTTTTTCTTTTCAATAATACTAGATAAGTTACCTTAACTTAATCTCTTTAATCACTTTACTTAGTTAAGGAGTGTTTTCAAATTAAATAAAAAAACAGCTTACTTTTACTTCATAGTTATATCTTATAACCATAAGAAAGAACAGTGGAGAATCAGAAAGTAGACAGAGACTTAAAACATCTTTATCGTTTATTGAAAGTAAGAGAGATATAATAAGACAGGAATAATCTAGGTTCCACAATTAATTATAAGCCAGACCATATAAATAGATATCAGGTCATTTGTTTGGTGCTGAACAAATTGCTAGTAAGCAGGAGGCCCACTTCTTACATTTAACCTTAGTTCTAATCCTTCAGACTTTCTAACCTAGTTAATTATGTAGGTTAGAGAATTTATTGAAATATTCTGTAAAAAGAGATATTGGATCTATAAAAGGAAATGTTGGACAGAAATTAAAATCCCTTTCACTTATAAGATGTTAAATGAGGTCTTTGTATTACTTCTGATCACCTGAAACATGGCCTTTATTGCCTCTGTTGTGTGACGAGAAAATGTAAAAATGTTGTTATTGGCTTTATATGGGAAAAAAATGGTACCTTAAATTAAGTGCCATTGTGAGAACAACTGCTTAAGATGTCTGTGACAGTACTGACAATGAATGTAGTTGATGCATCTCAGTGAAAGGTTACTACATCCTATCACAGAAGTAATAGAATAATAGAGTAGCTGTTACACCTGCCCTGGTGAGCTGTAATGAAATTGGTGATCATTTTATATGGTCTCCAGATCACTTGTATAATATTGCATTTCAATTGATAAAATGTGTAAATATGGGTAAAAATAACAAAAAGTAGCAATTTTTCTATTTTAAAGGAAAATTATGAGCTATAACTGCTATGAAAAATAATGACCATATACATAATATATTTGATATTTAAAGTGACATATGGAAAACATTTAGAGAATAAATTATCTCACTTGTCTTTACCATGCTATTCACATCTCACTCACTTTTATTGTTAAGATGACTATAAATTAGAAAAATTTTAAAATGGAGCACAAAAAAACACTCAAACATTTTAATGAGTTAATCCATAAGGCACATCATAGTGGTACTGAATGTATCTTTAGGGAATATTTTTTCCTGTGCGCTCTCAAGTGATTTAATTATTGAGACTCAAAATTAGGTTATGTAGACATTAAAAAACTATGACAGAATATATAACCTACCTTAACACTCCTTATACATTCAGAGTGAACAGTTGATACATAAAATAACATGGATGAGTAATATTAGTATTCTTTTGCATGTCAACAGCTAGAAAAATGATAAAATCATGAGACTTTCTGAAACATCATTTTAAAAAGTGTATTGTATAATTCATTCATGTCAGATAAGGAACTTAAGGCTAAAATGTCTTTTGTTGCTTATAGAGATCTTTCAAATTCCTTTCTACCATAACTCTCATTGAATTTGTGTGTATACTAGATATAAACATTTAACATTTTCTTGTCAGTTTAAGTTTTCAGTATTTCCCCATATCAAAAGATGTTTTTCAATTCTTACAAGTTATAGAAGAAAATTATGTTGTGTTCTTAAGGAACTCCCAGCAGTAAGAATTTGTGGTTCTTAAGACTTCAGTAAATTATAGATTATAGGAAATAAGATCATTAATGAAATTTTAATATCTAATTTATACTAAAGCAAAATAATAAAAGCAACTAGCCCTATTCCTGGTGTGCTAGGTATATGGGTGTATACACATTTGTCTAAATTTAGGATCTGTGCAACTCACTGTATCTATATACCGTATGCCTCAATAAATCATAAATGTGTATATGAGCCATTTTATCAAATAGCAAAATTACAGTTATAGGAGACAGGTTATTGGAAATAGTAGCATAAATGGCAAAAGCCTATGAATTTTACCCACATATTTACCCATCTCATTCATTTGAAGTGCTATGACTAGGTTAAAGGGAAATTTATTAGTCTAAGATAAATTATAGAAGTTTTAAAAGAAAGTGTGTTCTGAGTATTTATTCTGTTATAAGAACATGTTATATCTTTCCAGGATGTGAAAGAATTGAGACATGGGCTGGACTACAACTTATAAATTAGTATACTTTTTATGAAGGTCCAGTATAAGTGGACACCTACATGGCAAATCAAATCAAGCCCATTGCTGGAACATCTGTCAGACCATATGCTTTGGCTTCAGGTTCTGTGTAGAAACGAAAATGCTAATGACTCCATCCATCATTATAGAGCTTGGCAGGCAGGCATCATTGCATTGGGCATAGAAATTTAACAGTGGAGTTTCAAAAGTAGGCAATTGTTTGGGTAGATTTGGTGGCACCGTTTGTTTTGGTGGATTGAAATGAGGCTATTTAATGTGTGGCTGGTAATCCTATATAGATTGCCATCATATCTGTGGCAATTTGGGCCAATCTGTCAGTAATCACTGTAGGTGCTGGCATTTTGCCTCCTGACTGGGCCTGCCAAAACAAGAAAGTCAGCCATCACTTTGCCCTTGGTGAGGCTCGTCACTGCTAATATAGCATGATACCACTAGGTTCTCAGCCAAAGGAAATGTCATTCCTTGTAGAGTAGTAGATAATTTAAGCAATGGATTGAGAATAATAATTGGAGAGTAAAATTAGTAAAACGAGATGCAAATTGCTCTAAAGCACAACCAGAATGAAGCTGACCTCTTGCAATACTAACTGATGGTTGATGAAATGGTTGAGGGTCAATGAAAACGGTTGACCTGAAACTTCTGGCCACAGAATGTTTTATCTATTTAGGGAAATGGCATGACCATGTTCCTGTACTACCTGTGAACATTTCATCATGTAGCAGTAGAAATCTGAAGCATGGTTTACTTTTTAAAAAATGAGTTAACATGCCATTCACAGCAATGTGGATGGAGCTAGAAGGAGTTATGCTCAGTGAAATAAGCAAAAAGGAAAAAGAAAAATATCGGATGGTTTCACTTACAGCAGGAATATAGGGGAACCAAATGAGACATCCAGTGTAAAAAAAATAACAGTACAAAACACAACAAAGCAAAAATGGACAATTATAAATCAGAGACATCCTGCAGGGGAGGAGGCAGGAGGGGGATCAGAGGGAGGGAGGGAGGAGCACAGGGGACTGTGGTGATGGTGCACGGGTGCATTTGTGACGGAAACTATGGGGACTACATCTGAGGGGGCGGGTGCGGGGGAAGCAAATATTGTTTTAAAATGAACAATGGGGCCTCCCTGGTGGCGCAGCGGTTGAGCGCTGGGCTGCAAAGCTGCCCATAGCCTCTGCAGTGCTGGTTTGATCCCAGGCCGCTGGTGAGAGTCCCACATGGCCCGAAGAGCTCTCCTGCGTGCCTGCTACTCCCCTCAGCAATGTACTTCATCACTCTGCCTGTTCTACTCTCCGCTCTGGCTCTGGTGAATTCTCTCACCCTCCTGCGCCTCTGACTGTACCCAGTGCACGTATAAATAAATAAATAAATAAATCTTTAAAAAATAAAATGAACAATGATGTAAAAAAATTAAAAAAATAATAATAAAATAATGAGTTAATCTGGAAGTACAAGTTTTTAACTGAAATATATCACTATACTATTTCAAATGCTATTTAGTCATTGTCCACAAAGTTCTTTCTAATACTCCTATGCTGTAGTATTTTCCCATGCCTACTTATAATCTTATAAGAATTATCAAATATACTGTCATGTGTTTGTAGCATATTTAATCACCATGAGAGATTTCCCTATCCCTAATACCATTTCCTTTCATGAAAAACATCTGGCAACTTTGCATTTATAACAATAGGGGAAAATTCTTGGAAGAAATTAATTTATGCCTGAAAGCATGTAATCAATGATATATAATTCATTCAAAACTACTTTTAGAGGAACTTTTCAAAGCCAAATTGATAAAATATATGCTAAGTTCAACATATGATGGGCTCCATGGGGTGGGGGGCTGGGGAGGAATGAGATGCAGTGAATTATCCTGACTGGGCGTGTGAGAACTCCGACATTTTCTAAACCATTGGCCCAAAAGTGCTGACATATTAAAATAACAAAAGGAAGTATATGATTATGAGAGTAGTGAATAAAGGTGAAGAAAATATGTCAGGTTGGCTAAAGAGATATTGTAAATATGTATTGTGGGAGACTGGGTAAATTTCTTAAAATCTTAGTATACCATGAATAAACAAGAAGGATTAGGTTGTTCTGTGTAGATACTAAAGTGCAATAATAACAAATAGCTTGAAATTGTGGTGAAAGATTTAAGTTCATTATAAGGAAGATCTTTGTAATTGTAGGGCTGTAAAACCTAGAATCAGCTACTACAGCAGGTAGTAAAATTACAATTAGTGGAAGGATCGAAGCAAAATCTGGATAAGTACTTGCTGAAGATGTAGAAGAAATTTACACAGGAAGCTGAATGTTTTTTTAAGATGCTTTCAGTTTTGAGAGATGCTTTTATAAGTGAGTAAGGAAAGACCTTCCAGAATCTAAGCACTGTGCTATTTCAGGGTTGGAGAGAACAACATAGACTTGATTATTTGATGAAATCATTAATGAAAATTTCATTGTATAATCAAAGTTTAAATAGGTATTGTTATCACAGCAGTTTAGTATGTGTGTGTGTGGGGGTGAGATTGGAGCTTAAGGGGAAGTATATTTCTGAAGTGGAAAGTTCACAAAGAGAAATATGGGTAAAATGGCTTTTGGTTGACTTAGGACTACGTCATGATGGGACAAATGCAAGCAAGATACTCCTGTTAGCAGTACAGACATCAGCTAGTGGGGCCCAGAATTGGCCTGTTTTGCTGCAACTAGAAAATATGTGAGCAGGGTAGGAAAGGTGTGAATTGTAGTTCTGGTTGGTATCAGTTAACAGAATTTGGAAAGATGAGAGTGAAATAATAAAGTATGCTTTCCTCAAAGTTAATTTTTTAATTAAATGAATGGATGTTTTCTTATTTTCTGCTTAGAACTCTGTTAGACCCATTTTTTTTTTTTATACTTTCTGTCCCTTTCTATCTTCATAATTGCATATAAATTAGCCTAAATAGGAGTGTAATATACAAAGAGATATTCATTCCTTCAGACTCCTTTCGGTCTTAGTATAAGTTATCAAGGTAGTTTGAAATTTGTGGCCCAATTTAAACCTCTGTGTGATCCTGGTATTACCTAGGACAATTGATCTAAGGTGTTTTCAACCTTGGCTTCTTTTGTCCTTTGTGACTCTCAGAACAGGAGCCATGTCAGAGAGGAGTGTTAATCATGTCTGTCTCGCTTTTCTGGCTTCTTGCAAATTGTTCTTGACTTAAACTGACAGATGAACATTAGATTGCTGTTTAATTCTAATTTTTCTGTGTAACCTCAGTTTAAACAGTAGCGATTTTTTTTTTCTGTGTATATGCTGATTTACAATTAATCTCGCTCCCTTTAAGAAGCCAGGTTCTATTTTGTAGCAAATAGCTATCACTCCTGTCAGTCCTGCTTTTTCCTGAGGACATTGGATTGTTCCAGTCCATGGCATTGCATTCTTCCCTCATGGCATCTATAAAAAGTCTGCTTACAGGTCTGGAGTGAAATTTGTGACCACATATCATGAATAGTAATATTTATCTTCCACCTTCAACATTTTGAGTATTTATGAAATAAGGCATTTCAGATAGTGTAATCATTTAATTTTGAGGATTGTTCAATATTGTTCAATATTCTTGAGGTTATTTTGGTTGACTTTATGTGACTTTCTACCATAAAGAGTTCAATGCCTTAAAGATATAGCACATCCTTTTTCATCTTCAATAATTTATGAACTCTGAGTTTGTTGTCTACAGATTACATAATTTATTATAAATGAATAATGTGTGGAATAGCCTTCATCTTCCTTATCTATCCCCTGAACATGACTATAAAAGCCTGGTAATCATGAGAAGCTGAAGAATTTCATCTTATCAATATCTATAAATTAAAATTCACTGCTTTTTCTGTGCCAGAATAGTGTGTTCTTCCAATGTTTATAGAGCTACCCTTTCAGTGTGTTTTCCAGATGGGATATGTCAAAAACTTCACATCTTTCCATTGAGCTCCTGTGTTTACTCTTATACCATAGGGGGTTTGGCAGTGGGCTCTGTTTCTTTTTTTATGAAAAACTGTGTGGTATAAAAATATTACACTTATAAAGTCATTTTATTATAAAATAAAACAGACATAGACCAATCACACAGATTTCAGGACTATGACTCAATGAAATTTTGTAAGGTGCCTACCACGCAGATCATGATAGAGATTTTGCCAACCATCATAGAGGCTCCACCATTATGCTCCATTCCAGTCACAACTGGATAACCCCCCTGCTTCTACAAGTAACTTTAGCATGGCTTATAATCTTTTTTTTTTCTGTACTCATTTATATGTCCCTAGACATTATAGTCTTATCTCTTTATAAAAATAGGTATATTAAGTCTCTCTTAATCTTTGGTTTGTCCTCTTTTTCTTTTCCTCAGAATTCTCTATTGAGGAATGCAGGGCATTTGACTTGTTTCAGACTGCTTGTGTTTTGCTAATTGCATACAAATGTCTTCTTCAGATCAACATGTTCCTCTGAATTTCCTGCAAATTGGCAGGCAGATCTGAAGTCAAGTTCCGTGCTTTGGCAATGATAGAGGTGGTGCTTGGTATGATTAAAGGAGGCCCCAAATGTGTCATTTTTTCCCCAGTGATCCTGATAGCCATTGACGCTTAATGTTATATTCATTCCTGTAGGTTGTACATGATAATTTTCTAATTCCATTATTTCTCTTGTATTTGTTTAGTTAATGAAAAGACACTTCTCATCTACTATTTGATTGCTCAGTGACATAGCTCATTATGGAAAGAGAGGATAAATGCTTAAATCTTTTGTTTGCTAGTTTTCGATATAATTAGTTGATTCCCTATCATCTTCTAAAGGTGTCTACTTCTTTCTTTTCTTAAAATTATTGTGAACTCATGGATTTATCCATATTGAACATAGTTCAATTTATTACACTATTAACTGTCATTAAATTGAAATTGTCCCATCTTTGGCTAGTGGAAGATCTCTTCAAGTTGGCTCCAGCATCCTTAGATATCACTTCAGTAATTTTTATGAGTTTCCCTACTACCTGGCATCATGAGACATTCCACACTCATCTTTTACATTTTGTCCTCCAGACCTGGTTCCTTGGTTTGTTTTAGTGAGAAACTGCATTTGAAGACCTCATGGGTGCTTGTAAGTACTCATTGCTGGACTTTTTGAGTAAACAGAACTAGAAAAATATGCATATATTTTTAGACAAAATCTTGTCATATTGACACTTGAAAATCATACCTAATATTTAATGTTTTTTCTGTTACAATTTGTCAACTGTGCCTTGTTTTTTACAGGGGAAGAAAGAATTAGAATATTCCATAGTTCTTCATGTTTTATTTTGTGTTACTTTGCGTAGACATACCCAGTCTCCATTGTTAGCACAGTTCTGAGGTGCACTGCAAGTTCACCCACTTAGACTTTGTTTAGTGTTACTTTTGCATATTGACTGTTGTATCATGTTTCATCATTAGTCCATGCATTATGTCTTCCTAGGAGTTCTGGCTGCCTGAAACTAATTTTCTTGTAGATATCTTAGGAATAACACATGGAAATAATATTCTTTGTATTCTTAAATAGTGTGTCTGTGTCCATGGTTATTAAGTCAGTTCTGTATGTTATAAAATTCTTCCTTTATATTTTCTTTCCTTGAGTAACTTAAATATGTTACTTCTTTTTGTAATGACATAAAGCCTTGGTATCAAGGCCTGGTGATATTTTTTTTCCTCTTATAACCAATTTTCTGCTATTTTTTTAGATGCCAAATAATTCTTTTTCTTCAAAGGCTCTAACTTAGAATATATATAATTGTGGGTCATTATGTTTGTTTACACTCAGGCATGTGGTTTCATCTTCTATTTTGCATTTTGAAAACATTTTATTCTCAGAAGTTTTTAAATTGTAATTTTGCACTTTTTCTGTTCCTTTGCTTTTATATGATGTTTTGTTGTATATTTGATCTTATTTCCATGTAATTATTAATCAACTTCTCTCAAGTCCTTTATATGCTTATTTTTTAATTTGAATGTCCTTTTTACATTTTATTATCTGAAAGATATCATTTGTTAAGTTTATTATCTGAAAGACATCATTTGTTAAGTTCATTTATTGTAATCATAATTTTTTAAATGATTTCTAATTTTTTTTCTGTATTCCGTTACCTCATACCTGTGTTTCTTAATTTAAATTGATACTGTTCCTCCATGGCATGAATTGTTTTCTTAATATGTTTTAGCTTATCTTGAAATACTATGTTGCACTTTGTTCTGTTCTCAGGATCATGCTATTCTTCTCTTAAAATTCTGTTAACGCTGTATCAGATTTGATTTTGATACATTTTAAGTATTTAATTTTTATCTGAAATGAGTTTTTTGAAATTTTCTTTTTAAACACATATTTTATTTATGCATACAAAAACTGGGTTGTTGGCTAGAGGTGTGGGGGGTGCGAGGATTCACCAGAGATAGAATGGGGAACAGAACAGGAGGACTGACTGAAATATGCTGCTGAGGGGAGCAGCAGATGAGACAGGAGAGGTCTGCTGTGCCATGTGGATTAGCTCCCTGGACAGAAATTGCACTTGTGCTGCAGTGGCTGCTGATAGTTTCATAGTGCTGTGATTAACCCTTCGTGCCTCTAGGGAGGCCCTTTTCAAAATTTTTAAGTGAGATTGGGCTCATACCAACTTTTTTGACTTAACAGATTTCTCTTCCCTTGCTTTATGTTTAAATTTAAGATTGCTTGCTTTCCAGAATATCTTTGTTTTATTTTCACCTCCACTTTGTATTGACCTTTTCTTTCCTTACTCTCTTTTGTATTTCTCTCTTTCTTATGTTACAGATTCAGACTGTGTGAAAAACTAGGCTACTGCCACCAACTTTCCAGAATCCCCCAGATGTAATGGTTTAATAGTAGTGTTCTCCTTTCTCTTCTCATCTTGCCTTTTATTAACAATTGTATAATTTTTATAACTGTAACTTCACATACTTTATAGGCCCTACTTTCTTTACTGTGGTTTAAAACTACTAGTATATTCCTTAGCTTAACTAAAATGTTCTAATTAACATGTACATGGTATTCCAGACTTTACCTTTTATAGATATTTGATTAAGATTATTTAATAGTGGTATTTTGCATACCTGTATGGGTACATCATGTGATGTACTATCAGTGTTTTCTTTACCACTAACAATGAAGTAATTATTGCCTTCAAATCTAATTGAATTTGAGAACCATTTGGGAAAATCCAGAAACAACACAAATCAGAAAACTCATCCAAAAAATTCTTTACCATCCAGAACTATTTCTGGTAACAGAATCATCTCTGTTAATCAGGGTCCAAACACAAAAAGCAGGACCAGTAGGAGGGGTCTCTCTCTCCCTCACAAACATTAACACACAATCTTTTCCCCCAAGAGGTTTGTTGCAAGGAATGATTGATGCTATTTTGCAGACTGGTTGGACAAGTCTGACATTTGTAGGGCAGACCCTTGGGTAGGGCAGACTGAATATTCAAGTGAAGAGTGAAATTACTCTTTACACGTGGAATTTTCCTGACTTCCTAGAAGCCTCAGCCATGGTCTTAAGACCATACAGCTGATTGAATCTAGACCATCCAGTTATCTAGGATAATCTATCTTAATGTCAATAGGTTAAGGATTTTAATTCCATCTATAAAGTACTTTTGCAGGGACACCTAGTTTAGTGTTTGATTGAGTAACTACAGACTGTATCCTACCCAAGTCGACATGTCATTGATCATCTCAGTTATCACATGTATTATTTGCTTAGATATTTATTTTGATTATTATCTTCATAATATTGCTATTATCAGGATTTACAATAAGAGCTTCCACACTAGGGCCTCCCTTGGTGGTGCAGGCGGTTGAGCGCAGCGCCATGAAGCTGTCCACATCCTCTGCAGCGCCAGTTCAATCCCGGCCAGCCGGCTAGGGTTCCACATGGCATGGCAGACCTCTCCTGTCTCGCCTGCTGCTACCCTCAGCAGTATATTTCATCAGTCTGCCTGTTCCATTCCCCACTCTGTCTCTGGTAAATCCTGTCACCCTCCCTCGCATCTGGTCTACCCCAGTTCTTACATAAATAAATAAATCTTTAAAAAAAAAAAAAAAAAGAGCTTCCACACTATTATCTCCCCTAATGTTCTCAACATTTTTGTTAAATAGTATGTAAAAGTTAATAGTCCATTTTTATTAATTTATTTCTAAAGATTTTATTTTTGCATAGAAGAGCTGGGGTGTAGGCCAGAGGTGTGGGGGTTGGGGAGCAGAACAGGCAGATTTAATGAAATGCACTTCTGAGGGGAGCAGAGGGTGAGACAGGAGAGGTCTGCTGCACCATATGTGGGTTAGCTCCGTGGCCAGGGATCGAACTCAGGCCATTGGGTACTTTAGTTAAAACTCTTTTTTCTGATATTACTTGACTTTTTTTACACTTGATCAGTGATCCTGATTTCTAATAATCTGCTATCCCCATCATATTTTTTTTTTTTATAGAGGCATGTTTTTATTTATTTATTTGTTTGTTTGTTCGTTCGTTTTGTTTATACATGCACTGGGTACAGTCAGAAGCGCGGGAGGGTGAGAGAATTCACCAGAGCCAGAGCAGGGAGCAGAGCAGGCAGGAGGACCGAAGTACACTGCTGAGGGGAGCAGCGGGCGGCAGGAGAGGTCTGCGCGCCATGTGGGACCCTCCTCCGGTGGCCGGGGAGCAGCCGGGGATCGAACCGGCGCCGCAGAGGTCGCCGGCAGCTTTGCAACCCAGCACTCAACCGCTGCGCCACCAGGGAGGCCCATATCCCCATCATATTTTAACCTCTGTTATGTCAGAATTTTAATATTTTCCACCACTCTTTTTTTCATTTTGAGTATTTACCTTCTTCAATCCTTTTATTACTTGGTGAACTTAACATTGTCATTTTAATGTACATTTTCTTGGAGGAATACTTAAGTGCTTAATCTTTTGAAATAAATACAATAATTTGTTACAGATATAATTATGTGCTTTTCTCAAAATGGTAGCATAGTGTTTCTAATTTTACATATATCTAAATTTCTAAGCCCTTAGAT
This sequence comes from Talpa occidentalis, assembly GCF_014898055.3. Classification (NCBI taxonomy): domain Eukaryota; kingdom Metazoa; phylum Chordata; class Mammalia; order Eulipotyphla; family Talpidae; genus Talpa; species Talpa occidentalis. The sequence goes on along the minus strand of NW_023602073.1, from coordinate 124,758,470 downwards.
TTATGTAATAACCTTTTATGTTTTTAAATTATCCAATTTTTCAATAATATGGGAATAACAATACTGATAGACCTATCATCTCTGTGAGGAAAAAAATTTTCATGTGGTAGACAAGTCCTGGTGAGGAACCCTCATGTTCTTATGAATAATTTGGCAAGATTGTTGTATGATTCATTTCTTTCTCAATTGTAGTGTGCAAATTTATTCTGAGATTAATTTGGGAAAAAAAGAGTATGAGTATTGGCCATCCACGTGCAGATCTCTTAATGCTGTTCAATGGGAAGGTAATACCAATATAGGAAAACTGGCTCTTTACAGTCTCTTCAACACTGAGAGGATGGAGGAATAATAAATCATTATGTGCCTAGGAAAGGTAATGAAAAATAAATCATAGAGTAAAATGATCTCTTTTAAGTACCACATTATTTAATCTAAAATTTCATTGGATTATATTCTTTCCTTCTGGGAAAAGATAAACTGAAATAAATTATATCATTGTAAATGTACAATTTTGACTTTAGGATTTTGCACAATTAACAAGCCCAGATATTAGAGAGCTGCACAAATTTTTGACACTCTGTCAGACACTTGATCAAGAATATCTTTCTATAAATGACTTGCCTGTTCCTATCAAATCTCATTGGCTTCAGAGCACATAGCCATTTTTAGACCTATCGGTGTTAATGGGAGAAAAAGCCCATAATTACTTTTGACCAACATGTCTCAAGCTATATCTTGATGAATAATCTAGCATTGTTAAAATGCAGAATTTGATCCAGTAGGTCTCAAGTGATTTCTATCTAGACTTTGCATTTGTAACATTCTGATAGGTGATGCTGATATTAATGGTCTATAGGCCGTTAAATGTTTGGTCAATAGTCTATTATAGAGGTTGAGAGTTTACCACTACACTTCTTTATGCCATGAACTGAATTTGCCCGGTGAATACTGCATTGCCACTACACAATGAAACTTGGTTTAATAAAGGAGTGATAGTACTTAGGAATTCCAGTGACTTGCCCGGGGTTACTTGCTGTTGAGTTCCAGCAACCTGTAGTAGGCAAAAGTTAATAAGAAAGCATGGCAGAGACCTTGTGAGGGGAAGGGGAGGAGTAGAAAAATGCAAAAGTCTTTGTTAAAATTCCACATCATATAATTTTCTGATTGATTTCTTGGTGTTTCTCAGAGTTGGGCTTTTTTTTTTTTTTTTTTTAAAGATTATTCATTTACACAAGCACTGGGCACAGTCAGAAGTGTGGGAGGGTGAGAGAACCCACCAGAGCCAGAGTGGAGAACAGAACAGGCAGACTGATGAAATACACTGCTGAGGGGAGCAGCGGGCGCGGCAGGAGAGGTCTGCGCGCCACGTGGGACCCTCGCCCGGCAGCTGGGGATTGAACTAGCACTGCAGAGGCTGTGGGCAGCTTCGCAGCCCAGCACTCAACCACTGCGCCCCCAGGGGAGGCCTAGAGTTGGGTATTTTTGCAATGGAAAAATCATTTAAAATCTCTAAGTCAGATAAAGAGCCTGAAACATGAATAGAAATGTCAGAAAATTTTATGCAAACTTTGCCACTTAAGAGTTGTTGTTCAAGTCAGTAGAATGCTGGAGTCAGGGAAGTCCATTTTGCAATCACCAATTATCAATTTTTCAGGCATTTTAAGAGCCAATTGTTATTACAGTGGTAATTTGAAAGTCACTATTGTGGGAGTATTTACACTATAAAAATGGAAAGATGCTACAAATCAGTAGCTTTTATTTTTGGTTGAAGAACTAACTGTTTACACAATTCTTGCCTTAGTTTGCTTAGTTTAAATGTCACTTCATAATTTATCAAATTAGTAAATCTCTATCCACTGCTCAGGGATACTGAGATGTTTCTCACATTTCCCTATTACAAAGAATTCTCAATTCAGCATACTTGTACATACCTCCTTGAGCACATTTGAAAGAGTGATTGGAAACATAATGGTGGAATTGTTGGACCCTAAGATTTATTCATCTTTAACTTTACTTGACAAATTGTATTCTAAAATCCCTCTTAACACTTCCATTTATAATTTCCCATAAAACCAATATTAATTTTAGGGATTTTTATTACATATACTATTAGTATGAAATTATATTTCAAGTAGTATAACAGAATACCAGGAATATATAGCATTTCACCAACAAGAATGGAGTTTGAGGATCATGACCCATTGTTTCTTGAAGTTGTGGCTTTTCTATGCCCTTTGTGCTATCGTTGAGATATAAAGGCTTAAATGTTTACTTAAGAATCTCTTTTCATGGCTATTAGGCATATACATGTCCACTTTTTATAGCCTATTTATTTTTTGATAGAGACATTTTTTTTCTTTTTGAGCTGTAGAAGATCTTTACATAACCTGGCTATTTATCTTTTGATGGTTATTTCCATTACAAATATCTTAACACAATACATGGCTTGAATTTTTCACTTTATTTATGATGTCTTTCAAAATATAGATGTTATAGATGTTATTATAGTTGAATTTTCACTCATTCCCTTTACAGTTTACACTTACTGGTTTTATGAGAGACACCCTAATCACAAATATATTTTCCACTGTTTTATTCTAAAAGTTGACAATATGTTTTTAACATTTAGGTTCTTCTGATTACTTATTTTAAATTGAATAAATTGGTTGTCGCAATGCCAAAGAGATAGAGGTTTGTGAAGATTACAGATTTTGGTTTGATTCTAAATTATTATTTTTTATTTTATTGTCATCTTTTGGCAGTTGCATGCACACATTTAAATTACTCAGGTGGATCAGGCTGGTCTCTGTCTCCTAGAGATCACAAATATATTGCAATACACGCAGTTTAAATTCAGGACCATAGGAAACTTGTAAATAGATATATTCTGGGAGAAATGTGCAGTGAGTCATTTGCCATGGAGCCATTAACTCTCCTGTTAATGCATATACTCTGGACTAATAGCAATTTTATGGAAAACTGTGATTACTAGTCTAGTGTCAGCACTAAACCCCTTAAAGGATATCAATATATACTTATTTACTTTTCCCAATTAAATGACAGTGATGAAATTTGTGGAATTACATAGATATTTTCCTGCTAATTTATCAAAAATAATTTATTACAGATATTGGTTGCTGAGATGATTTATTTTAGATTCATGGAAATGTTAAGAACCTGTTTTTTAAAGATTGGTTTCTGTCTGCAGAGACGAAATGGAGAAGATATACCAGTAGCACAGACTAAGAACATCAATCACAGGAGATTTGCTGCTTCCTTCAGATTGCAAGAAGTGACAAAAACTGACCAGGATTTGTATCGTTGTGTAACTCAGTCAGAAAGAGGTTCTGGTGTATCAAATTTTGCTCAACTTATTGTGAGAGGTAAGTAAAAGAACTTTCATTTCATGAAATAGTGACACTTTGTTAGTATTAAAGCAACTTTGTGGATATTTGGATTGATTTTCAAATCTACTGTTCTTTATCTCAACTCACTATAAAAAATCATAAGCATTCTGATTATGTCTTAAGGTAAAATTAAAACTATAGTTGTATACTTTACCAAATAAATTTTCAGGAAGTATTTTATATTTAAAGGAACCTACTTAAAAAGTTCTAATTGGGGTAAACTTAAAAATTACTTATTCATATTGTTAACTTCTAGTTTGCATTTATTATTAGATTTGCTTTTTTGTTTGTTTAAAATAATTCTGCAGATACTATTATTTATTCCTCATAGCACTTTAGCAATGAGGCTAAGATCAAAGTTCTGATCCCCACACAGACCTCTTAATTTTTTTCCAGTATCAATAACTAGTGGTGTGTGTTCGCTAATTCTGACTCTACAGATTATTAAAAAGTTAGACTTATTGTCTTTTTTTTATTCTGTTTACTTGATGAAGTTTGACATAGCAGTACATATCTGAAGTAAATTCTAGACAAAGAGTACAAGTGCAACACTTTATATTACATTCATTCAAAATGCACTCACTGCTATATATCCCAGGCACTGGTTCAGGTTGTGGAGACACAATTATAAATAAAGTACAAGGGCCTTGCCCATTTGGAACTTCATGATGATATATAGCAGGCACACTATGTAGAAAGATACTGAAATGGGCTATCAAGTTGTGGTACATGTTACAAAGAAAAATAAGGAGAGAATGTTGGGGACTCATATTTTAGGAAAATTGTCTAGAAGGTAAGTTCTCTTTGATAAAGTCACAGATGAGTTGGAACCATCATAAAATGAGGATGTCTGCCATGTGAAAATTGGGAAGAACAGCAACTCTATTAAGCAACAACCAGTAATGACACCAATGAACATAAAATGTAAGTCAGGCATGTCCCTCAATGAGAAATTTGGGTATTACTAACAAAAACAAAAACACAAACTGGAGTGAGATTTGTCAGAGGCATTGGGATGTTCTTTGTGAGTCCAGAAGAGGATTGTGGAAGTGTGGAGAGGAGTATTATGAAGAAGCACTGGCATGTGGAAAGGAAAGCGAGGCATGTGTCAAGACCTAAGAATCTGGAAGAACATGAGATCTATCTGTGTCCAAGTTAATATGTTTGACATCAACCATCTTTTATATGCATTATTTCATTTTAAGAGTTAACTTGTTTTTAATACTACAGCCTTTAATTTTTTTTTAAAGATTTATTTATACAAGAACCAGGGTATAGGCCAGATGTGCGAGAGGGTGAGAGGATTCACCAGAGACAGAGCGGGGAACAGAACAGGCAGACTGATGAAATACACTGCTGAGGGGAGAAGCGGGCGAGACAGGAGAGGTCTGAAGTACCATGTGGGACCCTCGCCAGTCAGCCGGGATCAAACCAGCACTGCAGAGGCTGCAGACAGCTTCACAGTGTAGCATTCAACCACCTGCGCCACCAGGGAGGCCCCAGCCTTTAATATTTTTCTAGACAAGGAAATTGAAACTCCCTAGGTTGTTTGGTAATTGCCTTGAGCAACAAAGATCTGTAATAATTGATGGAGGCAAAATTTAATCCCATGTTTCCTGTCTCCCAAAGATGAGCTCATTCTTTTTGCCATCACAGCTTTATCACATATTAACAACACTAAATAATGTTATTAGTCATTTTTAATGCTTTTGTCAGGGATATCTCAGTCAAATAAAAAAAGGTTTATTTTTGTAATTTGGATATGACTCCATTTTAAATGAACCTATTGTGAATATTTACAGTGCTGGCTCCTTGAACCTGCTTAGGTTCAGGAAATCATAGCCCCAATTAATTGAATAGTGAGAAAATACGATAATTTGACTCCTATGTTCAGGCAGAGTGGCAATTTATTTTATTGTGCTTCTGTATTCGTCTTTATTGAGTCCTGTTGCAGCATTGCTTTCACTGGGCCTACTTTTGACAGCCAGTAGGTAACCTTGGATTATCTTCAGCGTTATGAATATGTTATAGAGGCAGGAGTTGGGTATGCTTCTGAATTATCATTCTTACTGTTTTTCATGACACTATATTCATATTCACATTATGTAGCCACTAGAGGTGACGGTGGCTTTTAATAGTGCATCTAGATTGCTCTTAAACACCCAGTAGTTATATATTTTGGAGGCAGTGGTACTGTGATGCATTGAAAATTTTGTGGAAGACATAGTTGACATTTTATTCATGAGTTCTCTATTTATAGTTCCCTTTATCATAGCCATTTAATGCACATATATGTTAAGAGATTTTTTTTTTTGTCATTACTAGATCTTTGTTTATTTTAATCAACCAATAGACTTTATCAAAGCTCAGTTTTCTTTACCTGGAGAGAGCTGTATTATGCTTGTCCTAGGAGTGTTACTAGTGAACTGAATACTTATTTCAATAAAATTTATAAATGGAGTATCCTTAAATCTCATCAGAAATGTTGGCATTTTTTCTTCATTTTTGTAAAGGAAAATCCTATCATTTATTTCTTAAAAAGATTTATTTATTTATGCATACAAGAACTGGGATGTAGGCCAGAGGTATAGGCGGGGGACGAGAGGATTCATCAGAGACAGAGTGGGGGGCAGAACAGTCGGATCCACTGAAATACACTGCTGAGGGGAGCAGTGGGTGAGACAAGAAAGGTCTGCTGTACCATGTAGGTCACCTCGCTGGCCAGGGATCGAACTCATGCTGCAGTAGCTGCGATTGCTTCATAGTACTAAAGCTTAAGCTCTTGCGCCACCAGGGAGGCCCCCATATCATTTAATATGTTTTTTGTTTTAGGTATTGTAACTCTTGGGTTAAAATATGATGGCACTTTGAATGTGCTATTCAGAGTCTACCAACATTTTATATTTTGAGAATTTGGCAGTTATGTTTTTCTTTTCAGTATTTTCGTTTGTTGTATATCTAATATTTATATGTGATATTTTGCCTACTGTTCTGTTTGAAAATTAAAATACAGCAATAAATTTCTTGTTGTTCAAATAACTACTAAATAAATACTCCTAGCCAAAAAATATCCCCTTTGGAGTCAGCTGTCCTGTTTTTGAAACAGTGCTGAGAATTAAGTATGGTGACAGGTTCTGTCTCTCAATGGCACTTTCAAAGATGACATGCTGTTACATAGATACAAAAGATGCTAATTTTAAAGGAAATTTTTAGGGCAGTGATATGAATAGTCTTTAATAAGAACTGGCATAGTATTGCCTGTTGTAAAAGATGACCCAAGGGTAACAGTTTATTAGTGCATTTTCTCCTAAACTGGAAGTGACAGGGCATGCTTAAGGCTTTTTTTGTTGCTGTTTGTTACAAATGAAAATTTCACTGCAAAATCCTCAAGTTGAAGAGTATTGATCTCTGTGTTCCCACAGCCAGAGGAAGCAAAAAGAAAGTATGCTGAAACAGAATTTACTTTGTCATGACTTCAGCAGTGCTTTCGGGTCATTTTGAGTAATGATAACATCTTCAACTTATAAAAGCCAATCTTTATTGACAAAGTTTATACAAAGATGAGATGAAGAACAGATATTTTTTCTCAGTGTTTCTATAAAATTGAAGTGTAAAATGTGAATTACAGATTAAAAGGGTGTTTACAACTTGAAACTAAAAGCATGAAATTTATAGTTGGAGTTATGTTATCGATTCTACCTCATTTGTTCTCACCTTTTCCATAATTCTGAATTAAAAGTCCACTGATAATTCTAACTAACAGACTCACAATAAACTTCCATAAAATTTTCTGATTGCTTCAACTCATATCCAGTTTCTGTTCCCAGATGTTCACTATGCATTTTGTACATATTATTTTTATCTGTGGAATTCTAATTACATTTAACATGAATAACTAATTTTCTTGGGTTTGCTGCTTTGATTTTTAGATTTTACTTCCAACTATTAGTCATTATCAAAATGCTCTCGACATAATATTTAGTTAATTTTTCACTCTATTTTTTTTTTTTTTTTTGGTGGGACCCTCGCCAGCGGCAGGGGAGCAAACCGGCACTGCAGAGGCTGTCCGCAGCCTCGCAGCCTAGCACTCAACTGCTGCACCACCAGGGGAGGCCCTTACTCTATTTTTAATGAGTATATGCAACCTCCACTGTAAAGTTGGGTGAATATTAATCCATTTATACAGCCTTTCTCAGTGTAAAGAGTCCTGTAAAACAAAATTTTATTGTTTAATAAGAATTTAGATCATTGTTGATCTATATTTCCTTTCTAAGACAATACATACCAGCTTAAAAATAAGTATTTTCTGACATTTGTAATGGGAACTTGCCCTTGTGGGAATTACGAATGGTTCATGTAATCATGAAGGATCTTTTATTTATTTATTTATTTATTTATTTATTTATTTATTTATTTATTTATTTTTTGATTCTTCACTCTGCAATGCATGATTGCAGCTATATTAAGCCAGATTCTTCTTGGGGTCATAAGATAGCAGTATGGCTACATAATTCTGTGGTCTCATCCAACTGATCATAGAGAGGTTATTCTTGTTCCAGCATTAAAAATTAGATGACTGCTAATGGATAACTAGAATGTCTATAGGTGAACATTTTTAGATTGGACTCCAGTTGTGGGAACAGTAATTCAGAGGGATTTATAATTCTATTCAGGTAATGTTGGAACTGAGGGAATTTCATGAAAGAAGGTACAACTTCACCTTTAAGGATATACAGAATTTGGAATCTGGCAATGTTGGAGAAGGGTGTTATAAGATCAGGTATTATAAGTTAGAGGGATTGTAACTTATTTGGTGAATGGTGAACTGCTAACAGGATCATTTGACTGGTACCAGTTACCCACTACACATGTGAATAAGAAGTCTAAATTAACAGTATTTGTATTTGAATTTTTCAGTTTGTTCTCTAATTGTAATCATTTGTAAATTATAGTCCGAGTCTGTGTTTGCTGCAGCACCTAGCACAATCTTTACATAAAGATAATTGATAGATTTCTGAAAGTTAATAAACAAATTTTTTTCCAAAATTTTTTTAATGAGAATGGAGGATTTATTTATTTATTTGTTTGTTTGTTTGTTTGTTTGTTTGTTTATATAAGCACTGGGTACAGTCAGAAGCGTGGGACAGTGAGAAAATTCACCAGAGCAGGGAGCAGAGAGGCAGAAGGACCGAAGTACACTGCTGAGGGGAGCAGCGGGTGGCAGGAGAGGTCTGCGCACCAATAAACAAATTTTTCATTGAAATTGGAGCAGTGGAGCTGATGCTAAAAGAAATTGGGAATAAGTGATGAACCACTTACCTTCCTACACCTGTAGATGGAGTGAAGATTAACAACACACAGGAAAAGATGATGACAAATGTGTTTTGTAATATCTGAATCAGTTCTTTTCCTTTCTCTTATGAGCTAGGAAGAGTGATTGACTTTAATATGAATTATTTTCTCAGTTTAAAAATAATCTTGATTTGATCAGTGCTTTATGGTTTTCAATATAGTGGATAAAAGACCTCCCTGGTGGCCCAGAGGCCATCAAGCTAATGGCAGCCACTGCAACATAAGTTCTATCCCTTGCCAGGAAGCTAACCACATGACGCAGCAGACCTCTCCTGGCTCATCCGCGGCTCCCCTCAACAGTGTATTTCTTCAATCTGCCTGTTCTGTTCCACACTCTGTCTCTAGTGAATCCTCTCACCCCCCCACACCTTTGGCCTGTACTCCAGTTTTTGTATGCATAAATATTTAAAAAAAATATAGAGCAGATAAAAATCATGTCTGAATATTTCATTACAATAGTTTTATATTAGAAGCAGGGCCATTTGAGTAGTAGAAACCTAGACATATTAATACATTTGTTAGTTGTTAAGAAACAGAATTTCTAGCTTGAGTCCTTTGGCATTCTGCTTTAGACCTCACACTCAGGAATTCATATAAACATCCTTTTTCTAAATGATTATTTGAAGATCCTGATTTTTTTTTTTCTATTGTGAAAACTCGTCAACTTGATAGGTAATTGGGAGTTATCTGAAAGAGTACAATGTAAACATAGATGAGCTCTAATGAAAGTCTAAAAACACCTGGATAAACCTCATGATAATTTGCCCACTGCTCACGCGTAGTTGGGAAAGCACCTGATGTTAGTCAGGGGATGCCAAAGGTGTCTCCAAATGTCACTCATCCAAACTTTTTACTTTCCTGCCCTTGAGTGTGATAAAAGAAGCAATTGGAGTCTCCTCTTTTTCGGTAGCTACTTGTAATTCAGGTGATTCAGTGTATATGATGTTGGGTACATTTTAAATTCTCAATGAGCAAAAGGACAATAGATGTCCTTATTTCACATAGTATATTATTTTTGAATTTCTATTTTATCCACTTTTGTAAACTACTATTCAAATCTTTTTTCTGTTAATTTTGTCTTCCTCTGATCTTCCTTATACCGCTTCACAAAAATGCTAGAATTGTTTTGCCCTAGTGGTTATTTTCATTTTATATTTTCTATGTTTTGTTGTAAAAATTAAAATTCAGTGATAATGCATTCCCTAAGGGTTTCTGAGTGTATTTGTACAGGTGATTCCCAAGAGCTCCATATAACATTTAGCATGTGAGGTGTTGGTCACTATGTTTTGGAATGAATCTTGGGGGAGTTTACTTTTGTTGGAGCTTCTTAAGAATTTGAGAAGGATCAAAGAGGAAGCAGGATGATTTGCATGCCAAATAATTCCTTCTGTTGAACTCTAGAGAATTTGATTTCAGAGCACTGATAGCAGTTTGTATTTTCCTTCTGAGCCTCTCAATTCTGTTCTCTTGAAGTTTGTGATAAATGTAATTTGGATCCCCAGTTCTTGCAAAGGACTTAAAGCTACTTCTTGGAATAAGAGTGTCTTTGTAATTTATATTTCCCTATCTGCTTACTATTTTTCTTTCCCCTACCTTGAGCCAAAAGAGGAAGAAATCAATTTGCACCATCTTTTTAAAATCAAATAGTAACCTTTATTAAGTATTTAAATGGGAATAGGTCCCTGGATATTATGAAGAAATAACACCAAATCTCTGCTCTAAAGCAGTTTGTAATTTAATTAATTTTATAGCAAAATATAGGATTCTTGAATATTTGGACTTGAATAGTTTGGACTTTGATTTTGGTTACATTTTTAATTCTATGGGAAAAAAAAAACAAAAGCAAGATCCCCTAACTGATAGAAAATACTCAATCAAACATACCATTTTATAAAAATCCTTCATTGAGCACTAATATGATCAGTAATGTGCTGTGAATGTTAATTAAACAGATGCTCTATAGCTGACAGAGTGAAATCGATCAGCAGGACAGAGGTAATTCATAGTTTTTAATGGTATAATGAGTAAAGAGAGCAAAATAAATGTGGTGGGACATTACTTTATTGGCTGTAATTCTTGAGTCTTACTTTCTCACTGCTTCATCTTTTAGAGAATCAATAAGAGCAGGCTGTGACTGACTGGTAAGTTTTGGTGTTTAGCTATTTGCAGTCAACATCAAGAATTTATGCAAAGCTGCTCACATCTTTTTAAAAACTAACAAATACACATTCTGCTTACCAGTAAAATATCATCAAGAACCTGCCTTACTAAGAGTACAAACTAGGAAATAAATGGAAAATAGAAAATGTTCATGAAAAGTTAGGGAGAAGTCAAGTACTCAATAAATTAATCAGCCCACATGTTCCAAAAAATTCTGTCACATTACTACAGAATCACTTTCCTGTCCATATGGAAAAATATAAATCATGTTATTCCCCTTTCTCAGAAAGATTTAGTTAGTAAAAATTAAAGACTATTATAAGGTCAACATGAGTAAATACAGATATACATTTTTATTTTCTTCCTCAGTGTTGCTTGTATTTCATTATTAATTATTAGTTTGCTATAAAAAAATGAAAAAGTTGTGCCATTTTAGTGTATAAAGATTGGAGCACTTCGGGCTAGACAAAAATTTAAAAATGGTGGCAAAATATGGCTATCTATTCTTAAAACATAAATCCACAACAATCTCTCTCTCTACAGTTTCATCTTAGCTCTGATTTTGGTTTTTAGAGAAAATACGGCATGTAGATGTATATAGGGACAGTGTTACTTTTAAACTTTAGGATATAATTTGAAAAATAACTTTATTTTGCTTTCCATTTTCTTTTTGTGCCTTAACTGAAAATATTTTGTTGTCTTTCTGCACTGTTGTACTATGTGGAATCAAAATTTAGTTGTGGTGTCACAGAATCTGGCATTGTGAAAACAAAGAAACAGCAAATGAGTCACTACCTGAATTCTCCCTTGTTAGGAAGAAATTTTCTCCACATGGTTGTTTACATGTTCTTAATTGCCATTGGCATTTTCTTTCGTCTTCAGACACACATGGAGGATCCATTACTACTCTCACATTACCTCCTCCTCGAGCTTCCCTTCATATTAAGAGGAACAAAAGGTCATAGAACTTTCCTGGTCCAAAGGCCTTAAATGAACTGTCACCTGGTACCATTCAAAGTTTATTCCTATCACTCAGCAACTGCCATAATCCACAGCAGGCATATAAACTCTTCAAGCAGATGTCTGTTTTAGGGCCTTGAAACTTGCTGTTCCCTCTTCCTGTACTTCTTTTTTTTTTTTTTTTTTTTTTTTAACCCTGAAACATTTGTGTGCCTGCACATTCTTATTTTATTCAATTTTCTCAATTTTTCCAAAAATAGGCTAAATGATAGTCATTTTGTAATATAGAACAGAAATAGGAAAATTTGAATTTTTTCTAAGATTTTTTTTCCTAAGATAATTTTTTCAATGTTATTTGACTGTATGTGTTCAAAAGCTATTTTGTGATACCTGCTATTAGGATATGCGGAATAAACATATATACAGAACAGTAGTCTTAAATATTTTTGCATTGTTGAGTAAGATACAGCAACTAGAAATATGCATGTTAATTGCTTCCTTCATTTCTTCGAATTTTACTACGTATCTTCTAGGTGCTCGGCACTTTCGGTACCTTTAATGTCATCACTTTCATCCGTGTGTCCATCCTCTCTTCCTGTACTTTATAAAATCTCCTCACTGGGATCCCCACATTGTCACTTACCTACTTCAAATTAGTCTTCACACATTAACCACTCCGGCTCTACTACACACAGTATATCTGATTGCGCTTTTCTGGTTGTGATGATTCTCCCTACACAATTTACTTTAAAGATGTCTTATCAGTCTCTAGAGCTTTCATCATCTGACTCAGCACACCTTTCCAACACATCATAGGGCTCTTTGCTCACTAAACTCTAGCAACGCTTGCTTTCCGTTACTTGCCTTAATGTGCCACACTCTCTTACACCTTATAGCCTTGGCTTTTTCTGTAGTGCCTGTTCACTAGTCTTCAAGATATGACTGCATTTCTGGCATCTGGCTCCACAACTAGATTGAAAGAGTCAAGGTCTATTTACCTTTGCTCATTCACTTGTGTTTGTCTGTAGCCAACACTCAGCAGATATAATCAAATAATTGCTGTCAAAGAAAAAAAAAATGGGTTGTCAAGTGCCATATGAGTGGCGTAGTCAGTGTGTAGAAGAGGACAGACTCCTTGCTGGCTTTGGTAGTCAGCAGGTGCACGGAGATGGAGGTGAAGTTTCGTCTTACCACTGACATGGGTATCATTTGGATTGTGGACGATAAATAAGGGCATCCCAAGTAGAGGGCATGGCATGGGAAAACATGCTTATGTAGCCTAGTATTAAATACTGCTTTTAGCAGTGTTTTAGAGGGAAGAAGTTGAGATGAACCTGAAAGTTTACAAAATGTAGAAGAATCTGAATGTTGGAATATAGAATGTAAATTTATTGGGTAACTTAATTTGGGAAACTTTGGGGATTTTGGATTAGGTGAGTTTTCAGAGTTTATGATTACTGGGTTCTAAAAGTCATAAAAATTGTGAAGGTGAGGCATCCTTGAAGGGGGCTGTAGTGGAAATGGAAAGGGCTGGTTATGGTGAGAGATTATGTTGGAAATACTGTTAAGGACATTGTGGAATTACATGAGATGAAGTAGTCATTCTGGAATACCAGGTAGAATTTGGATGTGAGCAGAAATTGGATAGATCTATAGAATTTGAGAACATAGATAGTAATTTCAACTGTAAACATATGGTTAGATACATGAGAGACAGGTTTAAAATCTTTCCTTTTGCCATGCATAAAAATTTGGCTAATTATAAGATATAAAAGAGGAATTCAATGCAATGAATTAAACAATAGGAATTTAGTGGATAGAAATTGTTTTGTATTTTCCAAGATCCATTTCATAGAGTATAGACTTTAGCAAATGCTACCTTTTGGTGTGTTGTTAAGGATAAAAGTAAATATATTTAATTAAAATTGAAAATTTAAAAAGAGAATCAGGGCACAGTTAAATATATTTTATCCTTTATTCCTGACATTATCACACATAAAATCCCATGCAAGTTATATAACATTAAAATATTTTTCTTCCTAATGCTGCATGTAGATTCTTCATTGGACTTGAGAATCTCTGTTAAGTGAAAATATTGTTTGTGTTCTTTATAAAAACATTTGATTTCTTAGAAATAAAGCAAAATAAAATAGAAAGACCTCAACTCTCCCTGTTCTTCAGATTTGATTCCTCCAGATAGCAGTGCTCCTAAGTCAGTCTTTTTCTTACATCGATATTTAAAGCGTCAGAAGGAGAGGGATTGGCTTTCTAAGACTCTTGGCCAACAGCATTTCTCAGTCCACAAAGAATGACATTTATGGCCTGCCTTGTGGCACAGGGGCTGAGTCTCAGCACTATCAAGCTATCGTTAACCACTGCAGCATGAGTTCAATCCCTGGTCAGGGAGATATCCCACATGGCACAGAAGACCTCTCCTGTCTTTCTTGATGCTCCCCTCAGAAGTGTATTTCAATAAATCTGCCTGTTCTGCTCCCCACTCTGTCTCTAGTGAGTTCTCTCACCCTTTGCACCTCTGTCCTATACCTCAGTTCATATATGCTAAATAAAGAAAATAATAACAATAAAAGAATGACATTCACTGTAGCAAACAGCTTGAAAATATTTATTTCTATGTAAAGAGTTTCCTCCCTGCCATAATTTTACCATATTAAAACTCCCTATGAGGGTTGATATTTCTTTGTGTTGTACAAGATTATTATAAAGTAGTTACCCTGATTGGTCTGGTTAATGTACGATAACAATGAAAAACAGGGTGTTTGGGATTCAACATGGATGGTAGAGGTGCAAGATGTCAGA